>NW_023416317.1:29776041-30221041 GCF_014108235.1 Myotis myotis | reverse complement strand
GTCAAGGGGACGTACCTGGGTTGCAGGTTTGATCCACAGCCTTGGTCGGGGTGCATGTGGGAGACAGGCAACCAATCAATGTGTCTCTCTCACATCAATGTCTCTCCCTTCCTCCCTCCCTTCCACTTTATCTAAAAGCAGTGGAAAAAATATGCTCTGGTGAGGATTAAGAAAAAAAGAAGCAGAACAACTTGAAGAGTGTGTGCATCATTTCCAGCTCAGCTACCTGATGAGGGTGGGGGAGCCAGTGGAGGATGGGCAAGGCCAGAGGTGAGACAGGCTATCGGACAGATGACAGTATGAGGCCTTCATGCAGGCCAACCTATCACACTAATTCTGATTTTCTCTCTCTCTCTCTCAGAGAAAAACAGGAAAATTGGAAGGGTAAATGGAGCTTTAGCTGCCAGAGCTGAGATGTGCTCTTGGCATTGCAATCAGAATTTGGAATGCATTTTCCCATAGAAATGTTGATGCAGATGGTGATTAAGATCCATCAGGAGAGCAGGGGTGAGTGTGAAAACAACCAGCTCCAGGACCAGAAAGATCACAGGGTCCTGGTTTTACATATAAATGCTGTGTGTCCCTGGGCAAGTTACTAAAGCTATCTGAGCTTTGGTTCCCTTTGACTTGGGGTTGTGAGACTCAAAACCTCAAATCCTTGAGATAATATGTATAAATGTGGAGTAAAGAGTCAAGCACATAAGAGGCATGGCAAGTGTTCAATTAACTGCATTAGTATGGTTAGTAAATGACAAGGCTGAGTTCAAGCAACTCACTTTAAAAAAGAGTTATACTCCCAAATTAATTTACAAATTGGGCACTGTCTGTTCTTGTTTTTTAGCATCCTGTGCAGATCTAAAATCACTTGATACATTTAAGAACATAAAATGTATTATGTATTACTTGGTTGCTCATAAAATTATCATGTTGGATATATTTAGAGATGTGAGGACTAGAGAAGAAAAGAATTTTAGAAATATGTGTGTGTGGGGGGGGTATTTTTCAGCTTTTTTTTCAGTTTAGGGAAGAAAAAGCAAAAAACTCTAGGAAATGAAAATTCTTGATGTCTTCCCATCCTTACAGTACACACTCCCCTCTCCCAGGCCAGCAGAGTCCTGCAGCATGAGACACTGGGCCCCTAGTCAGAGGATAGGCCACCATGTGGTGCTCTGCTCCTAGCCATTCTTCTGAAGTTTCATGAATGTCTTGCTCTACTCTAAAGGAAGAGTGAACCTGACATTTATCAGCTTGCCATTTTATATATTTTTATTGATTTCAGAGAGGAAGTGAGAAGGGGAGATAGAAACATCAATGATGAGAGAGAATCATTGATTGGCTGCCTCCTTCACACCCCCTAGTGGAGATTGAGCCCAAAATCCCGGCATGTGCCCTGACCGGGAATCAAACTGTGACCTCCTGGTTCATAGGTCAACATTCAACCACTGAGCCACACCAGCCGGGCTCAGGTTCTATGTTAAAGATGCCTTTCTGAGCCATCAAGGAGGTTTCAAAGAAGGTTTGGAGAACCCCTATCCCATATATGTCTTGGGGTTGTGGGAGGGTGGGGGGTTAGGTGCTGTGGGCTCTATGTGGATGCCTGAGCTTGAAAATGTCACCTATTTGTTAAGAAATAAAACTTCATAAAAGAGGGTAAAGTGAGGAAATGAGAAGGCAGGCAAACATGGTGACTGTATGCCAGTTTGGAATCCTTTCCATTGAATGCAAGAGAATACAACTCAAAAAGGATTTTGACCCCTGGCCAGTGTGGCTCAGTTGGTTGGAGTGTCATTCCATGCACTGAGGGGTTGTGCATCTGATTCCCAGTTGGGGTACATGCTCTGGTTGTGGGTTCGATCCCTGGCTGGGCATGTGTGGAAGCAATTTATATGTTTCTCCCTCTCTTTCTCTCTCTCTCTTCAAAATCAATAAAAATATATCCTCAGGTAAGGATATTTTTTAAAAAGCTTTTAAATAAATAAGATCAAACCAACTCCAGGACCAAATAAAGTTTGGAACTGGGACATATTTATCGTAATTCATTGGCTCAGTTATGTCATTGGGATCCATCCTCAACATGTTGCTGTTTGTCTTCAGGCTTGAACTCTCATGGTGGCAAGGTGGCTGCAGCAGCTCCAAGCATCATGTCCTCATTCAACAATGTCCAAAGGCCTAGAGCTAACATCCTTTTCTATGTCTCTTTTTAAGAGTAAAAAAAATATTCCCAGAAGCACCCCCTACACACACACACACACACACACACACACACACACACACACACACACACTTCACATCTAACTCATTGGCCAGAATTCCATCGCATGTTTATTCCTAAAACAATCACTGATAAACAGAATGTAATTAACATGGTTGATGAGCACTAATAGAGATTTACCTCTTGGGGCCCAGGACAGATCCAACAACTGACAGCTGGCACCTGAACAAAGTCAGTTTAGTTAACAGGCAAGGGACACATGGGGTGCCCCTCCCCAACAATCCAAGAATGTCAAGAAAGCCAGGGAAAGACTCCTCAGTGGAGCATGACTCCTTTTGAATAGAACAGCGCTTTCTGAAATATTTATCCAGGGGCAGGAGACAAGGGTGGGAACTGAATCCTCACAAGCCTATCCCTAGGATATAGTCCCAGGTACTGTGTGATCTGAGGGTCTCAGTGAGCTAGAAAAAGCCAATCTCTGGGTTGTTTCAGGATCCACCACTTTAAACCCAAAGATCAGGGAGTATGGGGAGCAATGAACAATATTTTTCTCCCTAATCAAAAATAAAAACTCAGTCGTTTCAGAGGCATTTCTTACTCAGGTATGAACTCATTCTTCCCCATGCCTTTCAGAGCCATGAAGGCCTTTGAGATGAGGCACTGCATGATGACTTCTTTCCCTGGATGGTTTCTGATGTCACTGGTAGGAGCAGCCCTGGACATCCAGGCACTCTGTTCATTACTCTGATGAGCATCGTGTTTAAGACTAAATTCATTAGGATGATATTTCATATTACATTAGGTAATGTACAGTATCATCCAAATGCAAAGGCAATAAAGATTTCTCCTCCTCTCTCTTACCTCCTGCTGCCGTATTAAAGGGTACCATCAACCTGTATCAGGCAACAACTTCATTCACTTTAATAACCTCTGCCCTTTTGCCCATTCTAAACCAAGGGAGAATCATTTATGGGGACATTTGGGTTCTAGTCCACCATCACCTTTAGCAATCTTAATTCATCTCTGAGATAACCATTCCCATTTCTTAAAAATGAGCCGAGTTAATTGGCAGGAAAATCTCTTTTTTAAAAATCTATCTTCCTTCAGATGTTCTACAAGTTTCTGGAAAAAAAAAACACCTTAGTATGAAAATTAAGATCTGAGGTTTTCCAGCTGATAGAGACTTGCAAAGAACTAAAATAAACCTAGATTTATTTTCTTTACAGTTTTAGGTTAATGTAACTTTATTTTAGGAGACTAAGGATTGTGTATAGCAGGGAAGTGCATCGAGGAGCCAGCCATCAGCACCACTATCTGTCTGATAGATGGAGTAGAGCTGCTGCTGATGTGGTACAATGCCAAGGGCACCAGAAAATCCATCCTAATAGCTCTGTACATGTCTTCCATGTGGAAGAATCTTTTTTTCTTAAAACGCATCCAGTGTTCAAAAGATGTTTTCTAAGATATATAACACTTCGACAATGGAAATCAACAAGAGGTTGTAATTGACTGTTAATGAGTTCTTCCATGCAAACTGGTTTTCATTATGGAAAGGGGCGCAAAGGAGGAAAGGAGACAAAAGCAGGAGTTGGAGGGAGATGACAAGTTTTCCTAAATCCCCTCCTGGAAACCTACCTGTCCCTAACAAGACTGAAGATAGGTCAAACAAAACTACTCTATTGAGTAAAGCTGGAAGAAGTCAGGGCTGAATCCTGTTTCATATTATGTGAAAATCTTTCTGTAACATACCTAGGGACAGCATCATCTATCATAGCACCTACTGTCATGGCCATGCCCCTGTGCTCTTCTGTCCTCCTCCACTACTGTTGACCTGCTAGTCCAGGCCTTTTCTGAGCTATCACATGCCCTTTGCCCTCTTCACGCTCTCTGGGCTGTGGATAGAAAATTGGTTTCATCTCAGATGCCAACTCTGCTTGTTAGTGGATCCTTGGAATGTGGCAAGAACTGAACAGTGTCTGAGATTTTTATCTGTCTTGCAAGTTAATAAGTTAAGCTGACATCGTTTTATGAAAGATAATAGAAAACATGAGAGCCCTGGGTCAGAGATGAAGGACCATTTGTTACTCACAGCAATAGTAGAGCCAAAATATCAGCATTTTTGCACCAGTTCCCCAAGCCTCAATTTCTACAGGGTGTCTTGAAGAGAGCCAGGTGATCACTGCAGACACAATAAGTTGCATTACAGAAGAGGAGCCCTGAGCTTAAGGAACCCAAACCTTTCTTAATGGATTTATGCATGCCTTCTCTTGGCTCTAGAAAGAGAGAGACACTATCTTCTCTATCTTCCAAGATGTAGGCAAACTTGTCCTGTGCTTGGAAGGAGACACTTTATCTACCAAGGCTGGTCACTATACAAGAATTCTTAAAAACTAAGTGCAGTGAGCACTTATCACTCATGAGACATGTACAACTGCAAGAGGGAGGATTGTCTCAGAACAATATCCATCCCCCATTTACACAACATCTTGTCGTCTCCTCTGGAAAATCTTCACCACTCTTTTGGCCACTTCAAGTAGTCAGACATAATAAAGGTGAGACCGAGTTCATTCCACTTGTCTCCAACAGCACCTAATTAAGGCCAGTATCACAGGACTCCAAGTAACAGACCCAGACAGCTAAATAAATCCCATAAACCAGGGCCCACCTTAGAGAACTAGGTGATTTTCTCCTTAAGTTTTTGTGTCAACCTTTCAACTCAGCCCAAGATATTGATTCAGGCATAGCAGGGTGGTAATTGCACAGACTTCACCTTGGCCCACAAGGAAGAAGACTTAGGCAATTCTACCGACTGTAACAACCCTGGCCAATAAGTTGAAGCTAATCTGAATGCCACTCAGGGCGAAGGTGGTGTCACTAATCACATTAGCTAACATCAGAGGTAGGTTTTATACCACCTTTTCTATTGGATGACTCCCATTATAGGAATAACTTCAAGGTGTCTATTAAGTAACCACTCAGTTGTCTTCTAGGAAGCTCCCCTGCTCTACTGTGAAGAAATCACCATAGTTGTCTGACGACTACATAATTTACTGGTGATATTTCCTTAAACATTTGAAAGTGTCTATGGCCACTCTTAAGGTGAAAGTCTGGGTCCAATAAGGGCCTTCTTTTTTATAATGGGGGCAGAAGAGACAGCAGTTTTTCCTTGATTGTTCTCTTTGACAGAGAAGTTCAACATTGTGAATCTACCAACATAGTCCCAAGAATCTTTATTTTGTGAGAAGATCCCTGAATTTTTCGAGGTTCATCAACCACTCCTGGTAGCAGAGATGTGATAACATTGCAGTCAGGGCCTTTGAGTCTGAGACTTCTAATTTGCCAAATGTATTAGCCTACTAGGGTTGTTATAACAAAACACCCTTGACTGGGTGACTTAAACAACAGAACTTTGTTTCTCACAGTTCTAGAGGTTAGAAAAACAAGGTGTTGGCAGGTTTCTCCTGAGGCCTTTCTTCTTGACTTTTAGATAGTTGCCTTTTTTACTGTGTCCTCTTGTGGCCTTTTTCTGTGCACTCTGACTACTGGAGTCTCTTCCTCTTTGTATGAGGACACCCTGACAGCAGTAGTGTTGTGGGATTAGGGCCCCACCCTTATGCCTCATTTAACTGTAATTACCACTTAAATACAATATCCAAATACAATCACATTGAGAGTTAGAGCTTCAACATATGAATTTTGAGTGAACGCAATTCAATCCATAACACCAACCAATGGGACATCATCCACATAGTGAAAGCTGTGGATGTGAAAGAGTAGACCTATATTCACTAAATTCTGGTAGCAAAGAGCACAGCAGTTTGGGTATACCTGGGGGAATACTACTAACATATGATGGAGACTTTGCCATGTTAATATGAGTTGAACTTAAAGCTCAGATGTCAATGGTATGAAAAAGAAAATGTTGACAATGTCTAAGACAATATACCAAGTGTCATCGGTCTGTGTAATAGATACTATAGCTGAATCTGGGTGCCTTTTCCTCCCACAAGCACTCTTATTCAGCAGAGTCATAAAAATTTGAGTCCTTCCCCTTCCTAAAATTTTCCAGCATGGTCAGAGGGTGTGTGTATCACTTTTGATCTCTCTTGAAGATAGAGAGATCTTGGCCCCACCTTTAATCAATCATCTTTCTCCTTCAAGTAGCTGAGGTCAGGGTATACAGTGAGAGGGGATTAGGGACTGTGGTGGAATGAAATTATGTCATGTCATTAAAGAAGATTTCTCATTTACTTTTGATTTTGAGCATCATAGCAGCAGCTCATGGCTCAATGAACTTTCAGTGTTTTCTGCTCACCTAACACTCTGTGTTGGGCAGCAAGGTCCTCACGGTTGATGCCATTTATCTCAGTATTAGGAACCCCTTCATTCAGCAGCTTCTTTTCCACATTGCCTTTTGGCCAGAGCTACAAGGCTTGCCCCCTCTTACAGACTCGGGTTTGGCTTGCACAATATCAACCTTCTTTGAGGATGCCACCTTCATCTGAGCATGTGCTATACTAGGGGTCAGCAAATTGCTGTGGATCAAATCCAGCCTGCTGCCTCCTTTTGCAAATAAGTTTTTATTGGGCCCTAGCCAGTTTGGCTCAATGGATAGAGCATCAGCCTGCGGACCAAAGGGTCCCAGGTTTGAATCTGGTCAATGGCGCATATCTTAGTTGCAGACTCCTCCCTGGCCTGGGCCTTGGTTGGGACTCGTGCAGGAGGCAACCAATTGATGTGTTTCTCTCACACTGGTGTTTCTCTCTATCCTTCCCTCTCTCTTCCACTTTCCCTAAAAATCAATGGAAAAATATCCTCAGGTGAGGATTACCCAAAAAAAAGTTTTTATTGGGACAAAGTCATGTAATTCATTTACATACTGCCTGTGGTTGTTTTGTGCTACAGTGGCCAAGGTGAGTAGTTGCAGCAGAAACAGTACAGCCCACAAAGGCTAAAAAATGTACTTCTTGGCCCTTTACAGAAAAGGTTTTTTGATCTCTGTGCTACACCATTACCAAGATAACATCCCTTAAGACCTTTCCCAGTTTTAACAAAAGGGCTAGGAAGATTGTTCCAGGGTTCTGGGGCTGGAAAAATTTTGATTTCTCTGGTTCAGTTTCTCATTCTCAAGAAGGTCATCTTCATTAGCATTGTAAACCCAATTCAGGGCAGTAAGAGCCCAAATACTAGTCAATGTCTCAACTGTGCTTTCCCACAGCAGATTGTCTTTCTCGGGAAAATGTCATCTCCCTAAGAAGGCCAAAGCTCCCTTAGAGCAGCCAGAACCCACTGTAAAAAAAATTTTTTTTAAATCGGAGACCTTTCACTCTTATCTCCAGGAGATCTAAGTTGGACATAATAAACTTCAGGGGAGGTTAAGCCATATATCTCAGCTATTGCCATTCTCTCTAATACATACCACCCCTTATCTCCCAAGTGACCAGACAAAGTTTTAATGATTTCTGCCCATAGCAATCACACATTTCCCTCCTTTCTTGCGCAGTGTTGGTGTGCATCTCTGTAACTGTTGTCTGGAAGGAATGGAATCTCCTTACCACTCAGAATGAATCTTAATACTGACTATTACAATGGGGTGGATTTGGGATTGACCACTGGATTGGTGACAAAGTTCTGGGCAAGAATAAGCAATAATCAGGCACCATTCAGGCTGCTATCTTTTAATTTATTTCCTGGTACTTAGTCTATAACCACTTCCCCAATTTCTCCTCAACAATGAGGACTATTTATTGTCCCAGTGACCACACAATTTAGTAAATATGTTTGCTAGCAATTTTATGGACTTTCCTCAAATCCATTCTTAAGCCCATAAGGCTCTCATATGGCCTCTTCCAGAAAGTCATGTGTGTGTGTGTGGTGGGGGTTCAGCATCCCATCCTCATCAACAAAACTGTTAAGAAATGAGAGGGTCTGATATTTTACCCTACTTATCAGCTAACAAGCTAGCCTGACACCGATTCATAGAGGCTGGAAGGAGACCCAAGACTCCTGGATCAGAGATGAAAGATAATTTATTCCTCACATCAATAGCAAGCCAGAATAACAACATTTTGCACCAGTTCCCTGAACCCCAATTCCCACCAGGTGGTGCGAAGAGAGCCAGAGGACACCAGCACATGCAATTACAGCTTAACGAATCTGAGTCTTTCATCCTTACTAACTTACTTTCCCTTTGCTCATGAGGAAGACACTATCTCTATCGTCCAAGGTTATAAGCAAACTTGTCCTTTGCTTGGAATGAGACGCTATATCTTCCAAGGCTGTTTGCGATACAAACAACCTTGAAAAGATGGTTCAGAACAATAGGCTCAGAAGATGTGCAGAAACATGACAAACCCATAGAGAGTTGTCTCCCAACAGTGTACAGATTGAGAAGAATTTACTGCGCCCAGGCTCAATGAGATGATCAATTAGTGATTTCTGCCACTAACATTTACAGAATTTATGCCACAGGTTTTATATCACATGATTAGTTACAAAAAAAAAGATCTAAAACATCAGAGTTGATTGGCAAACATAAAAAAAAAGATATAAAAAATAGATTTCCAATATACCAGTAAGAGATAGTTAACTAGTTTGTAAATGCTATAATGAAAAAAGATGACATTCAAAATAGCATTGAAAAATATAAAATATCCAGAGGCAAGGTTAACAACAAATATGCAGGACTAAATAAAAAGGATCATAAGTTTTCATGAAATGACATAAAAATTAGAATTGAATTGGCTGAGAAATATCCTATGTTCCTGGGTAGGAGAATTCACTACAGTAAAGATATCAATTCTCACCAAAATCATTTATACAATTAATGTCATTCTAGTCCCAATGATTTGGGTGTTCATGTTTGCAGAGGGGAGGGGTGATTTTCCAGGGTAACACTTGCTTGTACTGATTGAGCCCTAGATTGATGGGTTGTTCTGGTCATCATTAGTTGGCCATCCGATCTGGTTTGCCAAATATGCAAAGCAATTTCTTGATCTGCAACTCTCTGTGACGTGGGGAGGGCATTAGTACAATAGATTCCCTCGAGTTCTGCTTCCTCCCTCACTAAGAACAGGCTCTATAGCTGCAGTCCCTGAATCCTTAGCTAAAAAGCCAAAGCGCAAAGCCCTCGTTTTTAAGGTTTGCTTTATTGGACTTTCCCACTGTACCGAAAGTCCTGCAATAGAATCTCCGGAACAGACCATATGTATAATGAATAAGGGAGCGATAGCAATGGAATTAATTATGGTTCCAGCACCAACGAATCTCTGGTAGAAGTTCAATGAGAACTTTTCGTGCCCTGTATTTTTATCTTGTAGCACCAACTAAAATGCACCAGTGAAACTGTTCTCATGCCCAGCGCATGACCATTCCTTCGCAATTCCAGAGTTCTGCTGACCTGAAAATGATTGGGAAAAAGTTTGAATCTCCTGCTCTCCTACCCATGGGATGTTGTCTATTCTCCAGGTTCCTCTAATGCTAACACAACAGCTATCCCCACAATGAATTCCATACCCACCTGTATCTCCTTTGCCTAACACCTGAGACAAGGAAGAAAAGCCGTGGGAAGGGGGGGTCACATCACAGGAAATTAAATCTTTCCCCACCCTCTGCACTCACCATAAAGCAGGGGAGAACATCCCCATCTATTATAATGGTCAGGAAAGCATGTTTCTGCTCCCTGGTTTCCATGACATTACCTCAAATCACATAAAAGTGCAAACTCATCACGTTATAAGAAGCTCCAAACAACAAAAAGAATTCCACATGAGCTGCTTCCAACTCTGATCACATTCATGCAGGGCAGCTACATAATTTATGGGGTCCCGTGCAAAATGAAAACATAGGTCCTCAAGACAGCAAGAGCAGAACATTCAACCAAGTGTGAAGCCCTTCCGAGTGCAGGGCCCTGTGCAACCACACAAGTTGCATATCCATGGGGCCAGTCCTGCGTTTACATTTTAGCATTGCCCAGCGTTTGCTGATTCAAGTTGACTCCTGTTTTCTGCAGGTTTTATAAGGTTAAGCCCCAGCTTGTGTCAGCAACAAGGTTGTAAAAAAAAAAAAAAAAAGAGGAAGACTAACTCCCTCAATTGCTATAATGTGAGTTCAGACCTGGGGTGGGTGATGCTGGGTGGAGGGCAAGAATCTGTGTCCAATCCAATTATTGTTGAAGCAGCAGGTAAGCAATAGCAAGTGCTTGCAGTTACAGCCCTGTTGACCCTGTTCCAGATGTGTGACTTCAGGAACTTGTCACACTGCCATAGAAGTAGGACTTAAAAAGAACAATCAGACCGTCCCACGGGGGTTTCACTGGATGACCATGGGGCAGGAGGGCTATATAGGGGATTCCAGCTTTAGTGATGAATGTCCCAGATGGACAGCTAACAGATCCCACGCAGCCTACAAAAACATTTATTGGCTTATAATATTTTTAAACTGTAAAATTTCACCTTAAAATCTGGATCTCTCTTTAATAAATAATCAGAAGAGCTAGAATCCCTGTGTTCGATTCTAGTTGGTCACTGCATGGCACCAACCTGCTAGAATTGAGGAGCCACTGCCCTTAGGCTTGGCATATACTCCCCAGGTCCCCGCAGTCCTCAGCCTTCCCTATTATGCTACACCATCCTGAATAACTTATGCATTTTACCTGCTTGACCCTGATCTTGACTATCTGACCCTTGGTTCTTCATGGATCCTTCTAACTCTGAGAAGCCACTGACGGTCCAGTCTCTATCATGGACCAACACTGAATTGAGTACAACTATAATATAATTTACACTAATTTCTACAGTCAACTATCAGATTTTCTGAATGAAACATGAGCATGAGTATAGAGTACTATGTAAGATGGTGATGATGATGATAGTGGTTGCCGCTGTAAGCACTTACCAGGTATAGTATACCGGTAAGGCTGTACTGTATATTATCTCATTTAATCCTGATGAATGTGTGGAGTCCTGATACAGATACCATCTGATTTAGGTGTCACATACTTTTTACCAACTTCAGCCAACAGGTGAGACACTCCTTCCTGTCACTATATTGGGGCTCACCAAACCCTACTAAGCCAACAGGATACTGTGTAATATACCACCTCAGCAACTAGGTCATCTAGTTTCTTTCCCTTGCCCACCTATCTGGGTTGTCAGGTAACATCCAGCCAGAGTTCTGGGTCCACTCACTTTGTGACCTTTTTGTGATGGAATCTCTGAGTGCTATATCCACTGATTAGGGGTCTGTTCCCCCAATCCAGCCTCTCTCAGGGAATCGCCCACAATGGGGAATGGGCAAAGCCTAAGTGAGTGGACCATGGGAAGGATCTCTGCAAAGAGCACACAGGAGCCAAATCTGACTGGTATTCTCACCAACCAACTTTCCAGACTCCAGACCAAGGAGAATGTTTTCTTCTCCTCCCCCTATGCTGTTCTCCTTCCCGTCTGCCCCAGGTCCTGACTAGTTGATGCCCAAAAGAAATACTTACAGCTTGCCCCCTGCGATACTGCTCTTCCCCTTCAGGTTACCCATGTGAAGTCCTTCCTTCAAAGCCTCAGGACACCCTAGGCCCAAGGGGCTTCGTAGGCACCTAATCTGATAGTAAGAAATTTTATTCCATGTCTATTTGAGGGTACAAACCTGAGTAAGTTTCAGATCCTCACACTGAGCCTGTGTTTAGAAATGTTTCTGCAAGATTATTGCTCAAACACATACCCATGTTCTTTGAAGCATCTGTTCTTTGAAATTTTAGGACTAGATGAACATGCTGGGTTCCTGGACAAAACAAGATTATGGTGCCCACAAGCTACCAAGGCCACATCATCGAAAGACTCTGTCTTCTTCAGGTGAGGGCCTCCCAAGTGTGGCTGCACCAAAAGTGGGGATGCAAAGCCAAAAATCTGAGCAGGCTCAGGGTCTTTATCAGTTCCAGCAGAGGTGATCAGACGACAAGAAACTGCGCTGTGAGAGCTGAACTCACCAGAGTGATTGATAGAGCAATATCCCATGTTACCTCCCAGCAGGAGGGTCCTCCCTGAGAGAACCCATGCTGGTCATCAGCACTCAGGAGGCCAATGGCAAGTTCTCTGCTTGGTGAGCAAAGAACATGAGCCAGGGCAGCTGATGTTCTTTCAGAGAATTACTTTTTAGCTCTGGTTGCTTGATGAATAGCCTTTCTC
This sequence comes from Myotis myotis, assembly GCF_014108235.1. NCBI lineage: Eukaryota > Metazoa > Chordata > Mammalia > Chiroptera > Vespertilionidae > Myotis > Myotis myotis. Next base: position 30,208,651 of record NW_023416317.1, on the reverse strand, counting down.
CACTGAAAGGAATTTTAGTCTGAAGAACCAGTGCAGGTCATCTGAAGTCAGATCACGCTCTCTTCGGGCAGCATTAGAGGAAGTCTTTCATCTTTCAAATTCTTAGTCTCCTGTGTTCCTTTCTCAATATTCCTTATCAGTTACCTTATCTTTCAAAGGCCACTGCCATTATGTGATCTCATGTTACAATTTCCTAGATTACCACTTGTTCTACATTAGCTACATTTGTGACGGCTGCTTCCCAGAACATGAGCAAGGAGAGCCATCTCCCAGTCACAATGACTTATGACTCACTGCTCTAAGCCATAGTGTTTTCACTGTTGTAGCTTCAATATCCCAGAATGGCATTTCTTAGCTTATTCTCCAGAGGAGACAGCTAGAAGGTAATTGAAAGAGATCGGGAACCAGAATTGGAAGACCTGATAAGATAGTCTCCTTGGAAAAGGTTCTGTATTCACCGTTATAAAATGGAGATAGAAATGTCTTGTATGCTTCTCTTATTATCAAATGAAAAAGCTCTTTGTAAAACAAAGGTGCTAATTAAGTGTTGGGATTATGACTTGTCTGGGGAGGCTCAATGGATTCCAACTCAAGCACACGGACTCTGGGACCCTTGCCTGCACCTCTATCTTTTGCTGCTTCTCTTAGCCAGCAGCAATGCATGCCCTCCACCCACACCCCACACTCTACTCTGGCAACCAAAGGAGCCAGAGATAAGTAAGGATAGGGGAAGGAGATGGGAGCATACAAATGAGAGTAGCAAGGCTAGGACTAGCAAGTTCTTCAGTAGTGATCTGTTTGGAGAAGTGGGTCTCAGCCAGCACCCCAAGACACAAACAGAAAGTAATAGAAAACCATTCAATATTGCCATCTCTCAAATCTGGGTCCCCATTACCTATTAGCTGTGAAACCTTGGAAATTCAATAAACTTCTCTCAGCCTCATAATAAAGTAGAAATAAAACACTTACCTACAGGGCTCTCCTGAGACTTCGACAAGTTGAGATATGTAAAGCCCGTAGGACAAAACCTGACCCACAGAAGTGCAAGGCACAGCCATTTAAAATAAAACCCCATCTTTTTGTCTATTTTCTATGGTGTAAGATAGATATAAGAACTAGAAAAGAGAAGTGATCTGGATGGGATTTTGACTGCTTCAAGTTTCCTGAGGCCCTATGTGGTGGCTAAAGTGGGGTAGTAGGGAAAGGTGGGGGGAGTAATATATAGCAGGAGGCTGAAAAACATGCATAATTTAAACTTCTTTTTAAAAGTGTTCATTTGAAACATCAGAATACAATAAATTCTTCATAAGTGGGGCTCACTTATTCCAAATCAGAGCTATCTGGTCACGGCCGAGTTAAAATTCCCTCAAGTGCTATCTAAAAAGAGAGACTTCCTTAGCAATTTAATCATGAAAACAAGATGCAGGGTCAGGGAGGGTTTGTCTATGACCTACTTAGGAAAAACTGTTCTGAAGAACTTTAGTACTGTAATCACTTTAATTGTTTGCATGACAATTAATTGGTACTGCTAATTATAAATGAGTTATCTGTTCATTACAGCAAGCTTAGACAAATGTCAACTTAAAAGCACTTAGCAGTTAACGTGGACTGCGGTGTTATTTGCAAATAGAAACTGCATTCCTTCAAAAATGTCTATATTACAAGCACAACATTTATTTACAATTTCTTTTTTCACAAATTCTGATTCATTCCAGAATGAATGATGTAGCAGGTAGGCTGATGTAACAAGATTTTAGTCAATGAAACTTGAACTACAAGTGGTAAGAATGGCAACTCTTCCGATGAGAAGAGTTAGAGACATTTCAGTAGGTGAAGGCAAAAGCAAAACCATGGGGGAGATGTTTTGAGCTGTGCGTGTAATCTGAGGGTAAAAGTTTGAAGAATGAAGAGAGAGAGAGAATAAAAAAATACTAGAGAAGATTAAAGAAGCCAAGTAGTGATGGTCCTAGCAGTGGGCTCTGAGGTCCCTGTAGTGATTAGCCTTTGAAAGGAGCAGCTTTGTTCTGATTCTGTATTGCTATATAACAAGTACCCCAGAATTGAGTGGCATAATACAATCTTCTTGTTCTGCTCTCATTTGATATTATAGAGGAAAAATAGAGGAAGAGCTCAACTGGGCTGTTTCCCTTTGATCCACAGATTTTCAGCTGAGGCAACTGGGACAGAATGATCCACTTACAAGATAGTTTCTTCACTCACATGTGTAGCACCTCTATGCTCCTTGGCCTCCTCTCTCTCTCACCATAGCATAGAGGTTCTCTCCATATGGATTGAACTTCTCGAAGCACAGTGACTTCAGGATAGGTGGACTTCTTGTGCGGAGGCTCAGGGCTCCAAGGGACCAAAGCAGAAGCTGCCAGACTTCTTAAACTCTATACCAAGAATTGGCATAATGTCTCTATTGGGCAAGGCTGACACAAACCAGGCCAGGTTCAAGGGGAAGAAAATGAACCTTATCTCCTGATGAGAAAAATATCAAAGGATTCGCAGCCATGTTTAATCCACCACAAATCCACCATGAGACTGGATGAAGTGATATGGTACGTAAAGTAGAGAAGGAAAACAGTAAAAGAGTTCTCACCTGGTAGCCTTTTTATTTTCTTTAAAATAACAATTCAAAACTACTTTTTTACTTAAAAAATAAAGTTAGAGCCCTGGCCAGTATGGCTCAGTTGGTTAGAGCATTATCCCATGCACCAAAGGGTCAAAGTTCAATTCCCAGTCAGGGCACATGCCCAAGTTGTGGGATGGATCCCCATCAGGGCACATACAGGAGGCAACCAATAATGTTTCTCTCTCACATCTATGTCTCTCTCCCCCTCTCCCTTCCTTTGTCTCTAAAATCAATAAAAAAACATATCCTCGGATGAGGATTTTAAAAATTATTTAAAATAAATAAAATTTTTAAAAGTAAGGTTAGAGTAGTATAAGTGGTGACATTCTAAGTACTTACAATCAGTGATGTAAACTAAATCTTTCGAAGGAAGTTCTATGTTTTCTCCATGTTATAGGTTTGCTTTGAATATGACCTCGATGCACACAATCCCCTTTTATGTGAACCAAAGTTAATCTCTATGTCCTTCTCTGGTGTAACTTCCTCCCCGTGCTCCCTAAATGTAGAAACCCACATTCAGTCCTCTGCTCTTTCTTCTGGTCTCTCTATCCTCTTCTTAGATAGGTGGTCTAATTCTTTTCCACTTAGATCAGTCATTGCTTTCCTGAGATCCAATTCAGCTGCCAAACATTACCACCTAAATGCTATCTCCCAATGTGTGAAGCCAGTTTATCACAAATTATATTTAACCCTTTGACTTCCAATCTTCTTGCCCTCATTTTCCTTGTCACCCTTACTAAAACCTTGGCATGTTGTGCTGAAGGTGGAGTTGTCCTCCCTCTACCCTCTCCAACTACATACCCTTAGCAAATTAGTCACCAGGTCACATCCGTTCTTAATTTGTAGCATCTGTCTCACCCACTTCTCTTTTCACTGCCCTGCCTTATTGAATCCTTATACTGCATGCCTGATACATGTTATTAAATCTACTAGTGGCCCGGTGCACCGATTTGTGCACCTCGAAAGGAAATTAATTAGAATTCCTAGGGCGGCACTGCAGCTCGAAGGGTGTCTTCGGGGTGAGGGGGGGTGGGGGGCAGAAAAAGAAAAAGAAAGAAAACTCACACTCGGGTCTTCCGGCTCAAAGCACTGGCTCTGGTCCAGGGACTAATGCAGGCGGTCCTGGGTAGTGGCCAGCAGGGTGGACACACCCTGGAGCCAACCTTCACGGTCACTCCCCAGCCACGGCTCAAAGCGCGTCTGCAGAGTAAGTGGGGGTCCCTCCAGCAGGTGGGGTCCCTCAGCCTGGCCTGCGGGGATCGGGCCAAAACCGGCTCTCCAACATCCCCTGAGGGGTCCTGGATTGCGAGAGGGCATTTCTCCGGTGACACACCCCGGAACTGGGCTCCCTCCTCTCTGGTTTCAGGGTGTGTCACCCAAGAACCACCGCTGCCAAGTGACCACAGCTCGGCAGCTCCTGTGTTGAGCATCTACCCCCTGGTGGTCAGTGCACATCATAGCTACCGTTCAAAGCATCTGCCCCCTGGTGGTCATTGCATGTCATAGCTACCGGTCGGACAGTCAGACGGTCAGACGATCACTTAGCCTTTTATATATACATAGATTATAGACCTCCCTACATTCTATACCCCCTTTTCACACTCCTACCAAATTAATGCCTCTTCCAGTTTAGCAATTACATGTCATATTCCTACTCTTTTTGTATTACCCTTAAATTTTTAACATGGTTACTTAACAAAGTTAATCAATATATCTATCCTCCTTCTGAATAATAAAAGGACTTTAAATGCCTTGAATTTCCAATCACCTTCTTGTCCTCTTACATGTTATTTCTGTCCAGTGATCTAGTTCTAAGATGCTTTTATATTCTCTTAGTCAATATTATTATTTTTATTGACAATAAATATTTAGATTTATGCACATATTTAACAATTATTTGTTCATCATTACTTCTTGCATTTAATTTTATTCTTGCATTTAATTTTTATACCAGTGGTTCCCAAACTTGACATCACACTAGTATCACCAGGGATTTTTTTTTAACCCCAATTCCCAGTCTGTATCTCAGAACAATGAAATATAAATATCTGGAAGTAAACACAGGCATCAATATTTTGGTTTCTCCTGGTGATTCCAATGAGCAGCCAGATTTAAGTGCCTGTTTTAGAAAGTCCTTCAGCAAAGTTCTTTTAGCAGTAATTCTCTTTTTTGCCTGAAAACGTTTATAAAGATATTTACTTTCATCACAGAAGTATGATGAAGCTAAATATAAAATTTTATATTGACTGTTGTTTTTTTTTTAGCAAGTAGGAGATGTTATTCCAGTGTCTTCTGGTTTCTGTAGTCCCTGTAGTGAAGTCTGATGTCATTCTAATTTTGTTCCTTAGTATGCAATCTTCATTTGCTTTATAGTGGTTATGTTCTCTTTGTCAGTGAGATTTCCAAGTTTCATTAATATTTATCTGAATAGGAAATTAATTTTACTAAAAAATAAAAGTGTTTAGAATTTACTTTATCTCCTGACTCTGAACATTTATGTCTTAAAACATTTTGGAAAATTCACAAGGCATTATTGCTTCCAATATTACCTTTCCTTGCTTTTTTTCTATTATGTCTTCAAAAATCCAATTTTATGTATGTCTTATTCTATTCTCCATGTCTCTTAATCTTACCTTCATATTCTCCTTCTTTTTATCTCTCTTCAAAAATCTTCCAATTTTCTTATTTGTTTCACTCCTGCCTACTTATCCTGTTTTTTTAGTTTTTATTATTTTGTTCTAACCTCTGGAAGTTCTATTCTATTCTTTACAAAACTGGCTGATAATTAAATAGACTCTATTTCTTTATCATATTTTTTATTCCTTCTTTTGTGTTTTTAATCAATTTAACAACTTTATTTAGAGGACATATCCAATAATTCTGTAGCTTTAGGGACTTCTTTTTTCCCTTGTGGTGAGCTGTCCACGTGTAGTGGATTGGTTCTTTGTGAATGTTGTAATTTTGAATTATGATCTTGAGTTTATCAGGATTTTAGCTTCAGGAATTTTGTGCAATCTGAATTTAAGGAATGTCCTTTCCTTAGTGGTATCCCATAGGTTTAATTAGTCTGTTACTAATTTCCTATTAACTTCTTTTCTTGGATTTCTTTGCTGGATCATGCAAGTAAGGATAATAAGATGGTCTTGTGAGTTCTCATGAGACACATTTTCCCCCTGAGGCAAAACCAGCCAAGTGTCTTTATAGGGTTTATAGGGTTTGTTTTTCACCCGTAGGCAAATATTTTCAGCCACCATTTCACTGAAAGTGCAGACCTTTCAGGGATTTAAATGGGGAAGATGGGGGTTAGGGTCTCAGTTCAAACACCCTGCTGCAGAAATACTCAAGACCTTAATTCTTTGCAGTCTTTAAATTGAAGCTACCTGCTTACTAAGACTGGCAACACATCCTAGGACAGCTGAAGTGAGTACCTACTTTGCTACTCTAATTTGCACCTTCCTTTTCATGTTATGGTCTCTGAGTCTTTCTTTTCCTAACCTCCTGAAAATTCTGCTATTCACTTAAAAGAATGTTCATTCTATTTTATTAAATATTTTAATTTTTTGTTGTCAGAAAAGACTTTTAGGGTAATTCAGGTTGTTAATAAAGTTCACCGAGTTGCCATAAATGGAAGAATGGATTGTAATTTGCACTGTTGCTCATATCATTGGACAAGCAACATTATTTATTAATTTATATGAGTCAAACAAATGAGCAGGGACTTTTTTTTTTTAATTTACAAAGAATTTTCTTTTTCAAAGAACCTACCAAAAAAGAAAAAAAAATTTATTTTGGCTGGACACTAAAAAATTCTTTTCAAACTATATTAAATACTGCCATGGATTTGTTTGAAGGGGAAATTGTGAGGTTTCTTCCTGCCCCTCACTCTTAAAGAATCATATAAGGCATCTAATGGGTCAATATGGTCACTCTCAGAGTTAAAGCAACCTACAAAATGGTCTTTGGGCACTATTCTATTCTAGTAATAAAGCTCGTAAAACCAGAGTGGGTATTTTGTCTATTTTGTTAATAACTCACGATTAATAGCTCTGAGCAAATTTAACTTTATATTCCTGATGGTGAGATATAAACCTGGGTAGACTTCATTTGCCTTCCATTTCATAATTTATTTAGTGAAACATCAGAGGTGTGGATGAAATTTAACAAGGGGAAAATAGTGATGTTGGAAAAAAAAAAAGACACTTTTACAATAAAAATCTGAGGATTTCAGTTATTCAAATTATTTCTAATATAAATCAGCTTGGCTCATTGGAAGAAAAATGTTTCTAGTTAGTCAGTGGTTTTTTTGTTTGTTTGGTTGGTTTGGTTTGGTTTGTTTTTTGTGGTTTTTTTTTAATTATTGATAGTGCCCACATTCCCCTTTCATCCTCCTATATTTTGCTATGGCCATTTCCTCCCTTTCTGTACTATCATATCCTCAACTCCAAATTCTATAGGGTTTCCTCCCTTTCTTCCTTCTGATATGTACGAAAAGCCAGCCCAAACAGTGAGCTAACAGCAAAGATAAATTGGTACAGAAGTTGCAGAATTTTTACCCTACAGAACCCACACAGAAGTATGGCACAGTTAATTACCTATTGCTGTCTCCATCCTCCAAACAAACCCTCAGTTCTGTAAGAGAGGGAGCCAAGTTCTTATGCCTCTTGCAGGTTCCCATGACTGGCTCAAGGCTGGCTCCAATCTTTAAATCATTATCTTTGATGATAATGATTGTCTTGGTTATAACCATCATTATTATCAAACTCCTGACATCTATTGAACACATGCTTTTCAGATTCAGTTTTGAGTCCACAAAATAATCCTGAGAATTATTATTATTATTATTATTATTATTATCATTATCATTATCATTATTATCCTTTTTATACAAGAGAAAGCAGAGTTTCAGAGAGAATAAGTAATTTGATCAAGGTCACTCAGAGTATAAATAATTGTCTATATAACATCTTTGTAAAATATTCTGGGCAGAAAAATATTATAAAGCATTCCCATGAGGTAGACAAATTGGAAAAATGTGCCCTTCCCCTGGGGTGGGCACAGACCCATAGACACTCAGCTTGGTCCGGAGACACTGGCAGGATTTCAGCCTCCACTTCTCCCCTCAGTGGGGAGCCTTTGTGCAGTGTACAACCTGCGCAAGAATATGTTCACACCCACAAGTCTCTGATTCCAAGGCCCATGGTATGGTCTTTCCAACCACTGTGATTTGTCAGTGATGCTCATTCATGATTCGGTGTTTGACCCCACAATGGTTAGAATTTTGCTTGTTTCCTATCAGTCATTTCTAAACAATCTGAATTTTTCTTTGTGAATAGTGTGAATTGCCTGAGGTTTGGATTATGATGCTCCATTCCACTCATCCATCAATGTTCACCACTAAAGACTCAGTGCTCTCTTTCCTTGACCATTTTCCTGGTGATTGAGAATGGGTGAGAAAACTATGGATGGTATGACACCAGCCTTCACCACCATAATGGTAAGTTTTCACACCCTTATCACAACTAAGCAAACCACGCCTCCTGCCTCTCTAGTACAAACATTGGCAACATGGCTGCACAGCTCCAGCCCTAAACAAGCACTTGCTAACGGAAACCCTGACAAATCACAAGGCACAGGCAGCAATAGCAGGCACCAGGGTAATAATTTATTTTTAATGCCATGCTGTCTTTAACAGTGCAATTTCCTCCAGGGTGTTTGCTTTGAGATTGCAAGATAATTACATCTCAGAAATCAGGCTAATTACAGCTAACAGCCTGAAAACCAAAGGAACCCTTCCCTCTACCCCTCCCCCGCCCCCAACTTTCTTTTCCACTAGAATACCACACAAAATCCAGTTAAGGCGTGCAGCATCGTTTAGGAAACCAATTTGGCTACAGCTTAGAGATTCATTCTCCCTTCCTTGCAGAACATGTATAACTTTCACTGATGTGTGTCACAGGTACCCGAGTAACAGCCTCGATGATTAGAATAAATAATGGCGCTATAGAAAGGAAACAATGACAGCAATTTCCCGATAGAGAAGAAAGTCTAACTGCTTCTGGTGGAAAACCAAGGTCTGAATGTGGATCCGTGCTGCAAAAATGAGATTACCTGTGGCCTCTAGATACTCCTTAGGGTCTTTTGGATCAACCAATCTGGGGCATTTGTAAAATTAAGGAACTGGAAGGATGTGAGAATCATCTAGACAATTTTCATTCTTTCTAAACATTAAAAAATGCAAAGCAATGTGTACTGGTCATTAAAGTCTTCAAGGATGATGATTCTCTGACCTGGTCATTCACTCAGAAAACATTTTTAATCCTCTCAAAGCACCATGCACTAGAGTGGAAATGCAAGGGGATTTCCTGTTCTATAATCCTTACATCAGAAAGTTCTCCCAATCCTAAACTTATCTTGATGCAACTTCAGACTTTTTCTTCTACTGTGTTTTTAGCTGAGATGAAGACTCTCCCAAATAGATCAAGCTGCTCCTACCTTCCCCCCTGCATGATATAACTTCCACTCCAAGTCCTTCCCAACTTTTTAATCATTTGCATATTATTTCCTGGTTTGTCTCCAGCTTCTAATAGCTTATAAAATGTGGAAGCCAAACACCACAAATAGCTCTGGCTCAGTTTGGCATCTCATCAAAGCTATGGCCTAGATTTTCTTTTCTCCATTTGTGGGAAAAAGGAGACTGGTTTGGAGAAGGAAAGAGAAAATCCAATATTCTGAATTTCCACATGAAATTCATTCCCGGTTCTGTAGTCCCTCCAGAATTTACCTACCAGACATCATAGTCTTGAGCATAACTTCTCCTTCAGGCTTGTGCAGAATACCAGTGATGTTCCTCTCCATCCACATCTTATTCAGAAAAGCAGGAGCACATTGGCCCTTTTTATCAGCATCCTTGCTAGAGGCTCATAGTGACTATTAATGTAAAAATGTGCATGCAAATGGCATTTCTCATAGTAACAACTCCCTAGCAACACTTCCTGATTTGATTCATCCTTTTAACAAATCCTATTGAGTACTCATCATGGGGGAAGGGACTCCACCATCTTTGTTCCTGTTCCACTGCTCCTCTTATTAGCTCTCCCCTTAAAGAGGAGGAATTACTAAGCTTGATTGATCAAGACATTCAAGGGCCACTTTTTACTAGTGGGCAGGGTTGCTTTGCTCCAGAAGTCAGCACTTGGGTGTAGTGTTTACCTTTCTGCCTCAGACCAGGTAGCTCTTGGTGCTTGAGGTGGGTCAGCCACCCTTCTCAGTCTTCCTCTTTTACCCCCAGGGCTGATTTGGTAATGTTCCCTTTTGGGACAAGCCACTCTGTCTTTGGCATGCCTGAGCATTATAATCCTAAGATTCAAGTTAAGGGGTGCTGGGTAGGTGAGAGGCCCCACTTTTTCCTCAAACATAAGCCACGTCTCCCCAGTGTTATCAGAGTCCTAACCTGAGAGTTACTGGGTGTTTGCCCAAGTAGTACTTTTCATCAGTTTCCCCAGGAACACCTTGGAAAATAGGGAAGATTAGCAGAGTGTGACTTGAGTATCCACGCTATGAAATCATCACATTAGCCAAAATCTCACCTCTAAATCTCTGAAATTTACCTGGTGCTGGGCACCAAGGAGGCAGATGTGTGCAGTACAACCCTCTCCTCCACAAGCTTACACTCTAATGGAGCAGTTTCTACCTTGGAAGTGGGGTTTCCATTGTTATTAGCTGAAAGAACTTTTATCCTTTATAAGAGAATATTTGATATGAAATCTAAGTAAGGTTTAAAAGGGATTTGGTTGTGGAAATTTGAGAATTTGCACAGTGAGGTCAGAGCACCTGTGTTATGAACTTAGGACTCTCTTTTGTTTTAGCTCTGCCTCAGTAACTAACTAGTAAAAGGAAAAAAATTAATGGGCAACTAACGGATATAATTCTATGACAAGGACAAAATGTCCAGGCATAGTTTTGGAGAAATGGGAACTACCAGCCGGTGATTGACTGGCTGTTTTTAATGGAAGAAAAAAGCTCAGAACCAAGATGTATGTAACTATGATAACGTCCAGACCCAGGAGGGTGTCGGACACCCACCACACACAAAGCCTGGTTCCCACCTCCCAACACACTTTAGCCTCCAAATGAGAGAAGTAGAGGCAAAAGTGTGTGAATGAGCTTATTTTAGTTTATTATGGCCTAAGGAGAAAAGTTCCTACGGAAAGGAACCTGTGGGGATAAATGACATGATGAATGGTTAAGTCTGTTTCCTTAAGAAGTGTTTTCATTCCTAGTCTCTCATTCTTTTGAACAAGTCTTTAGGGCAAGTAAAGGGCAAGTGTTACTGCATAACAAGAAAACTATTTCTGAATTGTTCTCATAAAGTTCAACAGTCAACCACAGTTAGCCTGCACCTCCATGAGCTGAGAGAAATCCCATTATTAAGGTCTCTGCTGGTCACATGAAGTGGGCAGGACATAGTGAGTGGTTAAAACTAAGCGGTCCAACTGCAACATTACAAGATGCAGGGTGAAAAAGAGTCCAATAAAACCCCGGGAATAGAATCTAAGCTGGATTAAATTTTGGTTGATATTAATGGTGAGGAGGAAAATGATTTGTATAAAATTTAAAATTCTTTGAAAATTCTAATTCATATTAGAAATTTGGGATTCTGTTCATTCTCTTAAATGCTTTAGCCATTTCAAACCATTTAAAAAAGAAAGATTGCATTTTAAATGTCTCCTTTGGATCATGTGACTTAGATCAAACAGCTCAACTGCAAATTGTCCAATAGCAGCTCACTTTAATTGCAGGGAAAACCACAAGAGGAAAGCATAAAAGGGCTGCATGCCCAAAGCTATGAGAATGGCAAATGGTATAAATTTTAGGAATGACCCAGGAACATTTTTAGACAAGGCATACGCTAACCTAATAACTTCTTTTTCCAAAATTTCCTTGAGTTCACTTATAATCCCCTAAAGAAATGCCCCAGCAAGTCCATTCTCTTATAAAATTCAGTAATGCGATGAAGGCCTGCCTGTACCAGGTTTCCCTCTGATCACTGTCACTGATGATTTTCTATTCATTCATTCATCAATTTATTCATTCAAGAAAATTATTTGTCTCTAATTGAACCTCAGATGCACAGAATTGGATCATCATAACCCTTGATTGATGATCCTCTCATCATTGGCCCATGTCTGAGCTACTGTTATTTAGTTATTTTTAATAACATATTAAGCATTCCCAAATGCATCATCCAAAAAATAAAACTAGAACCTTGATAAAAAATAAAACTAGATCTACATCTAACCATATGATTCTCTTTCCCCTCATTCCATCCTCCTGCTTTCTTTTCTCACCCAGGTTCATTCCCTTCCTTTTTTCGTATACAATTTTATTGCATTTAATGTTATTATATATATACATACACACATATTATATATACATATATGTACATACATATTACTGTTTTTAACTTTACATTTTAAGGGAGTGTCATACTGTAACTAATATTTGGAAAACTACTCTTTTTAACATGATGTTATTTAGATTCATCAATATTGTTGCAAGTTACTGTGATTCATTTCTTTTTGGATAATAGCAGGTAATAAATAATCTGTTGTGTGAACATGCTACCATTTATTCTCCCACTCTCATAATGTTGGGCATTTACATTGTTTCCAGGTTTTTGCTATTGTGATCATTCTTGTATATGAATCCTGTTGTACATGTATATGAGTTTCTCTTGGATATATACACACCTAGGAATTAAATTGCTGGCCATGAGAAATGTGAATATTCAACTTTAGAAGACAAACTCTAAACTGACTGCATGTTTAACTTTAGGAGATGATGTCAACTCTTTTCGAAAATTATTTTTACTCTTACTTGGCATTGTCAGACATTTTAATTTTAACCAATTAAATATATGTAAAATGATATCTCATCATGGCTCTGATTTGCATTTTTTTGATCACTAATAATGTTGACATTATTTTACAAGTTTATTGGTCATATGATAATTTTTCTGTTTATATGTTTTTTTCCCATTTTTCTTTTAATATATTTATATTGATTTCAGAGAGGAAGGGAGAGGGAGAGAGAGATAGACATATCAATGATGAGAGAGAATTATTGATTGGCTGCCTCCTGCACACCCACACTGGGGATTGAGCCTACAACCCGGGTAAGTGCCTTGACCAGGAACTGAACCATGATCTCCTAGTTCATCGGTAGACACTCAATCACTGAGCCACGCTGACTGGGCTCCCCATTTTTCTATTGGAGTGTGTGTGTGTGTGTGTGTGTGTGTGTGCGTGCTTTACTTATTGATTTATAGCTCTTTACATATTTTCATGTTAATCCTTTGTTCTATATATTATGAATATTTTTCTGAAGTGTATAACTTGTCTTTCCACTTTAACATTTCTTTAAAGCTTAATCCACTTGGAGTTGATATAGTGTAAGGCAAGAATCCAATTTTATCTTTTTCCATATGGATAATGGATAACTTTTTTTCCAGCCCAACCCTATTTATTGTCACCTCTGTCACATATAAAAGTTTCATATATAGTTCTCTAATCTGTTCCTCTGGTCTATTTGTCTATCCCTGAACCAATCCACATTGTCCTTCTTCCCTGCCCCTCCTTTTCAGAAATATCCTGACTACTCTTGGCCCTCTACCCCTTCATGTGAATTTTGGAATCATTTTATCAAGTACTGTGAAAAACTATGGAATTTTGATAAGAAATATATTGAATGTACAGATAATTAAAATGTTATGATATTAAGCCTTATCCATAACACAATATCTTCCTCGCTTATTCAGGTCTTCTTTAATATATTTTAATAAGGTTTTGATTTTCCCTGTAGAGGTCTTTTACAGCTTATCTTATATTCTATGATAATTTTGTAGATATTGTTTTCTCTTTAATTTTGTTTTATATTTTTACTGGTATAGAGAAATGCAACTGATTTTATATTAATCTTACTCAGCCACCTTACTAAACTCTATTATTTCTATTAAACTGTCTGTAGAATAATTTAGGCAAATTATCATATGATCTGCAAATAAGACTGTTTTATTTCCTCTTTTTCAATCCCTGTACCTCTAGCATTACCTTATTGAACTGTCTACAACCGTCAACATAGTGGTAAAAAGAAGCGGTAACAGAGAGCATTCTTTTCTTATTTCTTTTCACTCTACACACTCATCCTGGGTGAGCTCCTCTAGTTAGGTGGCTTTAATCACTATCTAGATCTCCACCCTGGCTCGTATATCCAACTATGAATTCTGTACCTCTTTATCTTAATGTTCCACAAGCACCTCAAACTCAATTTGTCCCAAACTCATCATCAACTCTCATCTCTCAACTGACGCCTACTCCTCCCTCATTTTTTAACTTTATCAATGACACCACCATCTTTATGTGGCCCAAATAAAATAAAATAGAATAAAAATGTGAAGTCATTTCTGACTCTGTCTCTCCTACCACACACTTTCTCAGCCATCAAGTCCTATTGATTCATTTTTGTTAACACTTTAACCCAACCTTTTTTTCTACCCACTCTACAAAACTCCATCATCTCTCACCTGTTTTCCTGCCATAAGTTCCCAAATCATTACCTGCATGCCTTCCACCAAACCCTCCTCCATGCCATGGCCAGGAAAAATCTCTCAACACTTAAATCTTCTCACACATGTTAAAATCCCTGAGGGGTTCCCCATGATTTTAGAAAAAAGCCTAAACCCTTTACATGGGCAAGTGCTTAAAAGTTAGGCCCTTTTTTATCTGGCCTCCATGACACCTCAGCCTCACCTCCTGTTCTCCCTGTTCTAACATACTACTCTCTGGCCATCCCGGGTCCTTGCAGTTCCACAACCTCCTGGTTTTCCTTCTCTTCAAGTTTTTGTGATGTTTCCTCTGTCAGTACTGTGCTTTCCCATCCCCACGTTTTCCCATCTTTATCTGGGTAGCCCCTACTCATCCTTTTGGATTCAGCTTAGACCACACTTCCTCCAGGAAGTTTTTGCTGAGCTGTAATTGACCTGCCTGTTGAGGGAAGGGAAAAGTTTTATTTATCTTTCTATTCTCAGGGCCCACTGTAGTGCCTGACATAAGGTAAGGACTCAATGAATGCTTTGGAAATGTATAGTGAGTCAGTGCTGCTCCCACCACCCAAATCTCTGATCTCCATTTGTTAAAAATCCTATCTTTCAAAAGTCCTTTCAACGCTTTCCTAACCTCCACCTCCTCCATGACGTCCTGACCACTTTGTTTATATCTTTCTTTGGCACGTGTCTCACAGGACGTGGATCTTTTTCTGATCCTCTTCACCAGCTGCTTGAAGGCAGAGGCTGTGCCTCATTCATCTTGGTGTCCTGCCACCTGTAGCCCGGAGCCTAGCACACGACTGATGCCAAATAGATATCTAAAGTAATGAGACTGAATTCCCTCCTGGAGCCACAAACCAAGCAGAGAACGTGTTTTGGATTCTTCTGTGGGCCGCATTAGCATTCAAAGTAGAAAGACTTCTGCCAGCATCTCCACCTGCACAGCCTTCCGCCTCCACCTCCCCAAATGCTTCTTCAGTTTTAGAACAGAAGTCTCTGAAACAATGTTATGCATTTTACGTCATGTTATTCATTTCATATAATGTTATTCATTTCACAGGCAATGCCTTTTTATCTTTCTGTTCTGTACTGCAAGGTGCACCTGCATGGCGTCTTGGCTTTGTTTAGAGCATTTTTTTAAGGAAGAAGCCTTGATGTGGCATTTATTCATGGTTTTCCTTCCTAGAAATATCATCCCTCTCCTCTGAAGCTGTTTGTGAGTGTTACACTCTGCCATTTAAATATTAATGTTATGGAAACAGAGGAGAAAAATTGGTCTCTCGTCTGATATGCGACATTGAGGGAAATTAAGATTAATAAATGGTGACAAGCTCTATAGAGGAAATAAAAGTTAAATTGCCTTGGACTATTTTCAGAAGTTGTTTGAGCAATGAGGATTATATTGAGCGCCCTATGACTGTGATCGTTCTAAAAGCCTGATTCCGGACTACAGATTTCAAATGATGACTCCAACCTCAGCATCCCCCTCAGAGCACTTGCATTCTGCAAGTTCATACGTAGGGGAGATCCTTTAAGGGGAAAACGGAGAAATGTCTGAAAATGAGGCTTCTTTTTTAAATCAAATCTCAAGCCACCATTGTCCTGGGGAAAGACAAATTTTAGGTCTACAAATTTAAATAATAAACATGTCTCGCAGGTAAAAAATATCTAGATAATTAACTAGAATTTTTCCCTTCTTCACTGAGATTAAATCACATCATAGACACATTGACACACGGAAGGGCCCCTCCAGCTTCTGGCCCCAGCTTAGCCTGCTAGGACTATTGGTGAAATACAAGGCTAGGATTCCCAAAGTGTGGTCCCTGGACTAGCAACATCAGCATCATCTGGGAACTTGTTAGAGATGCAGATTTTCAGGCTCCAGCACAGACCTGCTGAATCAAAAACTCTGGGAATGGGGCTCAATAGCCTCTGTTTAACAAGCCCTCCAGGAGATTTTGATGTATCTTCGCTGATTCTGAACTCTGGCTGCACATTAGTATCACCTGGAGAAGAAGCATTCTTTAAAAATCTGATGCCAGGGTTCTGTTCTCCAGAGATTCTGATCTAATAGGTTTGGGGTAAAGCCAGTGCACTGGTATGTTTTAAAAGCTCCCCAGTGACTCTAAAGTGCTGTCCTGTTTGAGAATCTGATCTCAGGCTCTGAATTCTTACCGTGGTGACGGCAACAATCTCAGAAATGGTTTGCTGGCTTCCGGTCTCTCCCTTCAATCTATTCTCCACCCCTCCCTTTACATCCATCACCACCCCACCCCACCCCCTGGGATTTATCTCTAATCCAGTAGTTCTCCAACTTTACTATACATTAGAATCACCCGAAAGGATTGCTTAAAAACAGTTTGCCGGGCCCCAACTCCAGAGTTTCCGATTCACTAGGTCTGGGGCAGGGCCCAAGAATTTGCCTTTCTATTAAGTTCTTACTCAATGCTGAAACTGCTGGTTGGACTTCTAACTCGTGCATTCTTCAGTCACTCCGGCCTTGGTGAGAAGGGAAAAGTTATTACAGTAATGAACGCATCTTGCAGGCCCTCCGGCCTCCTGCACATCCCCAGCTTGTTGCAGGGAGTGCCCTGCCCCTGACCAGAAGGCAGTGAAGGGGCTGCTGTGAGGATTACATGGATTAATACAGATAGCATGCATAAAAAGCGCCTAGCACATATTAAGTGCTCACAAGTATTTATAATTAGTTTCAAACTTATAGAGTTATAATTAGTTAAAACTCATGGGTAGTCACAATTACAGATACAAACAGCACTTTCTAAGTATTGTATAGCCCCTCCCTCTTTAAAGTTTAGACACTAATGCCTGGGGCGGGGGAGGGGGGGCGGGGAGGTCCATGCAGACAGATGAATCAAAAGAACATATACTTTACCATTCATATTCAGAATTATTTGTCCCCTACTTCCCCTCAAAAATGAAGGGGCTCTTTTTCAGTCTGGCCCCACCCCCTAGTCATGCCCCAGCATAGCAACATCTCTTGGAAGCAAATGAATACAACCCCTACCCAAGCTGAAGAACCTTTGCTACACTTCTAAAACCTAATACAATCACACCACTCTGCTTAAAATTATTCCATGATTCCCTGCCACCTTAAGGCTAAAAGCCAAATTGTTTATCATTATTTAATGGGTCTTGGCCCCTTTCCAGCTTCTCATCCCATAATAAACCATTTAGACTTTTCCAAAAACAGCCTGTCCTAGGAAGTCACAGCACCTTTGCCCCTGCTGCTTCCTCTGCTTGGGTGCCCTTCCTCCTCCTTGCATATAAATTTGCTAATTTATATTTATTTGTCAGGTTCCCTCAAAGCCACCTCTGCCTTAAAACCTTCCTGACCCAGCACCCCCACTCCCTCTGGAGGAGCTGATCATCCTCTTCTCTGCCTCACTTTCATACCCTGTACAGCCCGCTGCTGTGCTGATGAGCCCTGGGCTGCCACTATTTATTCACAGCCTCTCTCCACCACTAGATGGTGAGGCAAACCAAGGTAGGAACCATGCCGGTCATCCTTGACCCCCACACCAAGCACAATCCCTAGCCCATATTAACAGCTTCATTGTTGAGTGAATGGATGAATCGATGAAGAATGGAGGAAGTAGCCAGTGGATTCTATGTCAATTAAAGTCAAATACTAGAGAATCAGGGGAAACCAGGAGAGAAGAAATCAAAAGCAGGGTGCAGAAGAGGAAGATGTGATGGCCACCCCAGCAGATCAAAATAACAGGTACATGGGACCTAGAGCAGGGACTGTCCAGGTTCCTGGATTAGGACAGTGGTTCCCAAACATTTTGGGCTTCATTATACTCTAAAAACGTATTGACAACCCCAAAGTCCTTTTATATATGTGGGTTACATCTTTCCATATTCACCATTAGAAATAAAAATGTGTTTCTTCTTTAATTTGTTTAAAAATAACAGTAGTAAACATGTTAACATGAATATTTTATTTTTAAAAAACTACATTTTCAAAGGAACTTTTATTGAAAAGACTGGCATTTATTTTCACTTTTGCAAACCTATTAATAATATCTGGCTTAATAGAAGATAGCCATATTTGAATGTTAGCTTCTGCGTTCAATCTGTTGTGATATCAGTCATCAAATAGCCTCTGGAAAGCTCACCTATGCACTCATGAGAGAATGAGAGCGAAAAGGGCAAACAAAGTTTCAGTGCTGTTATGAAATAGTTTTGAACTTGTGAACCTTTTGAAAGAGTCTCAGAGACCACCTCCCCCAGGGGTTCTGAGACCACACTTGGAGAAGTGCTGAATGAAGCTTTAGGTCATCTGTGGTTACAGAGACTGAAATAATAGTGACTCGAGTAAGATAAAAATGTGTTTCTCTCTCACCTAACTTTCCAGATGGAAGCAGTCCCCACCAGTCACTGTTTCTGCCGGCCCTAGTACACCTGGTCCAAAATGGCTCCCCTAGTACGGCCTCTACATTCCAGCCCGCAGAAAGGCGGGGAGGGGGGGGGGGGGAGGCTGTTTCTTTAAGTGCATGTCCCAGAAATTGTATATATATCTTCCTCTCACATCCCATTGGCCTGAACTTGGACAAAAGCCTGTTTCTGAGCTGCAAAGGAGACTGGGAAATATCTCCAACCTAGAAGTAGAAGAAGGTGAAGACAGATGAGGGGATAATTCCGTCTCTGCCACATTGACCTTTCCCCCTAGGTTCTGCTGGATGCAATCCCAGAGAGGAGCTTGGACAAGCCAGGACTTACTTCACCACCAGAAAGGCAGAGGAACTGGAGCTGGTCCTGGCAAAGCACATGACTCATACAGCAAGATGTCTATGCCTGTGGATCTGCCTCACCAAAATAATGCCAACAGAACACAAGGAGGTCTCAGAGAAGTTAGGCCCTCAGATAGGCAGACAGGAGCTGGAGATAAGTCACAATGGAAACATACTAATTAAACGGAAAACTACAGGCATCGGCCACAAACGCAGCTCTGGTGAGGCTAAAGGTTAATATTAACACAACTTGCAAGGCCCTGCATGATCCCAACACCACCCCCTCCACTCTATCCCCAGCTGCATATCATGCCAGTCTCTCCTTCACCCTCCACATTTCAGTCATGTTCAACTCTCTTTTTTTGAAGAGTGTACTCTAGTTTTTGCATGTGCTGTTCCATCTCCTAAAATACTCTTTTCCCCACCACTGTCTGGCCCACACATGTTCACTTTCCATGGGTCCAATCTGACATTGGGTCCTCCAACCTAGGCTACATTTCCTCCTAAGCATGGATCACTGACAATATCCTACAAAATATTCTGCTGGGTCCTGGTGCTGCCCACTTAACAAGATTACTTGTGCTGAAGTTCTGGCATAAACCTGCCAGCTGTAACATATCTCGCCGGTCTGACCCAATGGTGACCCACAGTGCTCTGTGTATGGGCTGTTTTCTTTTATTTTCCATCCTCTGAAGATTGTCAGAATTCTGCCTGTCTAAGCAATAAATCCATCTTTTCAGGGATCAATTGCAGTGACTGGCCGCAAAGCCTGGAAATCCAATTAACTGCAAAATAAATAAAAAATGAAAAATACACTGAAGCCGTGGCATCAATCAGCTAGAAAGTGTTTTGCACATTAAAATAAACAAGGAGAAATTTCAACTTCATTTGTCTTTTTTCCGTTTTTTAAAACCCTGTTATTGATAAATTTAGCCTTGGTTCCAATTTTGTCTAAGCCACGATTTGCTCAAGTATAGATCTGTTGGGATGGCTATCTCTGTTCTAATTATACCCTGCAGGCACTCTCCAGAGAGAAGCCAACTCAGCTAGGATTACCTTGGTGCCATATGTAAAATTTTAGGCACTCTCTCCTTCATCTTTTTACACCACATGTGTTCTTAAAGGGGCATAAATCTGCTCTAACGTTGCGTGGGAAATATGAGTTATTTTGGCTTTCTGGGACATTTTGAAAAGGACAGAGTCTTTATCAGTTGACTGAATGAAAAGCCTTATGCTACTGGGTATACTGGGCTGGAGCCGTGACACCCAGAGCCCACGGGCACTGAACAACTTTCCTGGTGTGAAGAGTGGGTCGAGCGCTTAATGGCAGTGAACCTTACTCCCAGCTGCACCCTCAGACTTTCTGTTGATGCCCTGGAAAGAGCCTCCCTGGAGCCCAAGATACCCAGAAATCAGAGGATGCCACCTGAGAGAGAACAGACCAGCAAAGCAGGGGGAAGTGGCTTCCTGAGCTTTCCATCTGGAGTTGGAACACGTATTCGTTTCCTATGGGTGTCACTGAGGAGGACAACCAAGGGTTGCGATCCCTAATCACAACCCATGGCTGGGGTCCAAAGTGGTTCCCAAAGCCCTTCCAGGTCCAATGTCTGTGATGCTATGTTTGATGAATTAAAGCATCTTTTTTATTTAAGGGGGATTTGTGAAAAGAATGTACTTGTTTTTGTGAACTATAAACTAGCTCTCCTATCCTTTCCTTTTTCTTTGATACCCTGCCTGTATCATCAGTGAATTTGCCATCCCTGGGTCACGATCATTACACAGACAACAAGTGCTGGTCAGTTGCTGTCACCATGGAAAACAAGAAAAGCAAAAGTCGACCGTTTCTCAACATTTTCATCAGAAAGGACAACATTACTAAAAAAAATTAAAAAAGAGCACACTTTAACTGCATCCATTCTCCAAACACTCCTTGGATAAAACAAATGATATCAACAAATACGAGAAGAAACCTCTCCCAGGCTTCAAAATGTGCCCATGTGGACAGTTTTCAGTTTAGATCACAAATTTTCTGTTATCCTTAGCTGCCTATTGATTTGGTTTTACTAAAAATATTGCTTTATTTTCTAAATTTATTTTCAAAATTCTATTTACCCAAAAACAAAACCGAAAGAAAACAAATATGATGATGGGAAGCCATAGCCATTGGAGACCTAGTCATTGCCACCTAAAGCTATTTCCATGGTCATAAACTAAAATTACTGCCACAGGAAACATAAAACACATATGGCCTAGGGTCTCTCCTTATGTCTAGCTAGAGAGGTCGGACTTACGCATAGAAATTACTACCAGTAGAAACCCATCTCAATATAACAAAGAAATAAATTCACCTTCTTATTCTCAAGCCTATATAACTATATTATTTGATTTCAATCCTTTATTCTACAAATGTTTCCTGGACATTTAATCTATGCCAGGCTCTGTGCTTGGCACTAGAAAAACAGCAGAGAACACAGTAGCCAAACCTGCTTTCTTAAAGTTTACAGAAGGTGATGCATATGTGCAGGGGTCAAAGAAACGATGGATTAATTTCACAGGAAACAATCCATTCTTTAGCATAGTGTAATCAGATGTTGTTTTGTTAACCTATGGTTGCATTTTTCTGTTTTCCTCTAGTGCTGTTGGCCCAAGAAGGCAGCAGGAGCCTGAGGCTCTTATCTTTGCAATCCCTCTTTCTTCTCCAAGGCAGGTAGTTACAAGCACCAAATAAGTTGCTATTCTCACTGTGGGGTTTTTTGGTTTAAAACTGTTTATTGATCAATAAAAAAAAGTAGAAAATCACAAAGTCATTGCCTGGGGAAACTGTACTAGTAATTTTACAGCAGGCTAGATAGTAAGGAAAGATTACAAATGTTAGTAGGCGGGAGACCCAGCTCCTGCTGAATACAAGTCAATTCTGACCAAAAATCCAACCACCATTACTGACCTTGAAGATCCTGCACAAGGTCAATGGCAAAGTGAATATGATCATATTGGTCCTGTTCCCAGTCTGTTTACTAGCTCTAGAAAAAGTGGACAGACATCATATGTACTCCCATATGCTTAAAAGTAATAAACACTGCAAATAACAGACTTGAGGCCTCAAAGGAATGCAAAAGAGAATGTGCATAGGATTTAGAACATTTTAGAATAGATTTTAAAGCTGATTTTTAAAATAAGACTGTCACTGCCACTGTAACTATTTATATTACTAACTCTGATTCACCCAATAAGTCTTTGTAAGCACAGAGAATATATTGGCAGTATTCATTCATTCTTTCAGGCATCCTTTCTTCCATCTGCTCAACAAGGATTGCTGTGGGTGTGAGCATCCAGAACTTCCAGAGGAGTACCCCTGCCCTTGTTCTTATCTAACAATGACCTTAACCTTGGCTTCTCCAAGGGGGAAAAAATGTCTATTCCAACCTACTTGCCTTACTTCTCCTTAAATGTCTACATGCTCATAACCCAGATCTCCCTAAGATAACTGTGGTCAAATTTTCCAATACTCTCTTCTGTCTGCTTCTATCTTCAACCAATGCTCTCTCTTCCACGGTTTCCATAGGTCACCATATTAACTCCATTATTCCACCTTAAACTGAATGAAGCCCCAGACTTGATCTCCTCAGTCAGCCATTCTTACTCTTGCAGACAGACAATAGTGTATTTGTTTAAATATCATCAGGCAAAGGTGCCTTTTCAAATAGATAGCATGTTCTGGATCTAAACAGTCATCCAACCATAACTTTTGGTTATCAGGATCCCTGGAGGATGAAGAGGAGATAAGTGAAGGGCCCCCTGTGTGAATTGTCTCCACAGGCAGGGGCCCCACCCACTCCCTGTCATTTTCATGTTCGTGGCAAGGCTCTTAGTCTTTAGTCCCAAAATCCAAAAGATGGGTATGACCTCTCAGCTCGATTACATTCCATCAGGAACAGCTGCTGAAGAGGTATTGCAAAGTCATTATCATTATCCAACACCTCAGCTTAAAGTGATTTATTATTTCCTAGAAAAGATAAGCTCTTGATGAAATGGCACCCTGGACAAGTAAGCTTTGATAGGGAAGAAAGAAAGAAGAGAGGCTCACAGCACAGGGTCCTGTCTATGGAAGTCAAGTAAGATCATGCAACACCATGCAGAGGCCCAGCAGGCAGGTGGAGCTTAGAGCATCACACTTCTAGTAACAGGCATTGAAGATGCAGAAGCAGGGAATGAAGAGAGTCCTGTAACAAAGGCGAGTTCTCCACTTTTCACCTTGGATATATTATGGAAGGGTAGCAAGGCCACAGAATCACAAATACCTTCCACCCCTACTGTCCCATAATGGGAGATCTCACACCAAGGGGAGTAGTGAGCTGAGGGTTTTCTCTTTTGTCTTTAGGCATCATGGACCCTCATATTAGGAGCCAGTAGGTCAGTTTTGACTTCATATCCAGAATCCAGGGGGGTGAGAAATTTAGCTTAAGCCTGAAGACTCAATCGTGAGGGGTCTGTTCATGTGAAGAACTAAAGACCTTCTAGAGTAAGTCCTATCCTGAGAAAAGAGAGAAAGGAGGTACATAGGTTTGCTTCAAGAGTAATAGGCCCAAGTAGAAGTGATACATTCAATAATCCTAATTTCTAGGCCCAGGGACTTATATCAAGACCTAGAACAGCAGTGACAAGAGTCAGCATCCTATGAGTCAGAGCTGGAGAGAGTAGGTGGTAAAAGTATCAAATGCCCAGATGCCAACCATTCCTGAGATGCTCCCAGGATCTCCCAGAGCCACTTGTAAGGACAGTGGCAGAGAATTAGAACAGAGAATGTTGACTTGTGGCTTTTTCTCACTAGTGGGGCTAAGAAACATGAGTGAGAGCTGCTGATGATACATTCTTCCAAAGGGCCCCAATTTTCAGCCCAGGGCATCTCTTCATACAGATGTTAGATACAGCCCTGGTTGGGACTATACAAAAATGGGTGTTAATAGATCCTCCTGGGAAGAAAGTTTATGACACGTGAGTTCTCATATACAGGCTCTCATGTCACATTCTCCACCCCACAGATGTAGCACACACATACAAAAATACATCCAAAAAATGACATCATTTCCATCTTGGTATCTTTAGCTATTGTTGATAAATTCTGGTCAAAGTACAAAAAGACAGAGAGGCCTAGTTAAGAAAAAGAAAAGATCCATATGACTGACTTGATTTGATGTAGTTAACTAAGGAAAACACCAAACATCAATTTCATCAGACTCCTTTTCATGTTCCCTACAAGTCAGGAATACAGTTCTCCATTCTCCTCTGAAAGGTGACAAGGTCACCTTGTGCCTGCCACTTGCCTTCCTGACTCCCCCTGACTCCAACTGCAATAAGAGTAAATTAATTCCTGTGAATGACAGAGGGGTTTTAAGTACTGACAGCATTTTCTAAATGTGGAGGGGAGGGGAGGAGGCATTTTCTGAATCCAAAATATTATTACCTTAGGATCAACTCTTTTTAGAGCTAACATGGTCCTTTCTCTTTACAGGTCCTAGGAAACTGATGCTCAAAGTAAGAAAGTGGATTCTCTGAGGCCACGGAGCCAGCCACTGGCCATCTCAGAATGAACAGCTGGCTCTTCTGAAGCATCTCTTATGGAAGTCAGCCGGGGCACCCAGATTGATCTGGTAGATTTTTTTCCACAAAGTACAAACATAACAGCCAACATCACCCATTCGTTATGCCTGAAGAATACAGCTGTCCAGAAAAAAAGCCTCTTCTCAGAGCCTTCTCAACCTTGATTTTCCTAGGCCTCTGATACTAGAACTTTTTCAGGCAGGCCCACACTGTTTCTTTGGGCTTCTTTTTCCCCCAAAGGAATAACTGGTTCTTTCTTCTAATTTCTACTTAATGTTGTGATAGTGAACTTTTTCCTTCCCTCATTGAAGTAATGTGGCCAAGCCTTAGTAACCAAGCCCTGGTCTTTAATCTGAATCTCCTCGGCAGCATCCCTGGTGCCTGTGGCAGGAAGACATCTTCAGTGGAATTATGAATTATGATGTGTTTACCTGAAGTCTTGAGCACACCCTACAAATAAAATTGTAATATAATTGGTTTCAGTCCGTCTAGGAACCTTTTAATTTTCCTCTGAAAGATGCTTAGGCAACAGCTTGCTATTAGGTTAAGCAGTGTCAGCATCTGTACTATAAACACTAACAGGTTTGTTGTACTTTGCATACCATTGGCCTTCTGTTATTATTTTTTCTCTAAAGAGCTTTCTTTGAGTCCAGTCCAGTCCAATGGACAAAGTGGATATCATGCCAACTGGAATACCACTTTCTTCTCCTCACTCCCCTCAACATTGGATCCTGGATATTTTAGACATTGTCATAAAACTGTGGGGCACCTGGTGATAATTCAGGAGCCGATTACACAGCCAGCGGGCTCCACAGGCAGGCCTTCCTCTCTGGCATGTCATGCCTGGCCATTTCACTGCTCATTAGCTCCTTTTCCCAGAGAGTGAACAGAGAAAACCAAAAGAGGCGACATTTAAACCCATTTATTTGCTCCCTAGTAGCTGCTCTACATAAAAGTTCAGTGGGGGAGCAGGCTAAAATGATTAAATAATATAAAGTGTGAGGACTGTCTCTGCAGTGTATTTGTTTAAGCACTTCCCCCTGAAATGATCTTTAGCACAAAATGTACTGACCGAGGACTAGGCTAAGGGGGCTAGTAGGATGGTACTGGCCAGAGGAAAGATGATCATGGCAAGTAACTAAGGAAAGAAAATTGACATCAGACTTCCTCCTTAAAGAATCTTTATGTTACCTCATGCACCCTTGTAGAGTTATTTTTATTAAATTATAAAATAGACTATCTTATGGCTAGTAAAAAACAAAATTACTGCTTCTTTTTTATCTATTTTGCTTATAGACACTCCACTTCCGAGAAAGTCGTACTCACAGAAATAATAAATCTTAATAATACCAGGAGGGAAACTGACTTTTAATGGTAAAGAATTTACACAAGACACTAAGCAAACATTGCAGCAAGCTAATCTAAGCTGTTAAATAAACAGCTAATAGTGATCACGCAAGATAAACCCTTTAGAGAGAAAAAATAAAAGTTCGAGCTTTTCAAAGGAAATTATTTACCTGTGGATAGAGAAAAATGCATATGAAACTGAAAGAAACAGACAGACTATATCTTCCTCCAGATAAAAAGATTGCTGTATCACATTTTAATATTTGTTGATTTATTCTGAACATTATTTTACTACTTCATAAGAAAATTATTTTCCCTCTAAGCACATAATTTTTCCTATTATATCCAAGTGTATAAGACTGAAAGCTTTTACAGAAGGATTACAGCTCTAATCTTTGAAACACATGACAAAATATATAATTTATTGAAATTCTCTTTATTATCAAGTTTACAAGAATATATCTAGGGCATGCAATAAGGTCTCCCTACACATATGATAGAAGCTCTACTTCCTAAGTCATTTATCCAAAACTCGAAAACTACTCAGCCATAGAGCATAGAGAAAAGGAGAGACTGAACTGGAATAGAAAGCAGCTGGGTTCCAGCCCTGCCTTATCACCCACCAGCTGTGGGACCTTGGACCAGCCACTTCCCTCCCCAGGCCTCTGCAAGAAATGGTCTCAATGTATCCTCTAACTCTAAACTTTTGTGAGCCAAGAGATCAGGCCAGATCAGATGAAACCCCAGGGGAGTGAGAGATGCAAATTCAAAGTTCAGTTGAGGATATAAATGATAGTTCATGACAGATCCGGAACTGCAAACTTCTAATTAACTGGAGATGATGAGAGTAGGAATGGGGAGGGCACTCTAATCCAGAGTCTGGAGCTCACTACTGCTGTTTTATGAATTTTTTATTTCACCTAGATATAGCCAGGCTCTAAAAACTATTTTGCAAGGGACTGGGTTGAGAGGATTTATAAGCCATAATGTCAATATATTTACCTACCAAGGGGGATAGATATTTATAGTGACTGAAATACTCCCCATAGCTATTTAGAGTGACTGTTTCTGTTATTAAGGTAACTAGAGCCCTGAACCAATCATCAAAAGATTACCCAGTGAGTACAAAATTAGTTAGAGTGGAGCTGGTGCTAGTAAGAGAAAAGGGAATAGCATATAAAGCTCCTACGGTCAGATTAAAAAAAGCATTCTTAACCAAGGGTCTCAGACCGAGGCCTGGGCCTCAAGGGCTCTGTGCCACTGCTGAATTAGCATGCAAAACTGCATAAGAATGTGGCCATGTGCATTTTTCTAAGTGTCCGTTAGACTCATCAGCTTCTCAAAGGGATCTGTGATTTCTACTAGTTTATGAACCACTAGGAAACACAGAATAAACTCAAGATAGACAGGGAGGAGTCAGAGGCAGTTCTGTCGAGTCTGAAATCAGGAGCCCACGCTGAATAACAAGGTAAAAGGATTCTCCAAGAAAGGGTCAAGTAGAGGCCTAGTGGAGGCCTGATGGGATGACACAGCAGGACTCCAGGTCAGGTCCACAGGTCAGCTACAATGACTCAAGGGCCCCCAGTAGAGATTTCATTCATATGTGAAGCTGCAAAGACTGCCAGATCATCAGGACAAGGCTCCTGTAAATCCTGCTGAACAGTGCAGCCAGTTCTAGAGGATTACTCATAAACAGATGGGGAGCATCTGACTGGGTCCCCTTCACTAACTTTAGTCCAACTCGCACCAAGCCCCTCTTATTGAGCACTGCCCCTCTACTCCATGTCTTTCCTCATCCCCCAAGTCCATCCCTTCATTTTTCTATGGGCAAAGGGGACCTCATGGGAAGATAGGTTTGACCCCAGGAGGCAAGTGGGAACACAGATATATTACTTCTCACAAGAGCTTTTATCAGAGTAAATGGTTAACACTTTAAACCCAGATGGCCATTCAAGTTTAAAGTTTAATTAGTTAATTAAATAAAATTAAAAATTAACTTCTTCAATCACACTAGCCACATTAAAAGGCTCAATAGTGGCTAGTGGCTACTGTATTGAACAACACAGCAATAGAAACTTTTCATCATCACAGAAAGTTCTTCTCTATATAATTCAGCACAAAACTTGGTGACACAAACAGTAATTACAACAGTGATTCAAAAAAAGGAAGAGCCCGAAGAGAGCAGAAATAGCTATAAGGGGCTTTAGAGAGGAAATGGGACTTTAGTTGAGCCACAGGGAGTGGGATGAAATCAATGGGAACAGGCACTTCATTCAGAAGGCACAGTAAGGACAAAGGTGAGAATAAGGACAAGAAATTGGCACAGGCCTGACTAGAGCTTGGTGCGTGCCCATGACAAACATTACTGCAGGAATCAAGAACGAATGAATGGTCAGGATCAAGATAAGTAGGCAGGCTGGAGGCAGATTGCACAGGAACTTTAATATCAGGCACAGTAATATAGGCATGACAATAATAGCTACTAACACTTATTTAATGCTGACCATGTTTCAAGCTTTGGACCAACACATTTATATAAATTACTAGAGGCCTGATGCATGAAGATTTGTGCAAGAATAGGCCTTCCTTCCTCTGGCTGCCAGCACTGCTTTCGCTCTGGCCGGAGCCGCCTTTCTGCCTTTGTGAGCTGCCCATAGGCCCGGAGAGGCGACAACGCAGGCATCCCGGCCACTACCATCTTTGTCATGTCATGTCAATTTGCATATTCCCTCCTTATTGGCTGTGGGCACTGCCATCTTTGTCACAAAGTGATGGTCAATTTGCATATTCTGTCTTTATTAGATAGGATTATTTGATAGGATTAAATTTACTCCTCACAATCCCAAGAGGTAAATAGTTTTAACTCTGTGATGAGAATGACAAAACTGACATTTGGAGAGTTTCACTAACTAATTCCCAAGATCATCCAGTTTGGAAATGGTGGGCTGTGATTTAAACCCAACACTTTCCTTGCCAATGCTTTCACCTTACATGCTCATCCTCCATACTTTGCAGAGTATAACAACCATTTCCAAGGCATCTCTTCTGGAAATCTCTTTACCTTTTACTAACACTTTGGGGGAAATATCCTCTTAACAGGGCCCCAGTCCTTAGCAGTTTAGAATGTGTGACATCAACAAGCGCATAGCAGAAGGTATTTGGAAAATGGCAAGAAATTGGCCCTGCAATGTGAATAGGAGGCATCAAGAAAAAGATGGTGTGTTCAAGGCCTTACCAACTTTTCAACTGATGTTTATCTCCCTGACTTCAGAGCCCCATCAGCCTATTAGGTGTGCAGGGCAGGATCCTGGTTCCATGGGCTCCCAGGACCTTCATGGCCCCTTTCATTGTCTCCCATTCCTCCAAGGAACTTGCTTGCTACTTTCTTTTGTAGGTTTGGGTTTTGGAGTTCACACATACAGACTATTCCCTCTTCTAGCCATGACTATAATTTGAGCAGGTTACTCCTAGAGCAGACCTGGCCTTGGACTGTTCAATTGGAACAAAAGGCTTCCCACCAGAAAAAGAAGTTAACATGTTTTTCCACACCTCTCTTTTTCTATAGAAATAGAATACTTTATTAAGTTAAAAAAGCTTAACAATTTATCTCAAATTATTATAGACTAGAGGCTTGATGCCTGAAATTCATGCAAGGGCCTTAGTCCCCACTGCCACAGCGGCCACCTCTGTCTCAGCCCCTGCCCACCGCCGCAGGGGCCACAGGCCTCTGCTGCCTCTGCCTCGGTCCCTGCCCACCACAGTTTTGTGTGGAAGGAAGGATGTCTGGTCTAATTAGCATATTACACTTTTATTATTATAGATAAAATTGATTGCAGCATTTAGAGCAAGATTTAAAGAAATATATATACCATTGTTACTACCTTTAACAGTAATCATTCAGTGCTTAATATAATCTTGGCACTTTCTCAAATTTAAACTAGAATTTACCCTGTGTTTTTCCTTAGAATTTAAATCCTATTTGGAGTTGATACTTGGCTTCTTTTTTTCCTTCAGGGCATTAGAGATTTAGGTACCAACAAATATTCCATACGGTTTTTCTCCAGCTTTTCACAATTTTAGCTGCTGTCATACAGCTTATCAGTGAGAAGGTGCCCTCTGCAGTCTTAGCATTCTAATTAACAGTCTGATCTTCTGCATGAGAGATTGACCTTCTACTCCACAGCATTTGCCAACAGACAAGAAGAAAAAGCGATTAGACTCAGGCCACATACTGTATGTGGTGTGGAACACACACACGCTGTAGCTTTTCTCCTTCACTAGTGAAAACGGGTGATTTGACACAAATGGGAAGGCCTTCTTCAACCAGCCCCTCTGTCCATGAGAGTCAGCTGTTTGCTTTCTTACTTGTTTGTTTGCTTAATAAGAGCTAAATACCTCCAAATCAACTCACATTCCTCCTTCTACCTACACAATATTTCAACAGAACATAATATTTTTAAACCAAGATTAAGAGAAGTTTTTCTATGATATCTTATTTTAGTAGGTTGTCAGCTATAAGGG
Organism: Myotis myotis; assembly: GCF_014108235.1. Lineage (NCBI taxonomy): Eukaryota > Metazoa > Chordata > Mammalia > Chiroptera > Vespertilionidae > Myotis > Myotis myotis. The sequence goes on along the minus strand of NW_023416317.1, from coordinate 30,178,194 downwards.
TAAAACATCCTATTTGGAGGTACAGAAGCAGAATTCAAATTTGTGCATCATGGGAATTCGTTCTTTCTGAGTTCTGTGAGGAAAAGTTACTCTTATAACAGAATCAAAATTGCAGGGAATGCCAAATGCTGACTGGTAAATGTGGGGAGTGCTAGAGTTGGAAAATCATCATTTTGCAACCATCAGGGCAAAGATTGGCTCAAGCAAGAACCATCCATGGTTGCTAAACATAGAGGAGAATATTGATGAGGAACAGAATATCTGCATGGTCTTAAGGGGTCTCCTCAAAGGTGGGTGAACAAAATTAGCATCACCAATGAAAGGCAGATGGATTTTGCATGCCTCCAGATTTGGTGCTACCTGAAGGCCTGGAATGCATAACCTGAATCTAACCATCAGGAAACATCAGAGAAACCCAAAATTAAGAGCATTCTATTTTTTTGAAAAAAGGACTGAATTCTTCAAAAAAATGCCAATGTTCTCAAAAAACAAAGAAAAGCTATAGAAATGTCCCAGATTAAAGGAGACTAAAAAGACATAATGAGTAAATGCAATGCCTGAACCTAGACTGGAGCCATTACTGGAAAAGGAGGGGAAATGCTATGAAGGACATCATTGGATCAACAGAAAAAACTGAAATCCAGAAGTAGATTAAATCACAGTATTGTATCAATGTTAAATTTAATGAAATTGATAACTGTGGTTAAGAGGCTATCCTTATTTTTAGGAAATACATGCTGAGGTCTTGAGAGGTAAAAGGCCATGATATATACAACCTTCATTCAAATTGTTCATGAAAAAATTACATGTGAGCATGTATGTATTATAGAGAGTACACAAGTATGGGAAATGATAAAGCAATTCAGCAAAATGTTAACAATAGGTGAACACGTGGAAAGAGTATATGGGTATCTTATATTTTTATTCTTGCAACTTTACTAGAAGTTTAAAATTATTTCCAAATAAAAAGTTTACATCAGCAGCGCGCTCACATGCGCACACACACACACACACTTAACGTGCACGCACAAAAGCTTGTGAGGAATATTCCAGTAGGGTATGAGAACCCTCCCCCAGTTTTGACCCCGATGTTCATGTATTCCAGCCCCTGTGCTTCTCTAAGGGACTGCCAGCATCATATCTATTCTGGTGGCAGTTTGCAGTTCGCTCTTCCTACCCATCTTGGATTAAATTTTAATAAGCATCTTTTTTTTTTTTCAGTCCTGCTGAAAAAAGTGAAAAAAAATTTTTAATTTTTTCAAAAAAATTCTAGGGGAAAAAATAGTAAGAAAAACACAAACACAGGTGAGGTCACAGGCAGATTTCTCATTTTGAAATTACCAAACTCTTTTAAAAATTAGTTGACTAACACCATTTCCTACACTTACCAAAATTCACCTCACCTCTTACTTATTTTGACTTGTTTGAAGTTAATATGCCTTTATTTATTTTTCTCAATAAAGTTTGAGCCCAAATTCTCTAATGACCATGTGACCATTATGGCCAATGCCATCATCCCAGAATTCTCTCTGCCTCATTCAATGTCTCTTTTCATTAACAGTTGGTGTGCTTGCTATTGATCAGAAATATGGTGTAGCTCCTCACTCCCTGCCCTTAAGAGTTAAGTAGGTATCTTAATGTCTTACTGTAAGTTGGTGGGAGTTTTGCCCTAACTCATGAATTGTGTAAGAATAAACTACTGCCAAGTTTGATTGACTGTAGCTAGATTCTGATGAGGTAAATCTAAAGATTATTGAATACTATTTACAGTGCTTAATTTAAACCTTTATTCTTTTAGTTTAAAAAAAGCATGCTGTTGAACCAAGAAGTTTCTGTTTGTGGGCTATGGAGGGGCCTACAGTCCTCAGCTCATGGGCAGACATAGTTGATAGACAAACTCAGGCCCCATTGACCCTCCCTGGATCAGGTACCATCTCTGCCCACTGATTCAGAGATCTAGGCTCCTTCCAATTTTTGGCTACACCATCCCCAGAGCCACATCATCCTCTGCAACTTCTGCATCTAGTCAGTGAAAAAGGTTACAGAGATGGTCCACCTGCCTATTAAAGGCCACAATGTAGAAGTGGTACACATCACTTCCACTCACATTCCATTGGTGAAAACTGGTCACATGGCCCCAACTACTGCATGAGATTATGGAAAATATAGTCTCTGTCTGGGCAACTGCTTCTTATTACTAAGTTGAAGGGAAGACAAGATTTTGGTGGTCAGCCAGCAGATCTGGACAGAGATCTTAAACAAAAGGGAAGGTTTAGTTCACAAGAGAGCACTCTTGCAACTAATCCCTTAGTAGGGTACTATTCTCAGAATATATCCCCGTTGAATGGTGCATGACTGTATTACAACTCAACAATAAAAAGACTAATAACCCAATTTAAAAATGGTCAAAGGATCAGAAGAGACATTTCTCCAAAAAAGATACACAAATAGCCACTACGCAAATGAAAAGATGTTCAATATCACTAGCCATCAGAGAAATAAAAATCTAAACAACATGAGATACTACTTAAGGCCATTAGAATGGGAGGGAGAATTGGGGGGTAGAGGGAATGAGCAAAAAAGAGAGAAAGAACTCATCGATGAGGACAACAGGGTGGTGATTGTGGGGGTAAAAGAGGGTATATGGGGGATAAATGGTAATGAAAGTAAAATATAAAGTAGCTTTTAAAGGACAAGAATTGGTGAGGATGTGGAGAAATTGCTCTCACACTGCTGATGGGAATATAAAATGTAAAATCTCAGCCACTTTGAAAAACAAGTTGGCAATTCCTCAAAATGCTAAATATAGAGTTATCATATAACCTAGAGAATTCCATTCTTAGGTATATACCCAAAAAGATGAAATCATGTATGCACATAAGACTTTGCACATGAATGTTCATAGCAGTGTTATTCATAATACACAAACAGTGGAAACAACCCAAAAGTTCATCAATGACTGAACTGATCAATAAAATGTGCTATATTCACAGACAATGAAATATTAGGCAACATAAAGGAATGAAGCACTTACTGGTACATGCTACAACATGGATCAACTTTAAAAACATTATACCAAGTAAAAACAAAAAAAGCCAGTCACACAAAAAAGAAAACACACACACACATTGCATGATTCCATATACATGAGCTGTCCACGAGAGGCAAATCTACAGAGACAGAAAGTGACTAATGGTTGCCTAGGGAGTTGGGAGGAATGGAGTTCCTTTGAAGGCGATGAAAGTTATCCAACAGAGTTGCACAACTCTGTGAACATACTAAAAACATTGAACTATGCACTTTAAATGATGTATTGTATGATATAAGAACTATAAATGTTTTAAAGAAATGAGCTCTTTGTTAGGTAGGTTTCTGTTTCAGCAACAGAATTAAATCTATATCATACCTACATTGTTGATATTTTTCCCTAGACCACTGACAATGTTCTAGAGCTGTGGTTCTCAAAGCATGGTCCCTGAACCAGAGGGATCAGCGCCCCCAGGAATTTGTTAGCAAATTCTTTGCCCCCACTCCAGACCCACTGAATCAGAAACTCTAGTGTGGAGCCCAGCAACATATGTTTCAATAAGCCCCGTAGGTGATTCTGATGCACACTAAAGTGTTAGATCCACTTCTCTGCACAAGGAGGAGCCTAAGATCTCTTTCGCTACGACAAGTTTGACTGTGAAAAATTCCTACCCTACCCCCACCCAGGATATTGAATGGGACTTTTTTTAAATTAAATTTATTGAGGTGACATTGGTTAATAAGCTCATATAGGTTTCAAGTAAACCTTTCTATGCTACATGATGTCTATATTGCATTGTGTGCCCACCACCCACAGTCAAATAATCTTTCATCTCCATGTATTTGGCCCCCTTTACCCTTTGCTACCCCCCTCACCCTTTTCCCTCTAGTAACCACCATACTGTTGTCTGTGTCTATGAGTTTCAGTTTTATATCCCACGGAAGAGTGGCATCAGATGGTTCTTAGCTTTTCCGACTGACATTTCACTTAGCATACTATTCTCAAGATCCTTCCATGTTGTTTCAAATGGCAATATGTCATCTTTTCCTATGGCTGAGTAGTATTCCATAGCTTATATGTACCACATCTTTTTAAACAATACACAGGTCTACTCTGGTCTTTTTCTTTCTTCTTTCTCCACACATGTAGGTAAGCCATGGCCAGCTCTGTATATTGCTACCTACCCCACCTCTCTGACTTCCTTTCTCTATGCGGCCAGCTTGGTACAGGTAACATTCCAATATTTAGATTCAGGGGGAGCTAGGAGATCTTACTTCATTTTGAGACCTCAGGCACATGGACAACTCATCTCTAACTAGATCATGCTTCATTATCATATTGGGTATTTGATTCCCACTTTGTTATTGTTCTTTGCATATACAGCTCCCTTGAAACTCTGTGGGGAGAAAGGGTCTGTGTAAGGCCAGGACGGGGGCATGTGGGCCCCTGGTTGAATGGCCTCATAATAATATCCAATTTTCACTCTTTGTCTACCAGCATGACATTTACCCTATCTCCAGGGCAGGTTTACCCTGCTTACCAAAAACTTATCCCTCTTACATCAACCTACTTTATTTATCAACAATTCCATCTACATGATCAGCATGTTCAGGGAACAGCCAAGTGTGTGCTCGTGGGGGTTTGCCAAGAAGCTCAAGGGCATGGGTGGTTAGTCCAAGAATCAGTGGCAGAGCCCTGTGGCTTTAAGCAACATAGTTCCAGGCGCTTCCCCTACAAGAAAGCAAAACCCTTGTCTAAGTGTAAATATAAGTCACCTGCCCTCATCTGGGGAATACCGGGGATGAACAGATGACTTTTATCTGCCATGCTAAATTTGCATTCATATGTGTATATATAGTATTTCCAGATACATGGAAAAAATCTCTCACAGGCTCCCTTTCTGCAACAGAAAACAGAAATGGAGAAAAACTTAACAACTGCAAACCCAGAGCTAAGTTATCAGAAACCAAATTAAAGTGGTTCGGTATTTTTGTTGAAACATCTCTACCTCTGAAATCTAATTTCTTGCAACTTTCCATATAGGATCCTGTGTTGTATTATTTATAAGAAAATAATATTCTGCACTCCCTTGATAGCATTTCCTGGCTGCAGAAACCACTGTAGCCATGAAGTAACAGAATGATTTTGGTAATGTTTCCATAGCTACCTTGCTTCGAAGTGAGGTTTATTCTGTTTTAAAGTCTACTGACCTATTCACATCCTCATTTGAAGTATTTTCAATCTAATCCCTTTTCTGCCTATTATTGTCTAATGGTCTTGTGATTTCTGTATTTAAGGAGACCCTGGATGCATAAATATATGGTAAGAAGACCTTCCAGTTAGACATAACAATGTAATGATTTTTTTCCTTTTTTTTCTATTCCTTTCTGATCTAATATGTATTCATTCTGATCTCCCCTTGCAACACAGGGAAACCTTACTGAGGTTTTTGAAAGTAAAGGCTGTTTAAGGTGCGCTGGTGCCCTCTTGTGGTCACTCTGGCCTTATGGTTTCTTCCCAGAAGCCTCTTTCTATGCAATTGATTTTTTGCAAGAACTTAATGAGAAAGGATCCCTCAAAACGCCGTTGCCAATTGTCATGTACGTCCTTGTGTCCATGTCTTTTGCCTCCTGCAGGCATGCGGGTCTCTGTAGAAGGACAGGCAGCCGCTCCTGGATGGCCCAGAAGCCCCTGCTCTTTCCCCCAAGGCAGAGGCCTCCTTACTAAGGGATGCTCTTCCAGGGTTAGGCCATGGAAAGTGACCTGGGACACACCGGGGAGAAAGATCGTACACTGACCAACTCTCAGAAAGGCCCTGTAATGAAGGCAACTCACAGAAAGAGGAGATGGGGCTTCACCTCAGAAGAACATAGTGCATCCTCAAAAAAGAGAGCAGGAACAGGTAATACTGAATACCTTCCTAAAAGCTAAAAATACAATGTTGTTGTTTTTTTAATTTAAAAAAAAAGCTAAAAATATATAGCTCCAGTGCTGAGTGAAAAATCAAGAAAAAAAACTACCAATAAAATTCTAATTGATTCAATATGACAAATTTTCTTCCATAAACATAAGAAGGAGTAAATGACATCTGGTCCCAGCATTGTCCAATAGAACTTTCTGAGATAATGGAAATGTTCTCTATCTGTGCTGTCCAATACAGGTACCACTAGCCACATGGGCTGATGAGCTCTTGAAATAGGGCTAGTGAAACTGAGAAACTGAATTTTAAATTTAATTTAATATTAATTAATGTAAATAGTCACATGTGTAATGAATGGCTGCTATATTGACGAGCACAGGTCTAGGGGAACAGATAAGACTAGAGCACAGGCAACTACAATACTAGTATAAGCAGAGTTTATAGTATAGAAAAGTACAAATTAAGGTCCATGGTGGGAGGGGTAAGAAGAGATGATTGGAGAAGTTTTCTAAAAGGGGAGGCATTTGGAGATCCAAGATGGTGGAGGACTAGGTAGATGTTATACTCACCTCCTCCCAGGACCACAACTAACTTGAATAACCAACTGAAGACTAGCTGCATAGAAGTCTTATAACCAAGGATTGACAGAAGAAGCAACATGGAGACTGATAAGAAGAGCTTCTCCCACAGGCAGCGGCTGAGATTCAACCTGAAGAGCATAGCGCCTCAACCCCACACTAGGCTCCCAAGACCAGAGCCAGGAAGAGGCATCCACATAACACCTGGCTGTGAAAATCAGTGGGGACTGTCTGCCAGGAAGAAAAGGAGTCTACTAAAGAAATAGACGCCCTCCTAAAGGGCCAACACACAAAATCTCCTTTGCAGCCACTCATCCAGACGAGGGAGGGCAACACAGATTGAAGTAGTATGGGGAAAGACTGGGGTTAGCAGCTATGGGGAGAGAGCTGAGGGAACAGCCTCCAGGCCCCCTGTGCTAAGTCCCTCTCCAGCACCATAGAAGCCATCTTTCTTGAACGGAGCACTCCCTTCCATAGCCATCAGCCTGGGGGAATGCAATAGCCCCACTGTCTAGACTCCCCACAATCCTGCAGAGCTCACACCCTGATAAGGAGTCAGCTGACTGAGTCAGGGGTGTAGAGGACTAGGCAGACTCAGGGTGTGCCAGTGACTGAGTGCTGTTGCTCTGGGGTGGGGGCCATTCCCCCACTTTCTCATGAACCTAACTGGTGCCTCCCCCCACAAGAGATCCACTAACCCCACCTTCCAGGCTTCAGGTAGCCCCACCCTCTCCACTCCTGGTGGCCCCTCTGTATGGAGATCAGGGTAGAATCTGTGACAGACTGGGGGGCTACTCCTCCACCTTCCCCCAAACCTGACCAGCACCTCCTCCTCACAATAGATCCACTAGCCCAATCCTCCCAACTCCCAGTGGAACCACCCTGTTGCGCTTAGGCTCCTGACAGAATCTTGGATAGATTGAGTTGTGTGGCTCCAGAATGGTCGCCATTTTTCCCTCATACATCAGATTGGTGCAGAACCCTCCCTTCACATGGCCAAATTTTGGTCTGCTGGCCTTATCCTGGTGACTCCCTGAGACCTCGCCCCACCACAAAGATCTATGGGCACCTGGTGAGAGACAGCTAGACTTGGTATACGCTGGGACTTGGTATACCCAGCAACAGCGATGAGTTTGAACCTGTATCAATCTGGTAAACATCTCTCACCTCTACCTGGTGATTCACTGACTACAGACCTCATGCAACTCAAATACTGCTATAGGCTCTTTCAATGACTGAATCTAACAGGCAGCCATAGGTGGAGGCAGGCAAAGGCAGGTCCCAGTGTGTCTTGGGACTTTTGCAGACCTTCTCCTGGGCCTGTACTGGAAAAAACAAGCCTTAGCGTGCAGCTTGGTACTTCCGGTGATATCACCGCCTCAAAGACATATCTGCACTCACATGTTCATTGCAATATTACTCACAATAGCCAAGACATGGAAACGACCTACGGGTTCATTGACAGATGAGTGGATAAAGAAAATGTGGTGTATATATACAATGAAATATTACTTAGCATGACAAAAAAAGAAAATCCTGACATTTGCAACAACATGTGTGAACCTTAAGGGCATTACACTAAATGAAATGTCAGACATAGAAAGACAAATACTGTATGATCTCACTTATATATGGAATCTAAAAGTCAAACCTTTAAAAACAGAGAGTAGAATGGTGGTTGCCAGAACTAAGGGGTGAGGGAAATGGGAAAATGTTAGTCAAAGGCTACAAACTTCCAGTTATAAGATAAATTAATCCTGGGGATCTAATATACAGCCTGATGACTATCTAATCTAATAAAAGAGATTAAGGTATACAACATGATGATTTGATACAATTTGTGCAAATTGACCACACCTCTGCTATGTCCCAAGCCACGCCCATCAGCCCATCAGAGCGACTATATGCAAATTAACCCAACCAAGATGGCGGCCGGCAGCCATGGAGCCGGAGCAAGCAGGAGGCTTGGTTGCCCCGGCGATGGAGAAAGCCAAGCTTCCTGCCTTCCCTGGCCGGCTGTGGCCTCCGCTCAAGGCAACAAAGTTTCAATTATAGAAGATAAATAAATCCCAGATACCTGCTTCCAGCCAGCCTCCACTGGGAGTTTGGATGGCTGGGAGCCATGGCCAGCCTGCAACCAGCCATCAGCTCCTCACCCAGGATGGCCACACCCTCATGTGGTGAAGGTAACTGCTGGGGGGCTTGGCCAGCCTGCAAACAGCCATCAGCCACTCACCCAGACTGGCTAGGCACCCCAGAAGGACCCCCCCACCCTGAAGGGGGTATGGCCAGCCTGAAAATGGCCCTCAGCCCCTCACCCAGGCTGACCAGGCACCCCAGTGGGGACCCCCACACTGAAAGGGCTGTGGCCAGCCTGCAAACAGCCATCAGTCCCTCACCCAGGCTGGCCAGGCACCCCAGCAGGACCCCCACCCTGATCCGGGACACCCTTCAGAGCAAACCAGCCAGCCCCCACCCATGTACCAGGCCTCTATGCTATATAATAAAAGGGTACTGTGCAAATTGACCCTAACAGCAGAACAACTGGGAATGACTGGTCACTATGACACACGCTGACCTCCAGGGGGCAGATGCTCAATGCAGGAGCTGCCCCCTGGTGGTCAGTGTGCTCCCACAGGGGGAACTCTGCTCAGCCACAAGCCAGGCTGATGGATGCCAATACAGCGGTGGTGGTGGGAGCCTCTCCCGCTTCCTCAACAGCGCTAAGGATGTCCGAATGCAGCTTAAGCTTGCTTCCCGCTGGCAAGTAGACATCCCCTGCGGGCTCCCAGGCTGCCAGAGGGATGTCTGACTGCCAGCTTAGGCCCAATCCCCCGGGGAGCAGGCCTAAGCCAGCAGGTGGTCATCCCCCAAGGAGTCCCAGACTGTGAGAGGGCACAGGCTGGGCTGAGGGACCCTCCTCCCCCCCACCCAGTGCACAAGTTTTTGTGCACTGGGCCTCTAGTAGTTAATAACACTGTATCTATACTTGAAAGTTGCTTAGAAAGTAGATCTTAAAATATCTCACAACACACCAAAAAATGCTAATTATGTGAAGTGGTGGATATGTTAACTAACCTTATTGTGGTAATCATCTTGCAATATATATGTGTATCAAATCATCATGTTGTATACCTTAATCTTATACAAATGTTATATGTCAATTATATCTCAATAACTGAAAACTTAAATAAAATACATAAATAAACAGAACTACTAGATGCTTATGTAATCAAAAAAAATCTCAGTAAATATTTAGGGAGAATGGGATAGACTACTAAGTGTGGAAATAGAGGTGAACTTTCAAAAAATTTTAAATAAAGTATTACTCAGCATCTATTGAATATGTATGTCTGTTTCATGCAGTGTTAGGCACTGAAAATACAGTAGAAAAAAGACAGGTCCTTACCCTCAGGGAGCTCACATCGGGAGAGCAGACAGCTGAGCACCCAGTACAATGTGACAAGAGCTTTGAAGGGGGCAGGACTGAGAAGAATACAGAGGAGAGGCTCCTAAACCAGCCTGGAGTGTCAGAGGAAGCTTTGCAGAGGAGACAAGATCTGAGCTGAGTGCAGACGGACAGCTAGGAGTTATCACCTCAAAGCAAACATAAACGTAGCCATGCAGTAATAAATGTCTCAAGAGGAATGTAGAAAGAGCATTTCAAATATTCCAAGGATTCAGGACATCCTCTCTCCCTGGAAAAGCCAGAGAGGAAGAACACCAGAGGGCAGTGGTGTGATGGGATTGCACAAAGCCAGGGAGGCCTTGAGGTGTCCTGACAGACACTGCAAATCTCATAAAATTTGACAACAAATAGGCCCTCGGTTGTGCATTGGAGATGGGGGTGGGGAGAACAAGGCAGCATTACACACTGAAACCCTCAGCAATGCCCACGGTCTTTAACCTAATTCACCCTTTAGAAGTTGATCCTGAGTGAAGATCTGCATACGTGGATATTTATAATGGCATTATTTTCAAATGGTGAAGAACTGGAAACAAGCCAAGTAATGGTTAGATGAACTGTGGCTCAGTAAAATAGCAGGTGGCCCACAATCATGCTCTTGGACAGCATTTAATGATTTTTTAAAAGGCTCAGAATATAATTTTAAGTGCAAAAAAAGGGATACAAAGTTACATATATAGGATGATTCATATTTTATTAAAATGTATGCATGTGTGTGTGCAAAGAAAAAAGACTGGAAGGGGAACATTGAAATATCAGTAGTGGCTGAATTACAGGAGGTTTTTGTTTTATTCTTTAAGCTTTTTTTCTATATTCCAAATTTTAATACTATGTATGCCCTTATCAGAGAAAAATAGTAAACATTATGAAAGAAAATGTTAACAGAAGCTATCTCTAGAAGATAAGGTCAAAGTTGATTTTTTTTTTTTAATATTCTTCTATGCTTTTCAAAATATTTTTCCCAATTTCATACTGTGGCTGTGTATGGCTCTTTAAAAGAAACTATTGGAGAGCTTTTTTTTTTTTTTTTTTTTTTTTTTTTTTTTTTTACTAGGAACCCAGAATGCTTAGGGAACAGGCTGCTATTTTAAGGGATTGGTGATTAAGTCACCTGCTGGGAACAGGTGTCAGCTTAGCAGAGAATGACAAGGTGGCTTCCTCCCCTCCCCCCAGGACCTGAGGACCTCCTATTGCTCTCCCACCTTTTCTGCTCCATGTACCTACCTTTGAGAATGGGAAGTTAGCGGGGCTTTTGACCTTGATCTGTAATCTGCAGCTTTAACTCTGTTATGGCTTTTCTCTGGAACCTGGCATTAAGAAGGTTTGCAGGTGGGAAGGCAGGCCAGCCCATTAAGCTTAGCAGATAACTCCCCGGAGTGCTGGGAGAGGGTAGTCTACATAATAAAGGGAGTTGTCTAAAATAAGTACTCAAATCCCTTTGTGTAAAGGTCTTTTTTATCTCCTCCCCCTTCTTCATTTTTTGCACCAAGTTAATTAACAATTTTCCAGCAAGCACATTCCTGACAGGTATTTGAAGCCTGGGTCACTTCCCTTATCTTCCCTTTCCTTCTGTGTATTATGGGGCTCCACGGAGCTTGAAAAGCATCCTCTTGTTGGAGGAGGCAGAAGCAACACTCAGAGTCATCGTCCCTTGGTCTTTATCATCTGCAAACACTGCACTAAATTTCCCAAACCGCAGGCCTACACCTTCCGTGTTGTTCTTGCTCCAAACACAGCTTTTAAAAAAACTCTTTTGCTCACCTTTAGCGTTTTTCTTTTCTTTCCCACAAGCTTTGGCTTGTTCTGAGCCTTTGACACTGTTCTGGCGGATATGACAGGCCTGGGCCAGCCACTGGTTTCTATTGCATCCCATCTCTATGGGATTATGTTTACCTCACTGTGTGAAAAGGTTAAATACATTTTGGTGGTTTCCCGAATTCTGCACCATACTGAATAGCTCTCAAAGCCTCTGGACATTTCTTAACCCATTTCCTGGATACTTCCACCTGAAAATTTCTCTGGTTTCATATTCCTTTTGTTATGTGGTTATCCTTCATGATTCCTGGTTTTGTGAGATGGTTGTTTTTTGTTGTTGTTTTTTCCAGACCAATTTTTCCTCATTCTTTCTGATTTGGGGTGGAATCTTTCAATTGGGTAGGTGTTTCCGGTCAAACAGGTCTTCCCAGATTTAGCGCAAAGCACTTGGCAATCTCTGCCAGAGTACTGGTATCAAAAGCCACAATCTAGAAAACCGAAGCTGCTAGCTAACAGCAGGAGCGGCCAACACTTCCATTTTCATTTCTCATTATTCTTCACAAGCGGCAACCTTTGAACTGTCCGTGGCCTCTGACCCCCTCTACTCTAGCCTTCTTTGTTTTTTAGAAGGACTCTCAAAGCCCATAAAGATACCTACGACAGGTGCTTCTACTTCCAATGCTCACACCTCCCTATGTAAATCTGTAGCTGGGAATATTGATCAGTGGCATCTGTACATACTGGTAGGTGTCAGCCACTTCCTGCTTGCCTGCCCGCTCCAATCCAGCAGGACAGCTTGCCCTTGCTCCCTCAGTCAGGGAGTTGATCAAAAAACACTTGTGACTCACCTCTTCCTCGCTGGGTGGGAACAGCCTTGCTGGCTCCTGCTCCTGCTCCAACCAGGGCCCTTCAAGGCAATGCTTTCTGACTGTTGGTGAGTGTAGGGCGCTGCTGGGGAGGAGCGCAAGGCTGCCTCCTTGGCCCCGGGTAGAGGTGGTTCTCTTCCACCAGGCCCTCCACTGGATACCGCTTTCCTCTCAAGCTTCTTGATATTGGCTTAACCCCACTCCACTCTTCGAAAGGCTTTCTTTCTGTTCCTGCCTGGCGTGGGTCTCCCCACTGCCTAGGGCCCCTTTCTTTCCTGCAGGGTTGAGGGAGGCCCCCTTCAAGCCTTTCACCTGCTCTGTGAGCAGGGAGCACCCACTGTGCTTGCTGCATGCACTGCTTGCTTAGCAGGGAAGCTAAAGATGGTTCATTCTGCAACAATTCTCTCTCAGCTTTCAGACTCCCTGGGTGGAGAGTCCTTTCGGGCGCTCCCTGAAAAAACATGCTTGCTCACCAGTTGGTTCCCAAGACAGCCCATTTATAGTTCCCTTAAGAAAACAGCTCTTGGATTAGCTTAATCAGTGCAACTCAGCCGCCTCTCACTGTTAATAATAATTAACTCAAGCAAGTTCTCCATTTTAAATGTTTAAGAAGCAGCAAAATCAAATCACACGGGGACAGCATACACACAGGTCATTATTTTCCTCGCATTTCTTCCCACGCCTGCCCATTCGCTGGGTCTCCTGTAACCAAGCACTCAACAGGGGGTTTAGAAATGCTCCCACCCTTGCCTAACCCATGTCTTCCTTTTCCTTCAAGGCCTTCAAGCTTCATCTCTACAGCTACAGAATTGTGGATACCGAAGGAACCTTGAAGACAATCTCATCAGTCTAATTTTTCTATCTGTAGCAGGTACAAATTTTCACTTACAGACTCCAATGTGAACAATGGGACTGTATTATATATAACTAACCTTAGTTCTTAAGTTTTCATTTCTGCTTAATCTTTCCAACTCAGTCACTTTCAGGGTTTTTTTCTCTCAGGTCCTTTTGCGTTAATACTCAACCCGCTTAGGAATCGCTCTCTGTTCTCCTCCCCCCGCCCCAACCATAATGACAGTTCAGGTGGGATGTGAGGTGCAGAGTATACCCCATTCTGGCAACAGGAATGAGGAAATGGAGTGTCCTTTGGGCCCACAATCCTCTCTCCAGGCTATTTTCTGCCCAGATACCCAGCTTCTTGCTAGATCCTTATTGCCAAACACTGGTGTCCACTACTGTTACCAAGGGTCCTGCAAGGCCTGGAGTCAAATGGCTGCATTCTCCTTACCTAGGGATGCCAGGTTTAGCAAACAAGACCATAGGATTCCCAGTTAAATGTGAATTTCAGATAGACAACAAGTTATTTTTTTTTTAATCTAACCAATCCCCTGCCCTATCTCAGTACTTTCTCATGAAAGTGGAAGTGGAGGATCAAGATGTCCAGACCTCCCCCTGGAGACAGGCCCTGACACAGCTCATCCCTCCTGCTATGTGCATGGAAGGGGAAAACCAGAGAGGAAGCCACTCTTGTTTATGACATTTAAACCCAGGGTGACTTCCTCCTCCCTGGGAAGAAAGGACCCAGTCTACACCCTGGATTCCAGCCTGATTAAGTCTCTTTCATGTTTCATATGTTCAGAGTTTCAATTTGGGATGATGAAAAAGTTCTAGAGATGGGTAGTGGTGATGGCTGTCCAACAGTGAAAACCTACTTAATGCCACTGAATTACACACTTAAAATAGTTCAAGTGGCAATATTTTATGTTATGTATATTTTATCACAACTTTTTTTTTAAGTCCTTCTTCATGGAAGGATGGGACATAGGGAAAAGACAAAGACCACCTTCCTAAATTATAGGTTAAAAAGTTGGGATGCATTCACCCTCCGCCTCTGCCCTAGGCCCAGACCTGGAACTGGGGGAGGGTCAGCTTCCCTTGAGCAATAGGCTACGGGGGAGTGAGTGGTAAAGAAGAGTTGGGTACCTAAATCCAAGTGGGCCTGTTGGGAAGGGTGAATGGGGAAATGGGTAAGCAATGCAGCATCCAGTCACTGGGGCTGGGTAGAGTAGACTGCACTGTCTGGGCTTACTGGGTGTTCTCAAGGCCCTCAGGAGGAGAGAAGCTGAGAGGCAGAAGCCACGTAGTCCATAATGTGACACTTCTCATTACTACACTCCCTCAATTCCCCAACTCCCTGCAAAAATAGAAGTCTTGGGTAAATTCTATTCAAGTAATCGAGGTAAGCTCTTCGTAGCTGAATCCCTGGGTGCTCTAGGCCCTGCTCATTGTACCTATCCCTAGCCCAGCCTGTTTTGCTCGAGGATCCCTGGTGGTCCCCCATGACACTCCCTGCAGGAGTGGTATCTTCCGTGTCCTCAAACAAGGACACCTATAGTAAAAAGTAAGTCCTTTTTAACTCTAGTAATTTAGACTTGCAGTTGGATTGACTGGATATTTACTAAACAATTAGAATGAGGCATGTGACAAAATTATATGGATTTGGGAGAAACTAAAAATGAATGTAGGAAACCAAAATGTTATGACCTCCTAAGAAGCAGTAGAATAAACTAGCAAATGAAAGTAGGATTTAGTATAGAGTGTTCCTTCAGGTCTGTGAGCCCACAATGAAAGACGTTTTATAAGAAGTTTTGAAAAGCCAGAGAAAATTGTACAAGTGCATCTAATCCAACAGAGATTCTTTCTAAAATAAGAAGTGGGAACTGTGGCTTCCCTAGCGGGAGGATGGAACCTTTCTAATAATATTTGAGTTTAAGTTCACAGGTGCAGAAATGGAAGGAGGTCTGGATAAGGTAGTTAATACTGTGCAACATACATGCTGTGCAACATACGAAACAGATGTGAGGTAACATTTGTCTAAAAAATGTGTGCCTTAACCTCTCCACTAAATATACCACACATCATTAGAATAATTTTTTTAATGTTTAAAGATTTCATAATTTTTGAAGAATGGGTCTATGACATAGTGATGTTCACTTATTTGTTTGGCAAAGTATGTTAATTACTTATTCAACAAACATTTCTAAGCATCTACATGTACCAGAAATTGTCTTATATAAATACGGTATTTCAAATATTTAAGAACCATTTGTGAAAAATGTCTTTCACAAAAGCAAGAATGTTTTTTTCCACCCACACTCTTTAAATATGCTCACCGTGATTAGTTTTACCTGCTTGTTTTCTAATTATTTACTGAAAAATTGGACATCGCAATGTTTCTAAATTAATTTCAAGGTTTGTGGCAAAATTCCAGCTTTTACAGACATCAAAGCAACAGCTCAGAGCAATTATAAAATAAAAATTAAATACATTAACTGAAGAAAAGCATGTGACAATTTTTAATTGAGTGTTCTTGCTCATTATTAAATATCAGAGGATAAATAATATTAATTCTCATATCAGTCACTTTTACTTATGAAAAAAGTATTCTGATAATCTTCAGTTCTACATATTGATCAATTTCATAAGCTGCTGTTTTATCATATTACTTGCATTAAGAATTTCTTTACAAACAATGTAAACCAATTTCCATGTGCTATCTGATCTGTACGTATAAATAAAAATTTGCTACATTTTATTGTGCTTTGTAACCTTTCATAAATTGAATTTTTTATTTTCAAATTTAATCAATTCAAACTATTTATGACTATAATTATGTTGAGTAAGAAAGTGATCGAAGTTAAGATTTTGAAAAGCTGGCCATAAACATAAATTGAGCAACATTAATTTTAAATGGAACTTTTCCATCATGGATTTTATTATTCAGCCATTTGAATAGTACAGATAGAAATTATCCATGGTGAGCATAATCATTTTCATTTAATTAGATTTAACTTTTGGCTGACAACTGTGGGGGAATGGGGCTGGGAGGAGGGAGATTGAGCAGAAAATTTTAAAAAACTCATGGACATGGACAACACGACCTTTGTCAATACACAATAGCCACTCCTGTTTAAATATAATACACCTATTAAAAAATACTATTCTCTGGATGAGAGAATCTTAATGCAATGTCAAGCCAAGGAAAACAGTGTGGAATATTTGATGCATGAAATATGGGTGGATACTTGCAATCAAAATAAAACTGTGCTTATTGGGTTCCTGTTGCCAAATAGTTTCACTGCTACACCTCCAGCTTTAAATGTAGTTCTGGAACTATCCCACTGGCGTCTGGGAGTGCAATCTGGCAGGAATCAGAACACAGGGAGCAAGAGTTCCACCTCAGTATCTTGGAGGAGAGAAAATTGCAATGTGATGGAGGCTTTGGTGGGATTACTTAAGGATTCAGTTTTATCCTCATTTTGACATGTGGTTAGTAAGTGATGAAAGGGGATCAGCAAAGATCTATTGGATATGAAAGGTCTGTGCACGTTCCACGATACAGTGCCTTCCCTGTGTGATCAAGAATTCAGTCCAGTTAACAGGCAACACGGGTTTGGGGTCCATTCATCCTAGGTGCCCATTCTCAAGGATCCTAGACCCAATTTGGAAAGTGCATATAGAAAACTTTCATTTTCATCTTTCCCCTTTAATATATACCTCCTGCTCTCCATATCTTTCAGACCATCCTCCTGTGCCCTATTCCTTTGATTAGTTCTAATTCACTTGGAAGGCCAACCTTTCTCTGTTAAGATTTCATCAGCAATGGGACATAGTAGAAAGAGCACAGACTTTGGCTATTTATCCTCAGAAACACCTTGATTTGAATTTCAGTCCATCCTATTTGGGCATTAACTAACTTCTTAATTTCTGCATTGATAAACTGGAGATAAATAACAATAACAGCATACAGAGATAATAATATCACCAGCCTGTGATATAAAGGAGAACCCATACTCCAGTAACATGGCTCTCACCTCTACCTCCAATAGCATGTTCCTATCTATATAAATAAAAGCCTAAGTTACCGTTACAACTGAACAACCAGAACAACCAGTTGACCAGTCACTATGACACACACTGACCATCAGGGGGCTGGTGGTCAGTACACTCCCACAGCGGAAGTGCCACTCAGCCAGAAGCCAGGCTTACAGCTGGTGAGCACAGCTGAGGCGGTAGGAGCCTCTCCCACCTCTGCGGCAGCAGGTCTGGCATGAGCGGCAGTGGAGCTGCACCCAGCCCTGGCTGGGGGTCCCTCCCGGCCGCCTGCCTCTTTGGCACTGCTACATCCCAAAGGGGGATGTCAGACTGCTGGGTTTTGGCCCAATCCCTGAAACCTGGCAGTCCAACATCCCCCAAGGGGTCCCAGATTGCGAGAGGGTGCAGGCTAGGCTGAGGGACCCCACCTGTGCACAAATCTGTGCACCAGGCCTCCAGTGTCACTATACTGAAACTGCGATATTTTTCCCAATTTGTTGCTTGCCTCATACGTTTGCTTATGGTGATTTTTAGAACTTTTTTCAATTACACTATTATATTAGTTTCAGGTGTACAACATAGCAATTAGACATTTATATAACTTATGAAGTGGTACCCATCTGACACTTATGGTGTTTTTGATACATACTTTTAGTAATAAAAAAAATAAAACCAGAAAATATAAGATAAATATTTAATGGATTTCAAAATTAGGAAGTCTTTTCAAAGCATAATAGCATTGGAAGAAACAAAAAGGAAATTGCTTTTATATAATCCCTGCCCAAATAAAGCTAATATCCTAGCTATGCTCACCTGTGTACTCTTCCAGATAAATTTTAGAATAATTTTGCTGTCATTCCCCTTAAAAATCATATTAATAGCCCTGACCAGTTTGGCTCAGTGGATAGAGCATTGGCTTGCGGACTGAAAGGTCCCAGGTTCGATTCCGGTCAAGGGCATGTACCTCGGTTGCGGGCACATCCCCAGTAGGGGGTGGTCAGGAGGCAGCTGATCGATGTTTCTCTCTCATGGATGTTTCTAGCGCTCTATTCCTCTCCCTTCCTCTCTGAAAATAATCAATAAAATATACTTTAAAAAATCATATTAATACTTTGACTAGATCATGGTAAACTTAAGTAGCACAGTGATCCAAGCTGAAGCCAAGGCCTTTACCAGGAAAGCAAAAGTTTTTCCAGAAACCCCTAGCAAACTTCTACCTAAATAACATTACCCAAAACTGTCAAATACATGACTACCCTCCCCTACAAAGGAGGCTATGAAATGGTATCTAGTTTCCATCCTCTAGAATGGAGGTGGGAGAAGGGAAAAGAGAATGAACGTTGAGTGAACCTACCTGTTAGGGTCTGCTACACAGCCACCATGAAAGAGGGATCAGGGCAGGAGCTGCAGAAGCTGTTTCTGTGAGCACCTGTAGCAGGCTGGTCACAAGGAGTGTTGCTGTGGGATCCAGGCAACACGGTGCACACTGCATAGGAGGTCACTGTCCCTCTTTGCTGCAGACAGCCAAGCAGGTTTGACACTTTGAGGAGCAACCGCCAGGAAAAGGGTCTATGCGTTACAGATCAAAGAGTCTGGAGCAGCCAGCAGAGTAGTGGTCTTGTGAGAGGCCCTCTCAAATGCCTGTGGGTATTGCATCTTTGGGCAAATGCTGTTGGTTGCCTGCCCAACAGCTATGTTGCCTTCATCATCACTAACAGAAGTGCACTTTTGTTCTGGCAGCCATGGTTCCAGCCAACTGGATGAATCAAATCTCATCAAAGTCCGTTCTGGCAGCTGCAGTCCCGCTGGGCCAATGATTGGCCTGGAGGTGGGCACTGTGACCCAGCTTTGGCCAATGAGATATAAGAGGGAGTAGGCTGCAGATGGTTCTGCCCCTTCTTCCGACTTTGAACATGGTTATGTATAAATATTACGATTGGAGCTGTCTTTTTTCCGACTTGCATCCACAAGGAAACAGGCTGGGGACAAAAAGCAGGTTTCCCAGGTTTGCAAGAGTGGAAACATAGAAAGAGCCTGGGTCCTTGATACTGTGAATACGAGAATGCAAAACACCTGGATCTGCCCGCCTCGTGGCTAATGATGGAGACAATCAAACGTCTTTATTGTTTAAACCACTGTTGATGGAGGGGTTTTATTTCTTGCAGCTGAAAGCATTTCTAACTGATACAGCCCTTAAAAAAGATCAGAGCAGAACATTGTGAGTTGGCTTAATCTTGAGTGAAGAGGCAGATGTCAATACAAGCTAATGAGCTGGCAAAATCTGGGTATTCCTGTGAATGTGACCTCTTCCTAATACCCACAGGCAATGAGGCCTAGACGAGTCAAGTTGTAAGTAAAAAACAATTAGAGAAGTGACATTTTTATTCAATACAGTCTTCCCTTTTAGAAAGATAATGTATTTCTTTAGAAAGATGTAAATTATTTACATCTCTGCTATCCCTAAGCTTTATATATCCTGTCATATGTGCCCCACCTATTTCTTGTTAGGGTTAGTCTCAGGTATTCTACGTTTGGGGCTGCTATCTCTTGAATTGCCCTGAATGATACTCCTCTGCCACCCCTCCCCCAACTCCTACTCCAAGCTGTTCTTTTTTCATTTTAGGCAAATACACTTAACTTCCCAGGTACATAGACCCTTACCTCAACTGTGTTTTGGAGGTCATCCATCCCTGATTGACAGTTAAAGGTAACATTTGGAATCCAGAGAGCTTGAGGTTAAAACATGTCATGTCAGCAATTGCTAAACAACAGTATGTCAGATTAGGTCAAGAATTTGTGAAATGTTTGTGCCAAGTGAAATGTCAAAGCACAAAGTGTGTGAAAGAAAAAAATCTCTGTGCCAGTCAAAATGTCATTCCGTTCTGGAGCAAGTAATTTATTCCTTTCTGACTTTCTTGCCATTCGTGTTTCACACGAATTAATGTTGCCTCTAAATAATTAAAATTAATAGTGGCATTATCAGCAGTTAAGGGTAAAAACTAAAGACCTAATTTAGAATCACTCAGTCAATTTGGACTCATTTTGAAAATGGGATTTGTGCCGAACCGGTTTGGCTCAGTGGATAGAGCGTCGGCCTGCCGACTCGGGGGTCCTGGGTTCGATTCCGGTCAAGGGCATGTACGCTGGTTGCGGGCACGTCCCCAGTGGGGGGCATGCAGGAGGCAGCTGATCCATCTCTCTCATCGATGTTTCTAACTCTCTATCCCTCTCCCTTCTTCTCTGTAAAAAATCAATAAAATATATAAAAAAAAAATAATTTGAACTTTTTAAAAAAAAAAGAAAATGGGATTTGTAAACCCAACCTTAAAAATAAGCCCTTAACTGATTGTCCAAACCATTTACATTGCAGCCATTATTTGTTCTCTTAATGTTTGTAATATGTTAAAAAAAAAAAAAAAAAAGACACATCATAGAGAATATACATTCTCTAAATGCAGTATCTGAGGAGTTGCAAAAAGATAGAAATGCTATAGATGTGATCAATAGATCCAATTAGCCCTCAACAAATGGGATGCCAGTGGCGTGTTGAGTTGATTATGAAGCAAAACTCCATAATGTTCGTCTACATTTTCCCACTGGTTTTAATTTCTAGATTGGCATAGCTTCCCGAACATGGCTCCTCTCCATGCCATTTGCTTTCTCTGAAATCAACTTTCTGTTGCACAGTCATGGCCAGACGGTGGGGAACTGGTCCTGCTCTTAATGCTCCAGCTGCCTGGTTAATAAACCAAAACACTTCTCTCTAGGCAGCAAGGCCAGGACTAGGGTGAGGCAATCCTAGTGCCCAGAGCACAACATATCAGGAGGCCTTTGTTCTCAGGTTCTCACCCTGTACTTACAAGGCCCTGAATGTGAGCGCTTTCTTAAATATTGTACCCTAGGCACCTCACTTGCCTCATCCCTGTCCCGGCCCTGATAGGCATTGTTGCTGCCCTTGGAATTGAAGAAAAGAACTTCAAAGTAAAGAACTCTATAAATCTTCTGACAGTGAGAACTGGTTTTCTATCCCAGGATATTCATTCTCCATATTAGAAATTTTACAATCTGAGTTTGAAGAGTAATAAGATGCACGTACTGCTAAGGAGAGTCTACTTCATGGCCCAGAATGGGCTCAACAGTGTGAAAGGACAATGTGGGACCACCATGTCCCAGAGTTTGTGCCTCAAGTTTTCAGGTTTGGAGCTCAACTTTATCAGCACAAAGAGAGATGGTCAGATTAAGGAAAATTGGTGAGAGAATTACAAATAATCCAGAAACCAAATTTACTGGAGTTGTGGATATTTTCCAGTGACAATGTCCTAGTGTTCAATGTTCAGGAACACTCCTCCCTATAGTGAGGGGATGTGGAACAAAGTGTTAGTCATCAGATGGCTGCAAATGAGCAAGGAAAGAGAAGGGGGGCGGGGAGGGGGGGTGTGAATGACAGCGATGTTTCATCCAGACCAGGGAAAAGTCCTCCCTCACCCCAGAATACTCAGTGTATCCATTGACTCAACAAATATAAATTGTGCACCCAATGTGCTCAGCAAACCTGTCAGTTCTTCTTCAAAATGAATTCTAAATCCAGCACTTCCTGCCACCTCCACAGTCACTACCAAATTCAAGCACCATCTTTCCACACCTGAACTGATGGCATAGACTCCCTAACTGGTCTTCCCATTTCCACTCTCTCCCCACTACAGTCCATCCTTCACCAAGATTTCAGGCTGATCCTATTAAAATGTAAGTCAGATCATGATGGACCTCTGCTCAAAACCCTCCATTGGCTTCCTGCCTGTTAGAATAAAATCCAAAATCCCTTTCTTGGGCTACAAAGCCTACATGATCTCACCCCAGCTCTCTCAATGATCTCATTTCATGCCACTGTCCACCTCACTCATTCCACGCTCGCCACAGGCTCTTTCATCCTGCTCCTGGGACACCCCAAGAATGCTTTTGCCTCAGGACCTCTGCACACCCCCCTCCTGCTGGAATGATTTATTCCCAGATATCTGCATGGTTGAGTCTGCTTCATGCTTAAATGTCTACACTTAAATGTCACCTCTCGCAGAAGCTTCCATGACCACCCGATCTAAAACAGCCTCCTTCCATCACTTTCTGTCCCCTTCCCCAAAAGTATTTGTCTTCAATCATCTGACAAGTTTTCTGTCTCCTTCCAGCAAAAAGTAATCTCCATGACATTTTGCCTGTTTTTGCTCATTGCTATATCCTTCGCACCTAGAACATTGCCGGGAACATCGTAAATGCTACAAATAAATTTGCTGGAGGGTGAATGCAACTAGGTTACGTAATAATTCTGGTCACTAGAGGGGAGTATTCTTTGATGATGCAGGACTTTTCTCTGGCCTGGATGAAATAGCCTTTTCAGACTCTTGATCTCCCTTTGCTTTCTGATAGAGCAGATGAGGTTTGTAAAAGAAAAGGAGAGATTAAGGTAAAACCAATATTTTTAGCATGAGCTAATGGAAGAATGGAGTTCCATTTATTGAGTCATGGGCAACTATGGGAGGGAGAAGTTTGGAAGGTTTGGGTCTGAAAATCGACAGTTTCTTTTTTTAACATATCATTTTTAAGATGCCCATTATTGGATATCCAGTGGAGATATCAATTAGGCAATCCTATATAATAAAAGCCTAATATGCCAATTGTCCCCTTGACAAGGAGTTTGAATGCTCGCTACATGCCCTGATCACCAGGGGGTGGCATGGAACATGGTGGGTGTTGGCGACGCAGCACTGGTAGCGGCAGCAGTGGAGGTGCTGCCTGCCCCAATGGGCCCCGACAAGAGCAGGACCACGGGATGGTGGAGCAGGTGAGCAGGCAGTGCCAGGTCAAGGTGGTGCCAGTGGGGCCTGATCGCCCCGCCAATCACCCTGCAGATGGCGATCAGCAGCAGTGGCGGGGGTGCTGAGGGAGCCTGGCGGGGCCCGATGACTCAGGAGGAGGGGGACACCCAGGAGCCCAGGGGCCCAGGTGCTACCCAGGGCCCAGAGGTCAACTGGGACCTGCCCTTTCACACCAGACGTTCATGCTTCTATTCCTGGTCAGGCCTAGGGACGGCACCTGTGCATGAATTTCTGCACCGGGATTCTAGTTATATATAAGAGTCTGTACTTCAGGGGAGAGGTCCAGGCAGGGTATTTGGCAGCATATGGAAGGTGTTTTAAGTCATGGAACTGTTTGGAGTGCCCCCCCTGGGGGGCACAGGGGGCCTGAGTATAGACAGAGAAGAGTAGAATTCTGAGGACTAAATGGTGGGACATTCCAGCATTTAGAATTTAGGAAGATGAGAAAACACCAGTGAAAGCCACTGTAAAGGGTAGCAGAGGGAAAAAAGGTAACAGTTGAAGAAGAATAGGGGCCCAGGAAGGATTTTTTTAATATGAGAAATATTATATATATATATGTAATCCTCACCCAAGGATATTTTTTCCACTGATCTTTAGAGAGAGAGTGGAAGAGAGGAAGGAGGGAGAGAGAGAGAGAAACCTCAAAGTGAGAGAGACACATCAACTGGTTGCCTCCCTCATGCCCCTCCCCCTCCCCCATCCCGACCCAGGCCGGGGGTCAGCCTGCAACCGAGGTATGTGCCGTTGACAGAGAATCAAATACCGACCCTTAGGTCATGAGCCGATGCTCTAACCACTGAGCAAAACCAGCCAGGGCATATTATTGTATATTTGATGCAATGGAAATGATCCAGTGAAAAGGGAAAATTTAATGACATAGGATGATGGACAAGTGAGGCGAAGTTCAGAGTAGGGAAAAGTGGCTGGATCCAGTGCAGAGATGGTGGGACTGCCATTCGATAGAAGCACAGACAGTTCACCGATAATAACAGGAGGCAAGTCAGAGTCTATGTGCACAGATGCCAGAAGGCAGGTGGATGTGGTGGTAGGGGCTCATGAAAGTGCTTTTCTGGTTGCTTCTATTTTCGCAGTGCAATAATGGATTGGAGGTATCAGTGCTATGTGAGAATTGGGGAATCTGATGTTCAGAGGAATATATTGGGTAGAAGTGAGAGAGTAGGACGTTTGGAATTCTATGGGTTTTTGGTGTGTTTTTTTTGTGGGGAGTGAAATTGTTGAAATGGGACTGGGTTGAGGGTATGGCAATAGGAGCAAATTAAAATGGGAATGGGGACAAGATTACACATGAGACTGACCAGGATAACAGAGGGATGGGCATTCCTGATATTTCCATGTGAGTAACAACATTAGCTACTGTTCCCTGAGAAACTCCTGTGTGCCACACAAGCTGTGTAATTTTCCCCTTTAACCCTCACAACAGCTCTTCAAAAACCCCATCTGCATTCACAGATGAAAAATTTGAGGCTCAGAAATCGTTATTAACCAGCTCAGGGAAACACCACAAATGGATCTAGGACTCAGACTCTGGTCTTCTAACCCAAAACCCAAGCTCTTTCCTTGGCCTGTGCCATATTTCTTCAAATCGTCACCTGCAAACCCTAACGCACGACTACCAGTTACAAGTTTGGCCACGAAATCTTAATTCTCGCTTGTGTTAGTTGGGCCTGAGACAGAAGTCTGATTATAAGGCTAGATGATTGTCTCCTGGAAGAACAAGCCTCTTTTTCCTCTACTGCTTAGTGTCACCTTTGGGCATTGGAAACCAACACAGGGAGGCAAGTCCAACAGCTATGGCCTGTTTGGGTTTGTTTGCTTCAGAGAGTTAACTTAATGTTCTGCCTCAGCAGCTACATTTGTCTTACAGTAAGAGGAGACCCTTGAAAAATGCTGCAGTCCAGGTCCTGGGACTTCTTGGCCATTTACTATATGGTAACCCCTTTCCACTGGTGGGGGGAAAGTGGGGCCTGATACACTGTCTCTGGTATTTCTAGAGCAGTGGTTCTCAACCTTCCTAATGCCACGACCCTTTAATACAGTTCCTCATGTTGTGGTGACCCCCAATTTCATTGTTACAAATTGAACATAATTAAAGCATAGTGATTAACCACAAAAACAATATGTAATTATATATGTGTTTTCCGATGGTCTTAGGCGACCCCTGTGAAAGGGTCATTCAACCCCCAAAGGGGTCGCGACCCACAGGTTGAGAACCGCTGTTCTAGAGTGTTCTACTGCAAGTCCAGGGCTTCTATCCTCAGGCGGTAATTTATGCAAGTGATAAGGGAATAAACGAGGGACATGAGTCTCCACAAAATTCATACATTTCTTGCTTCAGTTGGGGGAAATTTACATGCATTCCGTTTTGAAATAATTCTACTACAGAGTTGAGGAATCCTACCTCTCAGTGCCCCAAAGGAGAAAAAGAACAGTTGTAATTGAATGTCATCACTGTTAACCATTTAGAACAGACCATCCAATAGGAGTTTCTGCAATAAAGGAAATGTTCTATATCTGTGTCTTCCAATTCTGTAGCCATTTAGCATGTCAATACTTAAAATGTAGCTAATATAACCGAGGAACTGAATTTTAAATTTTATTTAATTTTGATTCATTTAAATTTCAATATAAGCCATCTGTAGCTAGTGACTACCATAGTAGACTGTGCAGATCTAGATTGTAAAACAAGAGGCCAGGCCACCTTTGAACACAGTTTATGTTCAAGTGCAAACTTGCGACCAAGTTTGCCCACATTACCTGGCCAAAAAGACCCTTGCTTAGTCAGCTCCTCTTAAGAAAGGAGAATCTCACCTTTTGGACAAAAGACAGAAATCCCATGTAATCATGTTCTGTTACTGCAATAAGTTATCACCACATATTTATCGCCTCACAGTTTCTGCAGGTCAACTGGGTTCTCTACTTAGGGTCTCACAAGGCCCAAGTCAACGTGACAGGGCTGAATTCCTTTCTGGGGGTTCTGTGGAAGAATTCAGTTCCTTGCTGTTGTAGGACTGAGGGCTGCCCTTAGCTTCAAATGGCCTCTCTCTGGTCCTTGCACACAACCCCTCTATCTCACATCCAGCAACAGCCTACCGAATCCTTCTGCTTGGAACCTTTCTGCTTTCCTCTTCTGCCCTCAGCTTTTAATAGCTCACATAATTACATTGGACTCACTCAGATAATTTCCCTATTTTAAGGTCAATTAATTAGTAACCTTAATTACATCGGCAAAATCTCTTTTGCCAATTAATATAGCATAAGCACGGGAGTAATTAGAGGGAGCAAACACCTTTGAGCCACTATCCTGCCTACTACAACCAGATACCAGAGGATGGAGAAACCAGTGAGGCAATAGCTGGCAATTACTCGGCTTTCTTGAGAAAAAATTAAAATTACTCGTTGGGAAAAAATAATTTTTAAAACTCTTTTCACTACTTTCTGTCTCTTAGCATCCTGGGTCAATTGTCTCAGTTCATCTTTACAAGACACTGGCGAAGTGGTGGCCATCCCTGACCTCTGTGATCTCTGCCAAGGATTCCCCACACATTTCAGGTTATACTCCTTGGAGGGTCTTAGTCTTCAAAATAGCTTCCAGCAGAGAAAAAAAGAGCTGCTACCCCACCTTGGAGGTCCTTTCCCATCATAGCAGAACCGACCAGCAATTTCGAGCTGGTTTAGCCAGTGCTGAGTTAAATATTAAGTTTTGATAAGGACAAGGTGGCCTGGAGGCTGTTAATTAATGAACAAATGTTTGTTACATGCAAACAAAGCCAGCAACTCCAGTTAGCAAATTCCAGTAAGAAAATGAAGTGAATGGAAAAATACTTCCTTCTAATTAGGTGAAAAGAGACACTGAGTAGTCAAGTCCTAAACAATGAACTGCTTTGTGTCTGTCCTCCTCCTGGAGGCAAGGGAGGCAGGTATCTTTGCTAGGCATTGAGAGAGAGAGAGCTGAGGGAGGGCCAGTCTGTTACCTCAAGAGAGTGAACACGCGGATGCGTTTTCCAAGAGGAAGCATGAGAGTTTCCATGAGAGAAGTTGCTCAGGGAGCCACAATGTTGAGAACGTGTAAGAAACATGCACTGGGTGGGAAGGACACTGGGAAAGCCCAGAGCTGTCTACTAGTATTACTCCTCACCTCCTCTGCCCATGTACCAGAAACCACTGAAAGTGAATCTGAAGGTTAAGCCCCATTACAGACTCTAGGAGACAGGAGCAGTAAAAATAGGTAAGTAAAGACTTTTATCCACCTTGCTCCAAAATTTGTCTTAGAAAATGAGCTATCTTGTTTAGGAAATATATTTAAAAGCTAGGTGGGGTAGAGGATGAGCCCTGGGATGGGTGGGCAGAGATTAACAAAGAAACCCATAAACATCTCTCCTTAAAAAATGAAAAAGGACTTGGAGTGGGGAAAGAATGAAGAAGAGAAGAAGGAGATGGGGATAGAGAAGAGGAGAAAGAGAGGCAATGCGGTGGAGTCTAGAGTTGAGAGGTGGCAGAAATGGCAAAGGGTATTTTTTTTTAATATATATATTTTATTGATTTTTTTACAGAGAGGACGGGAGAGGGATAGAGAGTTTGAAACATCGATGAGAGAGAAACATTCTCCTTCCTCCTGGGGATGTGCCCACAACCAAGGTACATGCCCTTGACCAGAATTGAACCTGGGACCCTTCAGTCCACGGGTTGATGCTCTATCCACTGAGCCAAACTGGTTAGGGCACAAAGGGTATTTTTTAAGAACAGAACTATTTGATATTAACTCTACGTCAGTCGCTGCCTAGTGCTGATATGTAGCTCCCATCAGTAGGAGAAATTCTTAAAACATGTTTCTACCTGCTGTGTGTACTGCTTTTGGAGGAGACCAAGGAGAAAGAGACAGAGCCTATGATTAGATCCACTTTGGGACGGAGAAGAACTCAGCCAAAGTTGGAAATCAGAGGAGGAGGAACTAAGACAATTGTTAGTCCATGGCACTGTTCAGGAACCTGAGGAAGGCATGTACTCTCCCCCTGCTCCCACCCCCGCCATGGGATTTGATTTAATCCTAACAGATATTAAGGGACAGGGTAACTCCAACTGACATCTGAGTTACATAAAGATTAGATCAGCCACTCAACTGATTCAGCAGTGCATTTATCTTGCTGCTTTTCCTGTCTTGATTTAATATCACAGTTTTCCCAAAACCTGAGTTTACAGTTTTTCTCTCTTTGACCAAGTTCCCAGCTTTATATGTAAATATCCAGCAACTGGCCTCCTGCCCACCCTAGCAATGGGAAGCAGTGTTGGGAAGACTCACTGCCAATCATGATTAAGACTCTTGGGAGCAGCTTTATCTTATGGTCACCAGGTCAAGTTGGGTTGGCCAAGGAGTTTAGGTGCAGAATCCTTCTCGCTCCTAAACCTGAGGACTCTAAGGCTGAGACCCAAGGCCTCTGAGGAGACACCAGAGAGAAAGGCATGTCACCAACATGAAGAGAGGTTTGGCTAATTTATCGGGACCCATGCCCAGATGCACTTCCCCAGAAAGCCTGGGATCATGTATAACTCACTTCCTTTTGATTCAGGTCTAACAACTCTATCCTCCTTACCTGAGGCTGGCTCATGCCGAAGCACAGAACAACCTTAGAGCCATGGTGCATCCTTTTGGAGCCCTGGGAAGTAACCTCTCATTGTGGAATAGACCATAAGGGTGGGCAGCACCTAGACCAGTGGTTCTCAACCTTCCTAATGCCACGACCCTTTAATACAGTTCCTCATGT
This sequence comes from Myotis myotis, assembly GCF_014108235.1. Classification (NCBI taxonomy): domain Eukaryota; kingdom Metazoa; phylum Chordata; class Mammalia; order Chiroptera; family Vespertilionidae; genus Myotis; species Myotis myotis. The sequence goes on along the minus strand of NW_023416317.1, from coordinate 30,149,056 downwards.
TGTGGTGACCCCCAATTTCATTGTTACAAATTGAACATAATTAAAACATAGTGATTAATCACAAAAACAATATGTAATTATATATGTGTTTTCCGATGGTCTTAGGCGACCCACAGGTTGAGAACCGCTCACCTAGACTCAGACACCACCTGGCATCCTCTCTGCCAGGGCTTAGAAACCCCTTATGCCAGAGTCCCAAACAGACTCTCCACCCTAGTTAATTTTGTTTTACCTACCTCTCCACTACTGGCATGCCTTGCCTCCACCCTGAATGTCAGCCTCTCTCATGGCTGTCTTTTGCTGTTACCATCACCTCCATCCTCCCCTTTGCTCATCCTTTTAGTTTTCCTGGCTCCACAGCCCAACCCTTCCTGCTGGCCCTTTGGAGCCCTCTTCATCCACTGATAAACTCCCTTCTCTACAATGTAAGTCTGTCCCACTGGGCTTCTTTCTCCTCTAGCCTTAACTGAAGCAGGACCTATGTTGAAGGACTCTGCCTGTCCTGCTCCCTCCTGGGAAGAAGTATGTTTATTCTTCCATTCTTCACACATCCCAGGGCTATTTGGGAAAAAGGACATACTTATTCTTCCGGCTCCATATCACTATATCCAAACACTCTTTCTTCAGTTATAAAATGCTCTACCCTTCGTTGTGGTCATTGTTGCTACCTATCTTTCTCTTGGTCACTCCACATTCACTGGACCTCAATCTAATTCTCTTCTCTAAGTCTTGCCAGGGTGACAGGGGACTTCCACCTCCTCTCCACTTCACTAGCCACTCCTGCAACTACATCCTGAACGTGATCATTACCCAGAACTGTTTCAACTCTGACTACGTAGATTCTAATATCCCACCAAAACCCATCACCAGTCCATTTCCCATTTTCTCTTTTAGGGAAAATAAACAAAAGCAACTACTCTTTGACTTCATTTAGACTGCTAAATGATGGGTCCTTCTATTTTATTCTAATCTATCTCCTATCCGCTTTCACTGTCTCACCTACTTAGGCCCTATGTACTATCCAGGACAAACAGCTGCTCTCTCAGCAATAAGGCCAATGGAGCTTAGAGGAGGATATTTTCTTTCTTTCTTCCTTCCTTTCTTTCTTTCTTTCTTCCTTTCTTTCTTTCTTCCTTTCTTTCTTCCTTTCTTTCTTTCTTCCTTCCTTTCTTTCTTTCTTCCTTCCTTCCTTCCTTCCTTCCTTCCTTCCTTCCTTCCTTCCTTCCTTCCTTCCTTTCTTTTCTTTAGCTCCCAAATCAATTACCAAGAGCCATCTCCTTAGTCTTAGACAAGAAGCAGCAGAAAATCCAAATTCCTTCCTCAAACTGATCAAAATGCTATCGCCACTAAGGCTCGCCTGTGTGTCAGGCAGCAGTCCACTTAGGCTAACGGAGGACTTCCTTTATTTTTTTTTACTAAGAACTCCCTGGGCAGGGTGTGTCTTTTTTCTAGTCAAATATCATCTAAACAAAGATGTTAGCATAAGAGCACTCTGTACCAAACCATGTAAGCATGGAAAGGGAAAACGGATGAATGCTAAATGAAGCCTGAAATTATATAAGTGAAACACAAAGTCAGCCCAAGAGCGGCTGCAAATTAATAGCTGAGGTTTGCATTGAGTTTGCTACCTTCAGGCAAAGGGAGAACTTCAAGTTTCAAAGCAGTGCTGAAGCAATCACTTGCTGGTTCGTGCCAACCAAAGTGACTCACTCTCAAACCTGTTTAATATGAAACAGCATTAGGAGAGTGGATATAGCCTCAGGGGGATCAGCTGCTAACCAGCTCTGATTATAGCTGCAGTCCCTTTAACGTGGCCCTTAAAAAGTGTCTCTTCACATGTCTTCAGTGGCACACAGCACTGTACAGGAATGGGACTGTCCTTGAAGTAGAGATATCAGGGTTCTGTTTCCCATTCAGTTGGGTCAGGTTTGTCTGAGAAATGACACTGATGCTTTGTGCATAAAATGGGGCAATAACTTCTCTGCCTACCACCTGTGGTAGTTTTGGGAATCGAATGAGGAATATTTATGAGAATTAAGTGAGATGATGAATTTGGTACAAGAGGGAATTTCTTTAAATGGCAGGAATGGGGAAATACAAAAATTTTGCTTCAAACTTTATTATCAACAGCACTGAGACACTAATTTAGCTGGTTATTGTGGACTTTTGTCATCCAGACAATAAATTCGAGTCTTCTCAAAAAGATCAGAGCTCCCCTCTTCAGTGTTATATGGGGGTGTCCATTAGATCATCTCATATTTTATAATAAGAACTTTAAAATCAGAGATTCAAGATAGCGGAAGAGTAGGTGGATGTTACACTCACCTCCCAGTTTGGTCCTGGGATTTCAACTAAAATACACAGCAATCAACGTGAATAACCAATTAAAGACTAGCTAAAGAGAAGCCTTATAACCAAAGATTTACAGAAGAAGCCACATGGAGACAAGCAGGAAAGGCGGAAATAGGAAAAGAGCTGGTCCCACTCCCACAGCCAGCAGCTGAGATTCTGGAGGGCTTATCTTAGCTGCAAAGGTTCCTCCTGAGAATTGTGAGGTCTCAACCCCAAGCTAGGATCCCAAGTGCAGAGCACCAGAGCCAGGAAGAGGGGCTCACATAATATCTGGCTGTGAAAATCAGCAGGGATTCTGTCTGTCTCAGAGAGACAGGAGTCTGCTAGAGATGCAAGTGCCCTCTTCAAATGGCAACACAACATCTTGTCTGTAGCCACTCACACTAGGCTCTGGCAGAGGGAGACTGGTGAGGACTAGACTCACATGGGGAGAGACTGGAGTTTGTGGCTTGGGGAGAGAACTAAGAGGACAGTTGCCAGGATACCTGTGCTGAGTCCCTCTCCCACACTACCACACTATTTTCTCTGGTGGAACATTCCCCTCCACAGGACATCAGTGGCGGGGGGGGGGGGGGGGGGGGGGGGGGCGGCACGCAATAGCGCCACCCTCTGCACTCCCCGTAGAGCTTGCACCCTGTTGAGGAGTCAGCTGCCCGGGACCAAGGTGTAGAGGTCTGGGCAGACTCAGAGGGTGTCAGTGACTGAGTTGTGTGGCTTTGTGGTGGGGGCCATTCCCCCACTTTCCTGTGAACCTGACTGGCGCCTTTTCTTCAGAGGAGATCTGATAGTCCCACTCTCTGAGTTCCCAGTGGCCCCACCCTCCTGACTAATGGTGGCTCCGCCCTGTGAAGGTCTGGGCAGAATCTGGGACAGACTCAGTTGTGTGGCTCTGGGATGGGGGCAACTCCTCCCACCTTTCCCCCCCGAGCCTGACCAGCACCTCCCCCTCACAGGAGAGCTACTAGCCCCATCCTCCCTACTCCTGGTGGACCCACTCTACTGAGATCGGGCTTTTGTCAGAATCTGGGAGAGTCTGAGTTGTGTGGCTCTAGGACAGGAGCCATTTTTCCCTCACATGCCTGAGCAGTGCAGAGCTGTCCCTTCACACAACAAAATCTTGGTTTGTTTGAGCTTGATAAATCCTGCTGGCCTCACCCTGATGCCTCCCTGAGACCCTGCCCCCCCCCACAAAGCTGTGTGAACACCCACTGGGTAGCAGCTAGACTTGGTATGCCCCTGACATTTGCTGAGTAGCCTCAGACCCAGCACTGGCACAGAATTTGAACTTGTATCAATCTGGTGAACACCACTCACCCCTACCTGGTGACTCACTGAAATCTACATCATGCAACTCAAGTCCTGCCAGAGGTTCTTTCAGTGACTGAGCCTAACATGTAGCCGGCAGGTGAAGGCAGGTGAAGGCAGATCTCAGGCTGCCTTGGGACTCTTACTGACCCACCCCTGGGCTCAGTATTGTTAAAAGCTGGCCTTGGTGCACAGCTTGGTCCTCTCCATGCAGGAGCAGAGACAGCCACAAACTGGATTGCTTTGTAGCTCCAAAAGGTTGCCAGGGCCAGTCATAAGCAGCACCTGGCATTGGCCTGCACCAGAGTCCCTCCCAAGAGGTCCCAGAACAAACACACCCAGTGGTCAGCTTCAGACAACATCAGAGCAAGATTTAGCTTCACAGTGGCATATCCAAAGGGAGATCTTGGCAGGCACCAGACCCTGCTGAGGCAAATTCTACTTTGTGTGCTCAGCACCTGCACAGTAGCTCATGCACTAAGGTACAGGTCAAAAGTCACAGTCAGCCAGCCTGAGGATTGACCCCACACACAAACAGACCAATGGCAATCAAGACTCAATTACAACAGGAAGGCCCACATAACCCACATAAGGGAACTTCCTGGAGCAGGTGATCAAGAAGACTGTGCCACTGGTTCCCATAGGATACCTATTACATAAGGCCACCCTACCAAGACTGGGAGTCATAGCAGATCTACCTCTACATCGACACAAACACAAAGAGAGAACCCAAATGGGGAGACAAGGAAACATGCTCCAAGTGCAAGAACAGTAGAAATCTCCAGAAAAAGAGCTAAATGAAACGGAGGCAAGCAATTTACCAGATATAGAAGTCAAAAAGATGGTTAAAAGAATGCCCAAGTAACTTAGTGAGAACTTCAACAAAGAGATAGCAAGCATAAAAAAGGACGTAGAAACCACAAAAAAGAACCATTCAGAAATGAAAAATACAATACCTGAAATGAAGAACACACTAGAAAAAATAAACACTAAATTGGATGAAACAGAAGATAGAATCAGTGATTTGGAAGACAAGGTAGCAGAAAACACCCAAAACCTTGATTCAAAAGAATAAATGCTCTTTTATGTTCATTGCTGTGTTATTTACAACAGCCAAGATTTGGAAACAGCCCAAATGGCCATCAGTAGATGAGTGAATAAATAATGAGTATTCCATTTACACAATGGAATACTACTCAACTGTATAAAAGAAGGAAATCTTACCTTTTGTGACAGCATGGATGGACCTGAAGACTATTCCGCTAAGTGAAATAAGCCAGTCAGAGAAAGGCAAATACTTATATGAAGAACCTAATGAACAAAATAAACAAACTATATAGAAACAGACTCATAGATACAGAGAACTGACTGACAGCTGACAGAGGGGAGGGGGTTTGGGGGGCTGGGTGAAAAAAGTGAAAGGATTAAGCAAAGAAAAAAAACACTCCTAGACACACACAATAGTATGGTGATTACCAGAAAGAAAGGGGCATGGGGGAGACAGAAGAGGGTAAATGGGGGATAAGACTCAATGGAGGAAGACTTGACTTGGAGTGGTAAGCACACAATACAATATACAGATGATATATTATAGAATTTTACACCTGAAACCTGTATAATAATATTAACCAATGTCACCCCAATAAATTAAATTAAAAAATGTTTATAAAAAGAACTTTAAAGGGATCCCTGTTTGGGAAATTTATGAAACTATTTCTCCCATTTGCAATTACATGGGCAAGAAAATAAACAAAAGGATCTAGTTGGGGGTTTTTTGTTTCTTTGTTTCTTTCTTCCTTTTTTTTTCTATCACTATCTCCCAGAGGAATTGGGTGAGGCAGGTGAGATGAGTGAAGCACTTGCCTTAGATGAAAAATTTTGCTTTATCAGAAAAAACTCGAAAATCAAGATAAATGTACTTAATATTTTTCAAAACCAAAATTGATGCCAAAAAAAGCCATGATGAACAAAATATTGAAAGTGTAAATAAATATTAGTGACAATGCCATAGTGAGACATGCTAAACCCAGAGGCAAAAGGAAAAATTAGCAACACTGATCTTGTCTTTATTTAAAATGTAGTGGTTTGTCCATCACAATTTTTCACCTTAATTTTTATGTGTCATAGGTAGTAATTTTTTTTCTTTCTTGGCAGCATCTAAAATTATAATTTGCCTTAGCTCGATGACATCTTAGATTCGGCTAAATGTTTTCCATGTGGTATGTGGAATAAGCATGACTCCTGGCAATCAAACTCAACTTGGCTTTGTCTCCCACTGTTTCCTTTAAACATATTTATTCAGTGGAAGACACCTTCCCTGCTCCTGAACAAAACAAAACAAAAAAAAAAACTCTGTGAGTCCCATGGTTTCTCTGTTCTCTCTTAAATAATGGACAAATCCCACAGGCATTTTAAGTCACAAACACAGTCTCAGTTTAGCAATGAGAATGCAGAATCCCCTGCAATAATGAAAATTCCCAAGCTCACTTAGTGATAAAACTTTCCTCCTTCATCAGCCAAGGCCTGGCTGTTTGCAATAGAAAAGGGAAAGAGGGCCTTCTGCTCTCTGCTATCGCTGCCTGTTTTCCTAGCCCACTTAATACCTGCAGGGTTTTCTCCCCCCAAAATGGTAGGGGATTGGCGGCAAGGAGAGAAGACGATATACCAGTTCTTACCAGGCTGGTGGCTTCACATTCTCTGAATCAGGAAGATGATTAACAGACCTTTTCCGTTTTGGGCACTTTCATTGACTCATCAGAGCTTCCCTCTCCCTTCAGGTATCTGTAATGTTTGTCTCATCTGGGTGGTCTTTACATGGGTGTTTATTATATAATTAACTCTATTTTCTGTTTCTTTGTATATTCTAAAATTGCTTAATTAAAAAAAAAAAAAAGAACTGTGAGAGAGAATAAGAGAAAGAATCCTTACTCTACATGAAAATAACTTCTGCTGCTTAGACACTTGCTTTATCAGTCTCTCCCCCTCTCTCGCTTTCATTTCATATACCAGCCATTTCTGCTCTCCTGGCCTTCATTTTTATCACCTCTACAGTCCCATAAAAATAAAAGTTTGTCTGTATGGAGATAAACCTCCTTGCCCTGTCACATACTGGTTTGTTTCTTACTCCTTCTGCATAAGCAGAGCAATATTGCACTGGTTTCTAATTTCTTCAAGAATAAATGACCCTGGCCAGAATCCAGTCCACTCCCAGTCCCCTGGGAACTCCTCGAGAGAACTGGAACATCTCTGCCCTTGACCTCTAGGGCAGAAATCAACAAGAGTCCCACAGCAGGAAAAGCACTTTAGAAACAGCAGTGTCACCAAAGGCCGAAAACACATCTTGTTCTCACCACGGAGAGCCCCACTGTACGGCCTGTCTCCAGGCATTGAAACTGAAGAGACAAAAATGTTGCAGAGGCTAAATAAATGTCCCCACTTTAATAAAATGATTGACTTCGTTGTTTAGTTTCACAATGCTGGCAATATGTTGCTCATTTCCTTGAGTACTCATTTCCCATAGCAAAGTCAATATTCTGCTTTATTGGTAAGATTTAAATGTGCGGTTCTAGTTTGCATTCTCGGATCTATAGAGGTTGGAACTGGAAAACCATTTGAATTCTCACACATTCCAAAGGGCCTGCCCAAATTCAGGATGTCTAAAGCAAAAACACTTTGCCAACACAACAAGCTTCAGGATCATAAGGAGAAAACAACTAGCTGAGGATAGGTCTTGCAGATAAATAAACAAAACAGAGAAACCACACAGAGTCCAAGCCCTGTGACTAGGGCTGGTTTTCATGGTTGGGGAGTTGCCTGCAAGGGCTGGCTGGGCCAGGGAGGCAGAAATTTGAGTGTAGGAGTAAGAGAAGGGTGGGAGGCAGTGACAGGCAGCAGTTTTCAGGAGTCAAGTCTGCATTTGCGGATATCCCTCACACCCTTTAGTCTCCTTTTAAAACTTGCCTCAGAGGGGTTAATAAAAATGAACAGAACATGGTAATAGATGAGACAATTAAAAAAGTAAAATGTGGGCCCTTGTTGGGTGGCTCAGTTCATTGGAGCGTCATCCTATACACCAAAAGGTTGTGGGTTCGATTTCTGGTAAGTGCACATACCTACCTACATTGTGGGTTTGATCCCTGCGATGTGTACATGAGGATCGATATTTCTTTCTCTTTCCCTCCCTCTTTCTCTCTCTCTCTCTAAAATCAATAAAAACATATCCTCGGGTGAGAATTTTTTTAAAAATGGTAAAATGTAAAAAGGGTGAAAATCTCACAGAACAGATATGGGATTCCATTAAGCCATGAACTCAGATGGAAAAAAAAAAATCACATCCTTATTTTCACTAACCTGTAACTGAAAATCTAGCACTTCCTTCTATTATAAGTGGAGGCAATATACCACAGCAATATTAGTACCAAGAACTTTGTCATTGATAGAATTCACAGATGTTTTCAATTAACTTTATGGTTGTTGCAAATACCTTGAAGTATTGTTTTTGCTCATCATTACTTTTAAATTATGATAGCAATTAAATTTGTCACTAGATCTTGATACTTAATCTGTTTATAAAGAAGTATATATAAATATACTACAAGTTGTTTTAATATTTTGATAACTGTATTTCAATAATTGGCTTCCTTTGTGATGTTATGTATTTTATGAAATAGACTTTAGAACATTATTCCAAGAAGAGATCTATAGGCTTCATCAGACTGCCAAAGGGGTCTGGGTTGGAGGAAGGGTTAAAACCTTTTAATTAACCAACTGGAGACAAGTTGGGGGAGTACAGAATCCCATCAACACAAATCAAAAAGCATTTTAAAAAGGTTTTGGGGGGGCCGAAACCGGTTTGGCTCAGTGGATGGAGCGTTGGCCTGCGGACTGAGGGGTCCCGGGTTCGGTTCCGGTCAAGGGCATGTGCCTGGGTTGCGGGCACATCCCCAGTGGGAGATGTGCAGGAGGCAGCTGATCGATGTTTCTCTCTCATTGATGTTTCTGGCTCTCTGTCTCTCTCCCTTTCTCTCTGTAGAAAATCAATAAAATATATATATTTAAAAAAAAAAAAAGGTTTTGGGGGGATAAAGGCGGAGAGGGTAAAGATATAATTTCAGGTATGTCTATGGACTATGGCCATGCAATTCACTAGATTATGAAACACGTTAATTTCTAGCTGAAAGGCATGGCCTTAGGAATTCTCATTTTTAAAAGCCAAACTATATAAGTAGGGATCTAGTTTGTCAGGAGGAATATATCTAGAAGGTTAACCTAGATTCAGTGTCCAGTGGATCTGGGTTACCCTAACCTCCAGCAGTTAACCCAAGTCTGTAAATATATTGCAGTCCCACAACTTCACCAAATAACTCATGTTAATTCAGTTGGATAAGTGTCCTTTCAACCCTGGAAAGGAAACTAGAAACAAAAATAATAGAAGTGTTTTTTTTCTTTTATTGTCTAAAGTTTTACATATGTCTTCTTTTACCCCAATTGACCTCCCCACCCCTCAGCCATTCCCACCCTGGGCAAGCCCCCACTGCTCCAGTGTCTGTGTCCATTGGTTATGCTAATACACATGCATACAAGTCCTTTGGTTGCCCTCTAACGCCCACTCCCCTACGATTTGTCTCTGGATCTATTCTTGTTCATCAAATTATGTTGATCATTATATCCCACATATGAGTGAGATCATGTGATATTTATCTTTCTCCGACTGGTTTATTTTGTTAGCATAATGCTCTCCAGTTCCATCCATGCTGTTGCAAATGGTAAGAGTTCCTGCTTTTTTTACAGCAGCATAGTATTCCATTGTGTAGATGTACCACAGTTTTCTAATCCACTCATCTGCTGATAGGTACTTAAGCTGTTTCCAAATCTTAGCTATGGTAAATTGTGCTGCTATGAACATAGGGGTGCATATATCCTTTCTGACTTGTGTTTCTGGTTTCTTGGGATATAATAATAGAAGCTTTTATAGGCAACTTTCACTTAACCAAATCATTCCAGTGGTGCTCAACCTTCTGGGCCTTTAAAACAGTTCCTCATGTTGTGGCCCCCAACCATAAAATTATTTTCATTGCTACTTCATAACTGTAATTTTGCTACTGTTATGAATCGTAATGCAAACATCTGATATGCAGGATGGTCTTAGGCGACCCCTGTGAAAGGATCGTTTGACCGCCAAAGGGGTCGCGACCCACAGGTTGAGAACAGCTCCATTAGACCAACTTTCTCCATTCCTTCTGTAAAACCTACCAACTGGTTCCAAGACACACTGAGTACTTGCAGCCAGTGGATTTCTCTCTAGTGTACTGGCACTTTCTCAAAATTTAATAATAAGAAAACAATTAAAAATGGTAAAAAAAAAAAAAAAAAAAAAACCCTACCCAATTATTAAGGCCTACTAGAAAGCTGTCCCTATGATAATACCTCCCTATGATAATACCAAACAGTAATCAAAACTGTGTATTGACAGAGGGACAGCCAAATAGATCAATGGAACAGAAGGAGAACCTAGAAATAGAGCCATACAAATACACCCAACTGATATTTTTAAGCAGACTTCATTTTTTAGAACAGTTTTTGATTTACAGAAAAATTAAGCAAATAGTACAAAGAATTCTCATATACCCTGCACCAAGTTTCCTTCATTATTAACATCTTGAATAACATTTATTTAAATATATTTCAATAAATGGTGCTATAACAATGGGACATCCATAAGCAAAAAATAAAATAGCAACAATAAAAACATAAATGAACCTCAACTCAAACTCATATCCTGTTTGTTTTTTGTTTTTTAATATATTTCTTTATTGATTTCAGAGAGGAAGGAAGAAGGAGAGAGAGATAGAAACATCAATGATGAGAGAGAATCATTGATCGGCTGCCCCCTGCACGCCCCCCACCGGGGATTGAGCCCGCAACCTAGGCATGTGCCCTTGGCCGGAATCGAACCTGGGACCCATCGGTCCACAGGCTGACACTCTATCCACTGAGCCAAGCAGGCCAGGGATCATATCCTGTTTTAAAAAAATAACTCAAAAATGAATCATGAATGTGATATAAAATATAAAGCTATAAAACTTAGGAAAAACAACATAGTAGAAAATCTTCAGGATCTAGGACTAGGCAAATAATTCTTAGATTTAACACCAAAAGCATAATCCATAAAAGGAAAAATTAATAAATTGGACCTCATCAAATTTAGAAAATTTTACTCTGAAAATAAACAAAAAACAAAACCCTCTAGTAAGAGAAAAAAAGACAAGCTACTACAGACTGGGAGAAAATATTTTCAAACCACATAACCAACAAAGGACTAGTATCTAGAATGTATAAAGAAATCGCAAACTCAACAGTGAAAAATAATCTAATTAAAAATGGGCTAAAGACATGAACTGACATTTCACCAAAAAGGATAAACAGAAGGCAAATAAGCACATGAAAAGATGTTCAATGTCATTATCCATTAGGGAAATAAAATTTTAAGCACAATGACCTATCACTACACACAAAAAAATGAAAACATGTTCACTCAAAAACCTGTACATGAAGTTCCTAATAGTTTTTTTCATAATAGTTCCAAACTGTAAACAACCCAATGTTCTTCAACAGGTAAATAGTCAAATAAATTGTGGTACATTCATACCATGGGATATTATTCAGCAATAAAAAGGAACAAACTAATGATACATGCAACAACTTGGATGAATCTCCAGAGAATTATACAGAGATCATAGGTTCCCAGGAGCTGGGACTGGGAAAGAAGGAGAAGGGATTGTCTACAAAGGAGAAACTCAAGGGAATTTTGATTATGATTGCACAGCTCTGTGAATATATAAAAACCATTGATTTTTGCATTTTAAAAAGGAGAATTATATAGTATGTGAATTATGTCTTTATTAAGCTGTTTCAGAAGGATGGAAGAAAGGAAGGTCACATTATTTATCAAAATATTTTTTGTCCCCATCTCTTTCCTTTGGAGAGTTCATTTACACAGATATAGGGTGTTCCAAAAAAATGTATGTAAACACTTTGAATGACTATAAAAGCAGTGATTATTAAAATACATTTCATTTTCAAGATTGTGCTACCAGCTGTTAAAGTGTGTATACATTTTTTGGGACAATTGTCCCACAGGTCATTCATGCTCTTCTCATTTTTTAAATCTTTTTTTTTTTTTTTCCTATGTATTCTTTATTTCGGTTACTTTCTATTGGTGTGAGTTTAACTTTACTAATCTTTTCTTTGGCAATGTCAAATTTGCCATTAATACTACCAACACTATATTTGAACATTGTAATCTTCCACTCTAGAAATACAATTTGGGTCTTTTTTATAACACCTATGTCTCTGCTTAACTTTGTGAATGGTTAGGATACATTAAAACAGTAACTGTTTTAATGTCCCTGTCTGCTAATTCTAACTTATGTAACAGTTTTGTTTTAGATTGATTGACTTTTCTTTTTACTATGGACTGCATTGTCCCAAATCTGATAGTTTCTAGTTCTAATGTCACTTTATAAGGAATATAAAGGTAGAGGAATATGTTAAACAACATCTCAGGGATGCAATCAACAAAATGCAGAATGTGAGAAGCTTTACAGGACAAGCAATCAATTTCTTCAACTTATAAAGTACAAGGAAAGAAAAAGGTTTTACAGACTTTAACCAAATGCAATGTGAGGACCTTGTTTGGGTCCTGATGTGAAAATAAACTATATAAAACATCTATGAAAAAATTGGGAAAATTTGAACACTAACTAGATATTTTAAAATTGTTAATTTTTAAAGCCATTTTAGTGATTTTTGTGGGTGTTTTAAAAAGTAGGCCATATTGTTTAGAGATACATATTTATGGGTGAAATAATATGCTGCTTGTAGTTTGCTTCAAAATAATCCAGAAGGTGAGGTACAGATGGAACAAATTTGCCATAAGGTGATAATTGTTGAAATTGAATAATGAGCATATAGTAATTTATTATATTATTCTCTCTACTTTTGCAATACTTGACATTTTTCCATAATTTAAAAAAAAATCCTTTTTTCGTTTCTGAGTAGAATTACCCTACTTTCTCCCTACACCTAATCGTGCTCGTTCTCCTACCGTTCAAATAAATTAAAATTTCATTTATTGACCATTTTTCTCCCTAATTTGGCTTAGACTCTTGAGAGCAAAGTTTGTGTCTTACTCATTTTCTGCTCTTTGTATTTCCACCACCAACCAGAGAGCCAAAGTGCTCAATACATGATGGCAAACTGGTAGCTCTCTAGCTACAATTTACCAATGTGCTCCTGATAAAGAGGCTGACTCTATGGCATCAAATCAAATTTTCAGTTAGGTCTTATGTCCTTTATAGAAATGTATTCCAAAGGAGCCTAAGAAGTCCTAATGTAAAAACTCAGACAGTAAAACTGTCGAGACAAACCAGGAATCCAGCAGGGATTGGCCGGGTCAGCAGTACTGAATTGCTTTATAGTTAACTATGTACTTCTCGAGTAAGCATTGCCCTGTGACCTTTGGAAAGTCCTTCTGTCCTGCCCCGCCTTTCTCAAGAGATGGCTCTAAATCTTGTGAACCCCGAGAAGGAATATATCTGCCCAAGAGGATTCTTCCTGGTTAATTGGGCCTCAAATCATAACCAGAGTCTGGCAGCCACTGCTGACGGAGGCCTCTCATGTACACTGTATATCAGGGAAAAGTCAGACTGAGCTGCCAAGCCTTCTGCATTGAGTTGCTGCTAAGCAAATCTCTATAAAAGAGTTCCTAAAATCTTCTCTCAATCAATGGGCTGAGACCTGCCCCAATCAATCAGAGCTTGGAAACTATATTCTCATTTGCATCTTTACTGACTAATCCCAGCAGCTCCATAGCTACCAATCAGGATAATGCTATTTGGACCAATCAAACTGCAAAAATGTGGATTCTTCGTTTGCATAAAAATAGACCAATCATGGACCAGGGCGGGTGCTTTGTCTATAAAAGTCAGTCTCCCCTTTGTCTCAGGGTTTCCACCAGAGGCTGCTCTGTCCTATTTGCAGGCATTTTACTTGAATAAAAGTTCTTTTACTGCACCCTAGACTGGGGGACTCTTGTTGGTTTTGATTGGTGGCAACAAACTTTTGTTGGCAGTCTCAAAGAAGATACCATAATGCATTTGAAAGGGCTTTTTTAAAACTGGAAAGCAGTATAAAGTTTAAGGTACAATGGACTCTTTCCAAAGCATCAAGTCATCTCACAGAACTCATCATTTTAGCTATTAGAAGAATTGACCTTGGATGAAATTGTTCAGCAGGCAAAACCTGATATATCTCTTCTTCCCTTCACTATAAATACACACACAGCACCTACTTTGTACTAGGTGCTAGTGACACAGTGAAGATAGTCCAGGTGCCCAGAACCAATCTTCACAGGCCATCTACTTCTTGGCTCTTCTCCCATCCCCCACCACTAGGTGCTCCTTACTCATGCTGTTCAGTATCATGATTGATTAACTTATTAAGTTATTTACATATATATATACATATATATACATATAGTAAATATATATATATTTACTAGAGGCTGGGTACATGAAATTCATGCACGGGGGGGAGGGGGGGGTCCCCTCAGCCTGGCCTGCAATGTCTGGCAGTCTGGGGAGCCCTCGGGGTATGTCTGACAACCGAAGTCTGGCTGGCTGGCCCAGCCCTGCCACCTCCATTGCCCCTCTGCTGCCCCCATCATCATTCCCCTCCCTCCACCTGCTGGCATGTGCCTTGGCTGGCCTGGCTCCGCCTGCTTGTGGGCCCCATCCCCGGCCTACAGGTCATTCAGCCATTTGGTGGATTTGCATATTACCCTTTTATTATATAGGATTATATAGATTATTTATCTTTTTAATTGAGAATTTTACAAATTCTTAATTGGAGGTTCCTAATTCTGGGAAAATTTCCATTTTACCGATGTGTTCTTGAAGAGCACATAATTGTGGACAGGTGGTCTTTGAGTTCCTGTGACCATTAGGAGGAGGGCAATTTTATTTTTTGTAATATATTTTATTGATTTTTCTTTACAGAGAGAAAGTGACAGGGATAGAGAGTTAGAAACATTGATCAGCTGCCTCCTGCACACCCCCTACTGGGGATGTGCCCGCAACCAAAGTACATGCCCTTGACCGGAATTGAACCTGGGACCTTTCAGTCCGCAGGCGAAGCTCTATCCACTGAGCCAAACCGGTTAGGCAGGAGGACAATTTTAGGAGGCCCTTCCCAGGCTGTGTCTTCCTGGCTTTTGAGGAGGGTTTTTTTTTGTTTGTTTGTTTTGTTTTTTCAATCAGACCATTTTACTCGGTGTTCATTGATTGGGAAGGGGGTATGTCTCAATAATTGATTAAGTTGTGCATTGGTTTTATATGGCTTTCTGTATTTGTGTTATATCGAACAATATAACAGTTAAAAATAAGTATCTCTTCCAACTGGTTCACTGCTTCACAAAGAAAAGTGGCGCAAGTGCGGGCCACTGTGAGGGTCGGAGTGACCCCCCTGGAATACCCACTCAGTCAGCGGCAGGGCTACCCTTCCCGTTGCCTCCGGCCTCAAAGGAACCATCTAGTCTGCCGGAGGAGGGCCAAACAACCAATGACGATAACAATAATGATAATAACGATCAGAATAACAGCAAATGCGAGAGACTCGCATCTCCAAATAATAGCAAATACTCCTAACAGCCGTCTCCGCGGAGCCACTCAACAGGGGACTGCACCCGCAGCGGCGGCTGCGGCCCTCGCAGCGCCCCTGGCGGCCCCCTTCCTGGCTGGGGTCCGCTGGGCGGGGCGGGGCCAGGCGGGCGGGGCGGGGCGCGGCGCTGAGCCCGCGGCCGAGGGTGGGACGAGGGGGACGGAGGGGCCGGCGGGCGGCTGGGCGGGGCGCGCTCGGGCCTCAGCTCCTCACGCGCCGCGCTCGCAGCTTCACCTCCCGCGCCGTCCGCGAGCGGAGGCAGCAGCCACCGGGGGAGCCGCGGGCACTGAGGTAGGCGCGGGGACGCCCGCCGCGCGGCCTGCAGCCCTAGCGCCCCGGCCCTGCCGGAGGGTAGTGGCGAGGCCGGGGGGGCGGTACGCGGAGGCCGGGCGGGCGGGGCCGGAGCCGAGGGGCGGGGACCGGCCTGGCCGGAGGGGTCGGTGCGGTCGCGCTGCCCTGGCGCGGCGGGCGGAGCTGTGGAGGTCGGGGTGCGAGGCGAGGCGAGGCGGGGCGGGCGCCTCTGCACGCCCAGCTCGGTCCCGGGAGGCGTGGGACCCGCTGACCCCCGGGGCGCCCACCGAGGAGGGAAGGCGGCGGGCGGCCTGTTCCCTCCCACTTGCCGGGCTCCTAGGCCAGTCCGCCCGCGCAGCCCTCGGGAACTCGTTCACCGGAAAGCTGGGCAGAGAAACCCGGGCCAACGTTTTGGAAAGACTGAGAGTCATGTCGTTCGGCGCCGAGGCTTTCTTTTCCTTCCCCGCCCCCTGCCCAGCCTCGGCCCGACTTGGCCAAAGAAGGATGTGTCACCACTCGGGGCCTCGGGCGGGAGCCCCGGTCCGGCTGGGAGCGGGAGCACCTGAGACAAAGGTAACCGGAGGCCGGCCGGACCCCGGCCCAGCCCAGCCCTGCCGCCGCCCGCGGGCCGCGCCGGTGGGTCTCCCTCCCTCCCTCCCTCCCTCGCCGTCCCGGCCGCCGCCTCCGAGGGGCTTGCTCCGCGGGGACCGCTCGATGGAAACCAGCTGGCCGCGCTCGCCGATGATGTTGCATCTGAACTCGGTTCTGCTCACATTACTGTTCCCAAGCCTCCGACTCTGGAAGAGCTTAAGGAAACGTTATCCCGCTTTAGTGGTCGGCAAATGTAAGGGAGCCTAAATGGCTGTTTGTAAATTATAAGGTATTTTCTTATTAGGAAACGGCCTGACAAGCACGAAATAAAAATTCTTAACACGTAAGCAAAAACGTGATTTGTGATGCCGTCCGAAACCGAGGAAGTGTTCCTCCCCAAATCATTCCTGTACAAACCAGCCCCCCTTTCCCCCCTCAACCTTTGGTGCCAGGCATTTTTTTTCTTTGTTCTTCATTAGTTTCAGTCCTCAGTTTCTTGTAAACAGAGCACCCAGTGCTGAGACCCTGAGAATTGCCATACTAGGTCAGAAGCATGTGCATCCAGCACAGCAGGCAGCAGGCTTGTGTTGTAGTAAAACTCATTTCTTTCTTGACGATGCCATTAAAAGAATCTCTTTTTCCTTCCTTTCGGTAGTATCCAGGACTGTCAGTGAAAGCCTTTTAAAAACCTGTAGACCCTTCCTAATTTATACGTACAGTTCATTCACATTTATCGTATCCAGATGACTCTCCTATCCTCTCTGGCAGAGAATTAACTTATAACATGAGATGCTTGTGGGGGGAAAACTTGGATCTTTTTAATAAATCTGGGAGCTCAGAAAGCGAGGGGAAGGGAAACAAAAGTTCCGTCTTTTAAAAACAGAAAATTTTACCAGGACTAACCTGGTTGTTGGGTTCAAAAATAGCTTTATCCATTAACAACCCGAGTATTCATAAGTATTTGCATATTTTTTAAATGCAGGTTAACATTCTGGAGGGTGCAGGGGCTATCAGACTTTTATCCTGGGATGAATTAATATGGCCTTAATGTTTAGCTGAAACCAGCTGCCCTAAGAGAATGAAACTTTTGTTTCAACAAGGGAACAAAGTTGATGAGTAATTTGGGAGTGTGGGGTACTAAAGAGGCACCTGTTCAAGCTATACGCTGCTTTTGAACTCTTCAGAGGCTCCTCATTTTCCCTGGCAAACAATCTCCAGGGACATGGCCCCCACCACCTTTCAATATGCAGATAATATTATGTATATTTTCCCTCTGAAATTTCTTGGCATATGTCTTTCCCTCCCTCCTAAAAATAAACTCCACCACCTAGAGTAGAATTGATAGCCCTTTTGGGCATTATCATTCTCTCTCTAAATGAAAGGGTTTTTTTCCTGGGACCAATAGTTCTTTGTTGTGGGGGGTTATCCTGTGCATTATAGGATGTTTAGAAGCATTCCTGACGTCTACTTAATGGAAACCAGTATTGCCTCTCACCCCCCTAGTTGTGACAGTTAAAAATGCCTCCAAACATTGCCAGTAGTCCCCTGGGAAAGCCCAGATTATGTCCACCAGAGAACCACTGTTCTAAACAGACTGCAACCTTAACACCAGTGACACTACATTGTCCTCATTTGCTTATGTGTTGATTTTATCTACTATGCTAAGCTTGAGGGCAGGAGCAGTCTTACTCATGTATTTAACAGATGCCTGAGGAAGGGCCTTTTTTGCCAGCCAGACACTATTTAGGTAAAAAAAAAAACAAAAACAAAAAAAAACACTAATGTGGTCTTTGCTCTCCTGGACATTGCAATCTAAAGAGTGAGAGATGCATGCATGTCTAATGATAGTTACCTCATTAGAACTGTGATAAATTCTGGGAGAAGTACAGAGTGCGTTGAGTACATAAAACAGGGGTCCTGACCTAGTTTGGAAACTAGGAAATTTTTCTTCGGAAACAAACTTTAAGATGAGTTGTACTCTGAAGGATAAATAGAAGCTATAAGGTGAAGCTTAGAGGGACCACATTCCCACAGAATCAACGGGACCTTTCTGGGAATTCCGAGGCCAGTGTGGCTGGAGCATAGAGAGTGATAGGAGCAGGATGATATAAAATGAAGCTGGGGAAAGTAAGTGAAGGCTACCTCAAGCACAGTTCTCAGTTCAGTCTGCTCATTAGAACCACAAGCAGAACTTAAACTAGCGCTGGGCCATTCTCCAATCAGAATGTCTGCCGTGGGACTACTCCTTCCCTAATTGCCATTTTCCCCACACCTTCCAAAGCGGTAACCACTGCTACTAGTTTCCAGTAACTTATTGTAACAAACAGCTGGGACTCAGGTGGTAGCAGAGGAGAGGGTAAGAAGATGGACATAGGATATATATTTAGGAGGCATATATCTAAACAAATGGCATTCAAGCAAATGCATATTCTTCTTTCCTCCTGTTGTTTACCAAAATGGTAGCATACTAACATTATTCTGTTCTCTGAACAATGTCTTAGAAATCTTTCCATTTCAATATATAGTTTCCTTATTCTTTTGAATGACTGTAATATTCCATTGCATGGATATACCACAGGTTATTTAACCACTCTTTGATGGACATTTAAATTGTTTCCAATAATTTACCATAACAAACAGTACTATGCTTATACCAGTTTATGTGTGTGAATATATTTGTAAGATATATTCCTAGAAGTGGAATTGTTGAGTCAAATGTATACACACACACACAGTTGTAAATATTTGTGTTTGTAAAAGATCACTCTGGTCAAATTGGAGAAAAGGGTTTAGAACAGGGGTGGGCAAACTTTTTGACTCGAGGGCCACAATGGGTTCTTAAACTGGACCGGAGGGCCGGAACAAAAGCATGGATGGAGTGTTTGTGTGAAGTAATATAAATTCAAAGTAAACATCATTACATAAAAGGGTACGGTCTTTTTTTTCAATAGTTTTATTCATTTCAAACGGGCGGATCCGGCGCGGGCCGTAGTTTGCCCACTGCTGGTTTAGAAGGAAATGAGTGAATGTGGGAGACAACTGACCCTAATTAAATTGTGTGCTATAGAATAAATTGTGTTCCCCCAAAATTAATATTTTGAAGCCCTAATCCCCGATGGACTATATTTGAAGATAGTCTTTAAGAGGTAATTAAGATTAAATGAGGTCATCAGACTGAGACCCTAACCTGATAAAATTGGTGGCTTTATAAGAAGAGTAAGGAGAAAAGGCCGTGTGAGTACACAGTGAGAGGCCAAGAAGAGAGTCCTCACTAGAAACTGACCCTGCTGAACGTTGATCTGGAAATTCTATAAATTTATGTTGTATAAACCACCCAATCTATGGTATTTTGTTATAGCAGCCTGAGCTAACAAATACACTGTGGAAAAGTAGGAGAGAAAAGATGGTAGCTGGGATTATGATGATAGCAGAGGAGATGGAGAGAAGTAGATGAATACAGGAGATATATTTAGGCATAATTAATAGGATTTGATTACTGATATGGCACAAGCCATGGGAGGAAGAAATAAAGTGTGAGGATGACTCCCTGAGTCAGGCTTGCCCAACCAGGAGAATGGTGGAGGAGTTGTTGCCTGAGACAAAGAACACTGGAAGGATAAGTAGTGTTAAGGTGGGTTTAAATCAGATTTCACTTTGGGACTGGTGAGCCCCTCAAGTGGAAATGTCATATAAGCATTTGATAATTCAGATCGATAGCCCAGAGGAGTGGACTGAACTGGGGACACAAGTTTTTTAGGTGTAAATTGAAAGGTGTGAATGGAATTACCAAGGGCAATGGGTTGCAAACCTGTAGCCCACAGCTAAATCAGGCTTACAGATGTATTTTGTTTTTCCAATACAATGGTTTTTGTTGTTTAATTTTGAGTTAGTTGCCAATATTTTGTTGTTTTTTTGTTAATACTCACCTGAGGATATTATTTTCCATATTTTTGTTTGTTTTGTGTTTTGGGGTTTTTTTTTAGGGAGAATGGAAGGGAGGGAGGGAAGGAGAGAGAGACTGACAGACATCAATTGATTGGCTCCCCAATGCGTCCCAACTGGGACCAGGAATCAAACTAGCAAACCAGGCACATGCCCTTGACTAGGAATGGAACCTGAGACCCTTTGGTGCATGGGCCGACACTCTTTGCCAGTAATTTAAAATCTGAAGATTTCCCATGAAAATCCAGATTTGGGATTTTTCTTTATAAATGAGAAGATGTGGCTCTACTGAGCCAGCTTTCCCATCTGGCAACAATTGATTGGAGCTAAGTCACAGCTGATTCCAGTTGCTTTCTAGTTCAGGAAAGAGCCCACCACTCCTAAAACTTATGCTTGGCCTGCTTTGCTCATTTAATTCTCAGACCCTGAAGGCATTTAAGTGTGTGGTCCCTGCTCTAGGAAAAGAGTGTAGAACAGTGATTCTCATCTTGGCTGCACATTGGAAACACTGAATGATTAAAAAATAGTATTTCTGTTTACTTGGTCCAAATTATAGCCTTGGATTTTTTAAGGCTCGTCAGGCAATTCCACTGAGCACTGGAAATTGAGAACCATTGATAGAGATTAAGAAGAGAAGAGGGCTCAGGATTTCAAAGGAGTGTAGCAGACCCAGGAAAGGGATAAGTGGCCAGAGAGGTACAATGGAATGGAACGGTCCCTTGCTTGCAATTAAGACATGCAAACTTAACCCACTACACTTAAAGGTGTTTTTAATTAGGTGAGAAAGGATGAAGTTTTAGTTTGCATCTATAATTACTATTTGTTTTGTATATATATGTATATATATATGCTGTTCATTTACTATGTGATGTTATGCACACACAAAAACAGGCATGCTTTACTTCATGAGCCATTTAAAGGATTTTCAAGAGTAAGCTATACTTCATTTTTTTTTCTTAGGTGTTTACTTTAGATCTAAAGTTTAGAATCTAATTCCAGTTTAAGATGTGTCATAAACCTGGCCGGTGTTGCTCAGTGGTTGGGCATCGACCCATGAACCAGAAGGTCACAGGTTGATTCCCAGTCAAGGCACATGTCTGGGTTTTGGGCTTGATCCCTGGTAGGGGGTGTGCAGGAGGTGGCCCATCGATGATTCTTCCTCATTATTGATGTTTTTATCTCTCTCTCCCTCTCCCGTCCTCTCTCTGAAATCAATTAAAAAAAAACCCCACATATTTAAAGATGTGTCATAAAAGGCAAGAAAAGAGTATTCCAAAAAAGATAGGAGTTAAGTAAAGATGTAGACCAAGCATGTCAAACTCATGGTCCGCTCGTGACATGCTTGAAGACTGAAAATGATCTGTTGGATTTAGCAAGATGAAGTCTTTGACCTCAGCAGGAACCATTTTAGATGGGAAGAGGCAGAAAACAAATTGAGATGGGTAAGAAGTAAGGAAATGGAAATGGAAAATGTTGGGAAAATCTTTTGAGACGTTTATCTGAAAAGAGGAGTAGTGAGAGGACGGGTGTCTTATATGTCTCTGTGATAGGTGCTCAGAGTGTGTTGGTTACCCAAACACTTCTAGCTTTTTAGGAAGGTAACTCAGTGGTGCGTGATTACCTCTGTCTCTCATTTCAGAGGGGTCTTGCTTGTATTTGTTTTGGAGATTTTGTGTATTTTCACTAAGGAGATATTTTGCCAGAACTCTTGAGACTCAGCTGTTAGAAATTAGGCCCTTAGTCTCTTTCTTATCTGGAAAGCCATAATGCTCCTAAAGGCCAGCAGTGATCTGGGCTCCAGTGACCCTGACATCATCCTCTCATTGAACTGATGAACAAAGACCAGATTGTTGGCATGTTGAAAATGGAATACTTGGCTATGTCGGAGAATATGTATCTCGCTGTCACATTTCCAGGAGTGTTTTTCGCAGCTGTATTTTTCCCAAATAACTTGATATTGTAACTTGGTTTTCCAGTTGCATGCAAAATTTCTCATACTTTGAAACGTTTTAATTGACGGTGATTAAAGGGTATAGAGAGAAGTTGGAGGAATAGGACCTCGTTGGGCTCAGAGAGAAGGTGAAGAGAACAGTGAACAAACTGGTTTCCAAAAGGTTGTGTGAATGCAGTTACCTTGAAGACCTTGTGTTAAACTCTCTAGAGTGGGTTGTCATTGCAGATGGCCACTACCTATCTGTCTCTTATGCATTTCTGCCCCCTTGGCAACCTTAACCTGGCAAAGAAGGACTTAAAGGTCAGTTTTGCACTTTATATTTCAAATATATATATATATATATATATATATATATATATATATATATATCCTTTCAGAGAGGAAGAGAGAGGCAGAAAGAGAGAGAAACATCAATGATGATAGTGATGATAGAGGATCATTGATCTGCTGCCTCCCGTACACCCCACACTGGGGATCTAGCCCACAACTTGGCATGCACCCTGACCAGGAATTGAACAGTGACTTCCTGGTTCATAGGTAGACGCTCAACCACTGAGCCATGCTGGCTGGGCTGCACTTCATGTTTCTAAGAGCTGTGATCTACCAGAAGAACAAAAAACCATGGGGTCGCACAATGCCAATGATTATTAGTGAAGAATGGTGTTTACTAGTTGAGGGCATAAGCCCCACTGTTATAGTCTTTTCGCAAATAGGAGTATCATCTTGTGAGGGATTAGCCTTCATAGCTACCTTTGGCTCTTCAGTTCGGTGGTTGGTGGTTAACTTCTGTATGACAGATGACTTTGTGACATGAATAGCAAACCTTGGTTTATAAAGGTTTGTACTGGGAGTCTAAGATGAGAAAGAAAATATTTTGTTTAGAAACTCTTGTGCTTAGACAATTGTAGGAATACCACCACCACAAAATACTTAGGTACTTTGGATGGTGGTAGATGGAGGGAAAAGTGGTCCAGAGCTTCTTATATTTGTAGAGGAGACATGATAATTGAGTGGGGTGTGGACTTGCAGTCAGTTCTTGGATGCAAGGCCTTGGATTTGTCAAGTGTGAGCTGTATGAGTTATTTACTTTTATTGAGTTAAAATTCACATAACATAGCCCTAGCTGGTTTGGCTCAGTGGATAGAACATCGACCTGCGGACTGAAGGGTCATGAGTTTGATTCTGGTTAAGGGTACATACCAGGGTTGCGGGCTCAATCCCCAGTAGGGGGCATGCAAGAGGCAGCCAATCAAGACTTCTCTCTCATTAGTGAAGTTTCTATCTCTCTCCCTTCCTCTCTGAAATCAATAAAAATATATTTTTAAAAATTCATATAGCATAAATTAATCATTACAAAGTGTATAATTCAGTAACTCTCAATACATTCACAGTGTTGTGCAACCATCACCACTATCTAAATCCAGAACATTTTTATCACCCCACAAGGAAACCCTGTATCCATAAACAGTCACTCCCCATTTCTCTCCCCCATTCACTGGAAAACAATAATCTACTTTCTGTCTCTATGGATTTGCCTATTCTGGACATTTCATATAAACAGAATCACACAATATGTAACTTTTTGTGTCTGGCTTCTTTCATTTAACATAATATTTGCAAGGTTCATTCATGTTGTAGCATGTGTTCCTTTCTTTGAATAATAATTCCACTGTATGGATAGACCACATATGTTTTATCCACTAATAAGTTGGGGATGTTTACACCTTTTGGCAGTTGTAAATAGTGGTTCTACAAGCATATCTGTACAAGTTTTTGCTCAAATACCTGCTTCATTTATTTTGTGTATATATCTAGGAGTGGAAATTGCTGGGTCATAATAGTAATTCTATGTTTAACTTTTTGAGGAACCACCGAACTTTTCCACAGCAGCTGCACCATTTTACATTTCCACTAGAACTATTGAAAAGTTCCAGTTTCCCTACGTCCTCATCAACACTTGCTATTTTCTGGTTCTGTTTGTTTGTTTGTTTGTTTGTTTGTTTGTTTGTTTTGGGTTATAGCCATCCTAGTGAGTATGAAGTAATACCCATTGTGAATTTGATTTACATTTTGCTAATGACTGATGATGTTGAGCATCTTTTCATGTGCTTGTTGGCCATTTGTATATCTTTGGAGAAATGTCTACTCAGGTCTTTTGCCCATTTGGTCTGCTTGTCTTTTGGTTGTCGAGTAGTTGTAACAGTTCTTTATACTAGTATATTCTAAATACTAGGCCCTCATTATCAGATATATGATTTGGAAATATTGTCTCCCATACTATAGGCTGCTTTTTCACTTTCTTGATAGTATCCTTAGCACGAAGCTTTTAATTCTGATAGTCTAATTTATGGTTTTGTTGTTGTTGTTGTTTATATTTTTAGTGCATATCTAAGAATCATTGCCAAATCCACGGTCATGTCAGTTTACCACTGTTTTCTTCTTGTAAGAGTTAACACTTTTAATTCTTACATTTAGCTCTTTGATCCATCTTTAGTTAATTTTTGTATGTTAGGTAAGGGTCTAACTCCATTCTTTTGCATGTGGCTATTCAGTTTTCTCAATACCATTTGTTGAAAGAAATGTGTGTTTTTATGCATGTTTCAGACTCTGAGTGTTCTCTTTTATTAAGTGAAAGTGATAAAAATACTTGCCTCACAAAGTTGTGAGATTAGAGACGGTATATGTGTAATCACTTTGAAAGGTATAAATCACTAAGCAAATATTTGTGATAATTATTGGCTTGCCACAGATAGCTTTTATTTGTACAAAGCACTTATAAGTTAGTGCCCTTCAGCAACCACCAAAAGTCTTCCATTTTACTGCATAGTGACTTATGACATAACTAGAGGCTCGGTGCACAAAAATTTGTGCACTCGGGGTGGGGGGTCCCTCAGCCTGGCCTGTGCCCTCTCGCAGTCTGGGACCCCTCGGGGGATGTCCACGTGCTGGCTTAGGCCCGCTCCCCAGGGAATTGGGCCTAAGCTGGCAGTCAGACATCCCTCTGGCAGCCCGGGAGCCCTCAGGGGATGTCCACTTGTCAGTGGGGAGCAGGCCTAAGCTGCAGTCGGACATCCTTAGAGCTGCTGACGAGGCAGGAGAGGCCTCCACCTCCGCTGTACTGGCAGCCATCAGCCTGGCTTGTGGCTGAGCAGAGATCCCCCTGTGGGAGCGCACTGACCACCAGGGGGCAGCTCCTGCATTGAGTGTCTGCCCTCTGGTGGTCAGTGTGTGTCATAGTAACCAGTCATTCCCAGTCGTTCTGCTGTTAGGGTCAATTTGCATATTACCCTTTTATTATATAGAATAGAGGCTTGGTGCATGGGTGGGGACCGGATGGTTTGCCCTGAAGGGTGTCCCGGATCTGGGTGGAGTTCCCACTTGGGTGCCTGGCCAGCCTGGGTGAGGGGCTGAGGGCCTTTTTCAGGCTGGCCACACCCCCTTCAAGGGAGGGGTTCCTGCTGGGGTGCCTGGCCAGCCTGGGTGAGGGGCTGATGGCTGTTTGCAGGCTGGCCACGGCCCCCAGCCACCCAAGCTCCCATTGGAGGCTGGCTGGAAGCAGGTATCTGGGATTTATTTATCTTCTATAATTGAAACTTTGTTGCCTTGAGCAGAGGCCACAGCCAGCCAGGGCAGGCAGGAAGTTGGGCTTCCTCCATCGCCGGGGCAACCAAGCCTCCTGCTTGCTCCAGTTCCGTGGCTGCTGGCCACTATCTTTGTTGGGTTAATTTGCATATCGTCACTCTGATTGGCTTGTGGGCATAGCTTGAGCGTAGCAGAGGTGCAGTCAGTTTGCATGTTTCTCTTTTATTAGATTAGACTAGAGGACTGGGATCTTTATTGTACCTCTGAGTACAAAGTCACAGGGCCCCAGATGTAAGAGGTAATTGTAGAGATTGTATCCATCCAGAATTAAAAGTGTATTTTCTTGTAGGGCATGTGTTTGTCAAATTCTATTGCAATTCCTCTCAAATTTGGGAATATCTATTCAAGGTGTGTAAGACATAATTTTCAAAACTAATGTGTTTTCAGGCATAGTGGGAGAGTAAAGGCAGTTCTTTATATTTATTATGCTAAGCAAGCTAAGCCAGTTAGAAAAAGACAAATTCACATGATCTCACTTATAACTGGAATCTAAAGAACAAAATAAACTTACAAACAAAGTAGGGCCAGCAGTTTGGAAACAGGCAACAGAATAACAGACCTGGGGGCCGGGGGGGAGGGGGGGAGGGGGGGGCGGGGGGGAGTTTGATTAGGAAGCGGTTAACCAAAGAACATATATGCGTAACCCATAGGCACAGACTAAATAGCATGGGGAAGACCTGGGATGGGGTGGAGGTTGGGTGGAAGAGGGCAAAAAGGGAGGAAATGGGAGACATCTGTAATACTGTCAACAATAAAATAAAGAATCCTCACATTTCACTGTATCAGCTGGTAAGCTTCTTGAAATAAGACTTTCCTCGTTCAGTGACTAGTGACCCCAGTTCAATCAGCAAATATTTATTAAGTTATCACTATGTGACAGGCACAGTACTAGATATTAGAGATACAATAATACAGGACCAAACTCTCTCTTGAGGCGCCCACTGAAGACCTCCACATTCCTAAATCCATTCAGTCAGTTCTCAGTCTTTCTTTTATTTGATCTTTCAGCAGCATTTGCACAGTTGATTATTCTTCTTTCTTTGCAAAGCTTTCTTCACTTAGCTTCCAGAGCACTGCATTCTCTGGGTTTCCTCCTACCTTATGGAGGTGCTTATATAGCAGTGGTTCTCAACCTTCCTAACGCCACAACCCTTTAATACAGTTCCTCATGTTGTGGTGACCCCCAATTTCATTGTTACAAATTGAACATAATTAAAGCATAGTGATTGGTCACAAAAACAATATGTAATTAAATATGTGTTTTCCGATGGTCTTAGGCGACCCCTGTGAAAGGGTCGTTCGACCCCCAAAGGGGTCGGGACCCATAGGTTGAGAACCGCTGTTATATAGTGTTTTTGCTACGTCCTCATCACCTTTCTGGCCTCCAAAGTTAGAGTGCTGCTTACTCCTCAAATTTCTATTTTTCCTTATTAATCCTGTTTCCTTGGCATTTTATCTAGTCACATGACTTTAAATACCATCTATACATCAACAATTTCACACCAGTGACTTCTAATTTTATCTCCAAGTTAGACCTCTCCTCTCAATCTCATACTCTGATATCAAAGTGTCTACTTGACATCTCCATTTGGAAAACTAATAGACATCTCTAAACTGAACTCCTGATTTTCCTATCCAATACCTGCTCTTCCCACAGCCTGTCCCATCTCAGTAAATAGCAGCTCCATTCTTCCAGTAGTCCAGGCCAAAAACCTTGGCATTATCCCTGACTCTCTTCTTTCTCTTTCACCCTACAATCAGTCTATCCACAAACCCAGTTGGTTCTACCTTCAGAATGTATCTAGAATTGGTCACATTCCACCATATCTACTCACTTATGTGTGGAATCTAAGAAAAACAAAGAAACTCATAGATACAGAGAACAGACTGGTGGTTTCCAGAGGCGGGGGTGGGTGGGAGTGGGAGTGGAACTGTGCCAAATGGGTGGAGATGGTCAAAGGTACAAACTCCCAATTATAAATGGTGTGCAAACAACCATTATATCTCACCTAGATTATTTCTGTAGCCTCTTTCCCTGCTTCTGTCCTTGCTCTCCTAGAGCCTGTTCTCAACACAGCCCCTAAAGCAGCGTTTCTCAACTTGTGGGGCGCGACCCCTTTGGGGGTCGAACGACCCTTTCACAGGGGTCGCCTAAGACCATCAGAAAACACATATATAATTACATATTGTTTTTGTGATCAGTCACTATGCTTTAATTATGTTCAATTTGTAACAATGAAAATACATCCTGCCGAAACCGGTTTGGCTCAGTGGATAGAGCGTCGGCCTGCGGACTGAAGGGTCCCAGGTTCGATTCCGGTCAAGGACATGTACCTGGGTTGTGGGCACATCCCCGGTGGGGGGTGTGCGGGAGGCAGCTGATCGATGTTTCTCTCTCATCGATGTTTCTAGCTCTCTATCTCTCTCCCTTTCTCTCTGTAAAAAAATCAATAAAATATATTTTTAAAAAAAGAAAAAGAAAATACATCCTGCATATCAGATATTTACATTACGACTCATAACAGTAGCAAATTTATAGTTATGAAGTAGCAACGAAAATAATTTTATGGTTGGAGGTCACCACAGCATGAGGAACTGTATTAAAGGGTCACGGCATTAGGAAGATTGAGAACCACTGCCCTAGAGGGACATGTTAAATTAAGTTCTCAGCTCAGAGGCTTTATACTTACTTACAAGGTGCCCCATAATCTAACCTCCCCCTCTTTACCCATCTGACCTCATCTACTACTACTCTCCTCTGTGCTTATTTTGTCTCAGTCACAAATGGTATCCTTGTTCTTCCTCCAACAAACCAGCTGTGCTCCTGCCTCAGGACCTTTGCTTTCCCCTAATAAAGTATGTACAAAGCTCCCTCCCTACCTTCTTCAGATCTTTGCTAAGTTCACTTTTCTCAGCACTCCCTGTGCCCCTTCTGTTTCAAACTCTGCTTCCCAGACCTCTTAGGACGCTGGGTGTTCCCTCCCCCACTCCCCAGACTGAACCATCTTAGACCATCTGGCTCACTGAACTGCCATGAGGACCATCAAGGTAGTTCAGTAAGCCAGAACACCTGGGTGTCTGAGCATTTTGTGGAACCCCAGCTCCAGCCCTCAACTTCTTTTGCATAAGAGAGAAATTTAACTTGTATCTTGTTTGAGCACTCTTGTTTTCGGCTTTATGTTATATGCAGCATAAAAATACTTGTCTCATTTATTTATAGTTTTTATGTTGTAGATACCCATTCTTTATTATATGATCTGGACAGCTAAAAAATTATGTTAAGTATCCATTACATATGATGAAGTTCTTTTGGCTATAGGTGAAATGAAAGGAGAGACCAAAAGATGGAAGGAGGTATAGTATTATGAAAGCAAGAGCTTAAAGAAAAACTGAAGGAGACAGACTATCAGTGAAGATGTATATTTTTGCATGTCATAGAAGTTGATTGGTTTTAAGGAATAAATATCCACTTAAAGTATATAAGTAAAAAGGTTATTTATAGTAAAAATAAACAAAGAACACATCAATTCACTCTAGTTTTATTAGTGCAGTCAGCCATCGTGGAAACTAAACATTCTCTCTCCCTCCCTCCCTCCTCTGTTTTCTCAACCCCATTTTCTCCTGTCATGTTGCTTAGCATGGGTACCCCAAAACAGTGGCTTCAGCCATCAAATCTCTAGGACCTTTAAAACCCAGAGTTTTCAGCTAATTGACAATGTCTTAGCACTTCAATTGCAAATTTCCAGGTGAGATATGATTGGCCTATCCTGCTTAAGTTACTGTCCCAACCAAATTTAATGAGGGGTGCCGAACCGGTTTGGCTCAGTGGATAGAGCGTCGGCCTGCGGACTCAAGGGTCCCGGGTTCGATTCCGGTTGGGGGCGTGTGCCTTGGTTGCAGGCGCGTCCCCACTGGGGGGCATGCAGGAGGCAACTGATCGATCTCTCTCATCGATGTTTCTGACTTTCTGTCCCTCTCCCTTCTTCTCTGTAAAGAATCAATAAAATATATTAAAAAAAAAAAATTTTGATGAGGGGTTAGAAAGCATGTGACACATGGAGTTGTCCCATCTAGCCTGTGGACAAAGCTGGTCTGTAAGAAGTAGTGGCATTACTTGTTTAGAAAGGTTTGTTTTAAAAGGAAATAATTGGTGCTCTGAGCTCTGGGGGAGGGGGTAGTATAAAATATGTACAGCCCCCCCCACACACACACACATACACAAAAAATAAAGATGCTAAGAGTATAGTAGGAAAGGAAAATTGGGTTAGTTTACATGAACCACTGTCCATTCTGTAGCTCTAGGCAGCTTTGTTGCCCTACTAATCTTTACAGATGATTCCCACCCAACAGAAGTTGGGGGTCATAGGAGGTGAGATGAAGAAAATACTAACTTTAGGAATATAACCAAAAATTTTCATAAGATCTCTAATATAATATCTGTCTGGTATAGATAGATACCTTGGGCCAAAGTCCGTTTCCCTTTAACCAGTTAATTGCCATGATATTTTGAATGTAATTAAAAAAGATCCACCGCTTGCATCTATAGATGCTTATGGCATACAAATGGTTAATAGCCTTCAAGGAGTGTACATTGTAGGGATAAATACAGTAACTGTGTAAACTATCAAAATAATTTCAGGTACGGATAAGTGCTATACTAGACATTAAACTGAATAATGGGATAGAGAACAATGAGCTGGTACCTTGGTCAAGGGAGAAGGAGAGGCTGTTGGAGGAAATTAAAAAAGGCCCGCGGGAGAGCAGTGCAAGATGAAGTAAGGGATGTGTAGGCAAATTTCTGGAGCTATATTAAGTAAGGAGTTTAGATTTTGTCCAAATGGGGTGGGTAATTATTAGAACATCTGAAACAGGAGAGCAATTTGCTATAATTTACAGAGTGGGATAAAAAGTAGGTTTACAGTTGTGAATACACAAAACACGGAGTTTATTCTTATATTATTTATTCATTATCGTGTTATTTTCTGTACAAACAATTATAAACCTATTTTTGCCCCAATTTTTGTATTACTCTGGTTATGCTGTTTAGAGAATGACTGGAATATGTAGAGGCAAGAGTGGAAGCAGAGAAACCAGTTTAGAAGGCTGTGACAGTAGTGCAGGTGGTAGGGGATGATAATTTGGGCCAGGATTTTAGCAGTGGAAATAATGAGAAGTGGTGAAAATTGAGAAAGATTTCAAAGATAGGATTGTCAGGTCTTCTGAGTTTATTCTGTGTGTGGCCTACAAATATGGCCTATGGTCATTGCATTTTTATGTACTTCCAAACACCTAACAAGTACCTTGTAAAAGGTCTTTTTGCCTCAATAAGGTACTCTGGTTGTATATAACCAAGCTATCTGGTTGTCTGTCTATACCAGTGATGGCGGACCTTTTGAGCTCGGCGTGTCAGCATTTTGAAAAACCCTAACTTAACTCTGGTGCCATGTCACATATAGAAATTTTTTGATGTTTGCAACCACAGTAAAACAAAGACTTATATTTTTGATATTTATTTTATATATTTAAATGCCATTTAACAAAGAAAAATCAACCAAAAAAATGAGTTCGCGTGTCACCTCTGACACGTGTGTCATAGGTTCGCCATCACTGGTCTATACAGTAAGTAATTAATAACAAATAAACCCTTGCTAGGCATCACCTGCACATTATAGGGACTCTTCAGTCACACGTGTACATGTCAGCTGAATGAAGAACTTTGTCTCAGGTCTTCAGGGTTCTCAGGATTCTCCTTATACCGCTCAGGAAACAGTGTCCCAGGGTTTTCCTCTTACCCCTCAGGATCCTTGAGGCTGAATGACAGTTGTAGGTTGGTGAGGTAGGCTTACTGTGCTCAATTTCCATACCGGCTTCTGGCTTTTTGGTTTGGACCTTCATCATGTCTCCCTGTTTAGCATCTTGCAGTTGAACCTTGCTTTCAACTCTGCTTTCATGTATGATGTCAGAATTCTTTTTCCCAACACCCTTTTCTTCCCCAGCTTCCTCTTCCTCCCCAACACTTCTGTCTTGGTAATGAATAAAAAATTTTCATCCAAATTGTGGCAACAAAGCCCCACTAGAGGTGGTAATTCAGACTTGTGTCCCAAGGGTTGTTTATTTAGTTAGGTTCTATTCTTGAACCAAAAGCATCAGAACCTTTTGCCTGCAATTGTTTTTTAGACAGACAAATGCTTCATATGCTCTTCCAGTGGGCAAGCTCAGAGATTCTCTGGGTCAGTGCAAAAATGAACTAATAACCTTAATTGTGATAAGACCTCACCTAAGATATGTCAAGGTTGATTAAATAGAGGGGATCAGTGGAGCCAAGAAATAAGATACCAAAACTGCACCCAGGATGGAAACTAAGAAATGGGGTAGCAGTGGGTCCTGTTGAGGGACACATATGAAACCTAGAGGAACACATGAAAACTGAAGGTTGTCAGCTCAAAATAATTTGTTTCCTTACCTGGAGATATTTCCATTGGGCTCTTGCCCTGGTCCCCTACCTCAGTATCTGAGTTCCCACATTTAGAAAATACTGTTTAATTCCTATTTTATGCTGTGCCCTGGCTACATGTGGATATGAGGATGAGTAAATTGCAGTGGCTTTCTGATTCATCTCTGCTTCTGCATCCCTGATCCATCACACTGTCACCTGAATCCCACCACCCCCCTTCCTGAGAAACGATAGCAGTGCTGTAAATGCTTACTAAATACTTCGTGAATAAATGGAAATTATTTCTTTCTTCTGTTCAGAGAATCTTTGCACATAATCTTTGTATTTATGTTTTCTCCAAATCAAATCTCATGTTCACTCTTCTGTTAATTTTTTTTCTTGCCCCATTATTTGCAGTTCTTCCACATTAAGAATCCTATGCATTTTTCATTTTCCTCTTGTTGATTTAATCTCATAGGTCACTTGTTCTAAAAATAATTAAGCTTTATGCTTGGTCTTTTGTCATATCTTGTATAAAATCCTATTACTAGATATGGTGGCATTTATGAATATGCTTTTAATTGTGTCCCAGTCATTTTTATTGTTGACAAGCTCATTGTCTTAATTATGCTTATAAAGTTTGATAATATTCTTATAGTCTGAAGTTCAGAGGTAGCATTAACATTACTTGTTGGTTTTTAAGAACATAACTTTAAGTTACTTTAACTTTTATCAATTATGACTTTCTTTTACATGGCTATTTTTGTGTCATATTTCATTATTCACTAATAAATTTGTTAGATTTACAAGCTTTCTGAAAAACAAAATTGTGGTTAAAAAACTCTTTCTACCCAGGTCACTACAATGACTTCAGTATTCTATAGATTTCTTACCTCCTTCCTCCCTCCCTCCTTCTTTCCTTCCTTCCTTCCTCCCTCCCTCCCTCCCTCCCTCCCTCCCTCCCTCCCTCCTCCTCCCTCCCTTCCTTCCTTCCTTCCTTCCTTCCTTCTGTCCTTCCATTCTTCCCTCTGTCCTTCCATTCTTCCTTCTGTCCTTCCTTCCTTTTTCTTACAGGAGCCTACCAATACTTTGAGACATTTCCTTCCCTAGAAGTTGAGACTTCTGAGATTATGGCAGGGACTCAGGTACTGACTTAGCCTAGCTCCTTTAGCCTTAATACAGACATGGTATAGGACAGAGGGACTTTGATGGTACCTGGGCTCAAATCAGTTATTCCACTTTCTATGTGTGTAATAAGATCAAGTTTTTTGTTTTGTTTTTTACTTAGCCCCAGTTTCTTCATCTGTGAAATGGAGATGCTAATCTCAATGTTGCATAAGAATTAAATAATAAATTTAAGTGGTCAGTACAATAACCAGCATCAAAGCATTTTAGAAATGTTAATGTAATAATATTAATCTTCCCTTTGAGAGCCCAAGAGGGATCCCAGTCCTTCACCCATACACCTCCCCCCTACACCTCCCCATATAAAGAATGTAAGCCCAAGCTAAGAGGCCTCAAAGAGGAAACATGCTTAGTTCTCCCTTTCTTGTTCTCTTTCGTTATCTGTTGATGATGGTAGGTATCATGAATTTCTGTAGCAGGTGGTCTCATGCCTGATGTATGACCATTTCCTTAACTGCCAGTAGAGGCCTGCAGAGGGGTGGTCTTACATTGAACTTACCAGTACATTTTTGGTAAATAATACTCCTTCAGATGTATGGTTATTAAAATATACTTTTAGATGTTCTAAAGCAAGGGTCCTCAAACTTTTTAAACAGGGGGCCAGTTCTACTGTCCCTCAGACCGTTGGAGGGCCGGACTATAGTTTAAAAAAAAAACTATGAACAAATTCCTATGCACACTGCACATATCTTATTTTGAAGTAAAAAAACAAAACGGGAACAAATGCAGTATTTGTATTTGCATGTGGCCTGCGGGCCGTAGTTTGAGGACCCCTGTTCTAAAGAGTTAGGGTATGTCATGAGAGAAAGTGGCTAAGATGGGGTAGAAAACAAGATCAACATAATTATCATTGTGGAGAAAAAGTCAAGAAACTAAGAGGCCAGGATATCAGATGGGTTATCTATTTGGATGTTGAAATGAATAACAATTGTAACAAATAGTGTTGAAGTGACAGTGAGCCAAAACCTACAATAATCAAGGAATGAAAGAGACTGACCTTGGGGAGACTTAAATACTGCACTAAGGAAGGGTTGTGGGTGATAGAGTCTAATGATGTGTGACTCAAAGCAGGGAATTTTTGGAGAGGGCAGAGGGAGAATGGACTGGAAGTAGCAATGAGGAACAAGAAGGCACCTACCAGGTCTTATGTTGAAGGGTATGGAAGAGAGGTATCATGTAAGAGGGCGACAGAGAAAGCATCATCCTCAGGGGAGAGCCCAGTTTCCATTTAAGCTTAAAGGAAGTTGAAGAAAGCTTCAGAAATGAGGTCCAGGATATGTGGATTTTGCTGATATCTACCCATGAGTCCCACAGAGCTCAGTGGAAGGGTTTGGATTTCAGGAGATGGGATAGAGGCTTAGATACATACCGTCATCAGTCATTATCATCTCTCCCATGCGTACATCATTAATTCCTTTTCCCTTCTCTCACTTTAGCATCCATGCCTGGCTAAACCACAGTACGATTAAATCCAACTCTTTGCCTGTTCCATGCCTGTAAAATCATACTGCCCAGCTTGCCTTAATTTAATGATGTAACCTCAAGCAGACTTGTAATGTTGCTTTTGTAAGCTAACAAGTTAGCCTGCCACAGTTCATGTATGTTGGTGGAAGACACAAGACTTCTGGATCAGGGACAAAAGATAGTTTATTACTTAACAGCAGTACCAGTAGCCATAGCAACAGTGTTTTGTACTGGTTCTCTGAGTCCAGTTACCTTCAAGGCAATGTGAAGGGAGCCAATTTGCACTTGCACACATGATGGGTTGTATTATTAGAAAGGAAGCCTGTCTGAGAGAACCGAAACCTTTTATAATGGGCATGCCATCTCTTTGTTCCAGAGGGGAACATTATCATACTAGACAGTGATCCTGTGCTCCAGAGGGAAATACTACCAAGTCTTTCAAGGTTGTTGCTATACAACATTCTTCTTCTTCTTTTTTTAATCTTCACCCAAAGACATACTTAGAGAGAGGAAGGGAGGAGAGAGAGAGAGAAAGAGAGAAACATCGATCTGTTGCCTTTCGTACACTCCCTTATGGGGGGTCAAACTTGCAACTTAGGTGTGTGCCCTGACCAGCAACCGTTTGCTACACAGTACATTGAACCAACTGAGCCACTCAGGCCAGACGCTTTACAAACTTTCTTGAAAAGATAGTCTAAAACAATTATATCATATATCATGACTATCAGGTGAGTCAGTGCCTCACTTGCAATGTGTGCAGAAACATGAGAGGCCATGGAGAATTGTCTCACAGTTCCTCCCTCTCTGGTCACTTCTTTTCTATCTCCTCTGCGGATTCTTCCCCAAACTCTAAATCTGTACTGGGCAGTACTGTAGTCACTAGCAACATGTAGCTATTTGATTAAATTTTCAGTTATTCAGTTGCAACTGCCATATTTCATGTACTCAATAGCCATATGTGGGTAGAGGCTACCTATTGAATGTCACAGATACATAAATATTTCATCATCACAGGAATTTCCATTAGGGCTACTCTGCATGTGTACATACCCCTGCTCAGCCTTTACATGTTTCTTTTTGTATTCCTTTACAGAAATATGGAATCTTATAGAACAAGATTTATTATAAAATAAATATTTCTGTTTTCCCTCCCTTGGTGATCTCATCTAGTATCAAGACTATAAAAATAACTCAAAATTGTGTCAGCCCAATTATCTCCCCTAAAGTCAATATTCAATTCTCCAACATCCTTCTGTACATCTTTACCTGAATGTCTAATACGCATGTCAGAAGTAACATTCAAAACAACTACCGACCTTTCTTGCTGTCACTACTTCCTCAGCCACCAACAAATCTGTTCTTCCTTTTGTCTTCCCAGTCTCAGTTCATATCAGTTCTCTTCTTCCAGTCAGTTGTTCAAGCAAAACAACAAACAAAACAATGATTTTTTTAAAAAACTAACCTTTAGATTCATCCTTGACCTCCCTCTTTTCCACAAAACCTGCTCGTTTGTCCCATTGGCTCTTGTTTCAAAACATATCCAGTATCTAACTACTTCTCATCCTTCCCCTGCTACCACCTATTCCAAACCAGCACCATTTTTTGCCTGGATTATTTCAGGTAAATTTGGTCTCTCCACTCTTGTTCCCTGTAGTCTATTCTCATCACAGTAATCAGAATGATCTTATTAAAAATTAATTCAGATCATTACATTTCTCTGTTCACAGTTCTTCAGTAGCTTCCCATCTCAAAGTCAAAGTCTAGTCTCACTCTTGCTAAAACATTCAAGACATGCTTCCACCTCAGAGCCTTTGTAGTTGGTGTTCCTTCCATCTCTTCCTGCCAGTGTAGCCACACACATTTTCCCTCATGATACTGTCTTAATTGTCGTATAGAACGACCCATATCATGAATTTCTGTTTCTTCATGGTATTGATTAACTTATTTCTCTATTGCCTGTTTTTGCTGTAATTGGACATTAGCACTAAAAGATTGATTAAAGCTAAATATTTTTGGCAAGAACACTCCATAAATGATACTCTATACATTGCATCATATCAATAGGTACATATAATCTGATTATTAAGGTGTTAAGGTGGTGACTTTCAGATTCCTCCATTATAAATTTACATTTTTACCTTTGTAGTTATCAAATATCCAAAGGGTGAATTATAATTTTTTAAATCCTGTGATTTTTAAGGACATTTTTAGCTGTTAAACTCTGTCCCTTTTTTTTTCAAATAAAAGATGTTTTGGAGATCTAATATATAAAACAGATAAAAGCAGAGCTATTTTGGGGGCAGTGGGAAATGCCTAGTATTGGCAGCTTCCAAGGGAACTCTGACAAGCACAGTTTGTAACTCACAGAGCCAGGCCAAAGGACAGAGGCCCAGAGAGGACACATGAAGTCTTCAAGGCCACCTAGCATCTCACAAGAAAGGCTCAGTGCACTTTCTGTTAGAGCACAGTTTGGGGATCTCTGTCACTTCCTTAGAAAGCTGTGGTTGTGGATTATCATTAGAATGACACTTGGTTTTTCCCTGGCAGTCCACTCACTGTTATTCATTGTCTGAGTGCTTTCTTTGACATTCTATCTGTTCTGCAGATGTGAAGATTTGAAATTACTTCATTTTTAGTGTGTGTTGGGTTGCAAGCTTTTTTGTTTCCCTTTTGGAAATTCCTCTTCATCCACAAAGAATTCCAGATTCAGACATTATTCATCTTATGTCTGGAACACTAAAATCTCAAGAGCTTCCACATGTCTTACCTCTTTCCACCTTTAGAATATTGAAAATGCTGCCACAGCTAAAGTCAGTTTTATCATTTGCTTGCTGCTTGCTTCCTTTCTGCACCTTACTTACACAGTCTAATGCGCCTTTGTAGAGGACTGAATAAGTAAATTTGGTATATCCACACAATGTATACAAGATATGTAGATTTTTATTTTCATGGAAAGTAGAAAAAGAAAGTACTAAGTCATAATTAAATCTCACTTTGTTTTATATATATATATATATATATATATATATATATATATATATATATACACACACACATACACACATACACACACACACACACACACACACACACACACACGATATTCACAAAAATCCCCAGCTCTGTGTTATGTGTTTTTAAAGCCAGAAAGGACATTTACAAAAATGTTCACATTGATTCTATATCTAGGTGTGATCTTTGCATCTCTCTCTCTCTCTCTCTTTCTCTCTCTCTCTCTCTCTCTCTCTCTCTCTCTCTCTCTCTCTCTCTCTTCAGGCATGTCTTATTTATGCAATCATTACTTTTATATTAAGATTAAAAAATAAACAACTTTGAGCTGTCAAATCTAAGCTGCATTGAAGGC
Source organism: Myotis myotis (assembly GCF_014108235.1). Lineage (NCBI taxonomy): Eukaryota > Metazoa > Chordata > Mammalia > Chiroptera > Vespertilionidae > Myotis > Myotis myotis. The sequence goes on along the minus strand of NW_023416317.1, from coordinate 30,110,815 downwards.
AATTCCGGGTCCCTCCGCAGCTTTCTGGCATCCATACCATCCTTTGGGATTTTTTTCCCCTGTTCTCTTATCATCCCATTCAAGCAAGTTTTCCCTTGACCATGCTCTGTTGATTTTACACCAGGTTCCTGGTCATTTTCTAGAATTGTCCAGTTGGCTCTGAAGAGCCTCGTTCCCTGAAAAGATGTAAAAATTATGTTCTAAAAGTAACTGTCACTAAAATGTAATCTCCACTGGCCCAGGAGGAGGATAAATATCTGTGAATTAATTAATCTATTATTTTTTGTCTCATTTGTTTTATCCATAAGTTCCTTACAGGACAAGCTTTGCTTGTTTTTTGTATTGCCCTTAACATAGGTAATTAATATAAATAAATGAATAAAGTATTTTTTTAATGTTATTGATTTCAGAGAGAGGAAGTGAGAGGGAGAGGGAGAGAGAGAAACATCAATGATGAGAGAGAATCATCTGTCGGCTGCCTCCTGCACACCCTCTACTGGGCATGAGCCGACAACCTGGGCATGTGCCTGACCTGGAATCTAACCATGACCTCCTGGTTCATAGGTTGATGTTCAACCTCTGAGCCACACTGGCCAGGCAAATAAAGCCTATTTTTTAAATCCATAACTTACTTAATAAAAATAAATTTAAGATCCTTTAGCTTCAGTCAGAATTTGTTCTTACAGGGATATAGAAAAGCACAGGATTTAAAGATAGAAGACATTCAGATCTTGCTCATAGATTTGTGATCACGGATTAGTCACTTAAGTCCCTGAACTGCCTTCATCTGTAGTCTCATTGATTCTTTTCTGGATTCTACAGAGGCCTTCTATCTGACCTACCTAGTTTTTATCTTGCTTCCTCAAGTTTATGTCTGTCCTCCACCTACAGAGTAATTCTGACTTTGTCCCCTCCTTCCTCCACTGAAACTTCTCAGGGCTCTGATGCTAAGTTGCCTCTGCCCCACTCCTTCAACTGTAGCTCCTAGAAGCCTCTCTTCACACTTGACACTGGAATAATACCAAACTCCTGGCAGCTCCTCGAACATCCCAGCCACCTCCTGCTTTGCTCCCTTTGTCCACAAACAATTTTCCCTTTCTTCTTGTGGCCAACTAGTTTTGCTCTATTCCAGAACTGGGCTCGGCAGTCTTCTTCTCTGGAATGTTTTCTTTGATGTAGAAGTTAGGTATCCTCTTTCTCTGCCCACTCACGTTGTAAGCTGCTTTAAGGCAAAGTCATTGATTATAGTTTGCTCTTCTTGAAGAGTGCCTGGCTTATAGTGGCACTCAAAAGTTTATTAAGCTGCACTATATACATATAACCTGTCCAAATGATTTTTAAATATAGAATGTATTTTGATTTTTATGTATCTCCAAAATAAGAAAAAGATTTAGAAAAGGAAAATATGTGAATTAAATTAACTTAAAATACTACTAGCAGACAGACAACTAGTGTTGATGTTTTGGTATGTAATAATTGTTTAAAATAGTAAAATTTTAACCCCCAAAGGTTCCTTTCAGAGCCAGTACTCAGAACAACCAGTAGCTTTGCAAATTACATGCATTGAAAATTAACAGCCAGTTCATTGTGCTTCCCACATCAAGTAATACAAAATAGTTCTCTGGTAAAATATAGCTTTTTTTAAAAAATTCTAACCGAGAAAAAATTTTTTGCTTTTCTCATATTCCCTAGATCCCAGAACCATCTTTCATTCTGTTTTTCCAGAAGAGAAGGTGAAATCCCAGTGAGGGAAGTGACTTGACCAACTTACTCAGTTGGTCAGTGTAGAAGCTGAAGCTGGGACAGGAGCTCCCGACTGCCACCTAGTGCTTTACCCCTCAGACACATTTTCTGTTTCTCCACTGGAGTAAAAATAAAAGTAAGTTTTAAGCACTTTCTAATTTCCATAAGCTCAAATCAAGCCTGCTACTGAAATGTCCTTATTTTACATTTAGTATTATTAAGACAGCCCTAAACCTAAAACATTAATCATTCTTTCAATATTCAAGTATATAATTTCTTTGAGCATTAGAAAAAATCTTCCCTCCTAAGAAATTTCTTCTCTCTCTCTCTCTCTCTCTCTCTCTCTCTCTCTCTCCCTCTCCCCTCTTCACCCAAGGATATTTTTCCATTGATTTTTAGGGAGAGTGGAAGAGACAGGGAAGGACAGAGAAACATCGATGTTGAGAGAAACATTGATTGGTTGCCTCCTGCATAAGCCCTGACCAAGGCCCAGGCCGGGGAGGAGCCTGCAACCAAGGTACATGCTCTTGACTGGAATCAAACCCAGGACCCTTTGGTTCGCAGGCTGATGCTCTATCCACTAAGCCAAACCAGCTAGGGCCTAAGAAATTTCTTAATTTATTTTCTCAACTATTTTTGTAGTGAACACAACAAATAAAATATTCCAGGTCTCCTTTTTTTCCCCTACAAGTAGTTTTATGGATCCTCTACATTTTTCTCTTGGGATCAGTTTTCATACTGAGTCATCCACCAGAGAGTGCCTGTGTTTTCCAGGCAAACTAATAGTTTTATTATTTCTAAATGACTCATTACTTCTGAATCATCACACCTTGTGTACTCTGTTAAATAAAAGCTTTTAGTAATTTTTCTACAGTTTTTCCTCTTTCTTGTCTTCAAATGCCCCATCTAAGTGACATGGATATTTAGCCACTTTTCTCTTGTGTCTACAAGATTTATGTTGATCATTTTCTTCTTGAACCCTTTCATCAGTTGAAATAAGCGATGGAAGTTCTTTACCTCATACTTTCTGTTCCAGATGTTTCCTGAAATAGAACACAATAGCAACATAAAAAATACGTGTAACACCATTCTCTATTTTCCATCATTATACTTATGTTGTCTAAGGTTTTATTAACTTAACAAAATTTTCCATGAAATTAGGAAGAAATAGTTGTAAAAGAAAACTATAGCTCTAATGTTAATTGGCAAACAAAATCTTTGGAATTCAGCATGTTGGAGGAATGAAGCACTTTCATCCCTTGACTTCTGTGTCATATTTTGCTGGATCTCTTCCTGCCACTTAAAAATTAATTCTCTGTGTCTTTCCTGGCACCCTTCTCACCTCGTATATGCCAGCCTTTCTCAGAATTCTGTCCTTGATCCTTTTCTCATGCTATGTATGTTCTGTGTTGTCCACTCTTGTGGCTTTAAAACTTTTATCTGATGCTTATTCCAGACCTTTATTTTCAACTGCTATTGCTTCCCTGCCACATATATCCGTCTGCATGAGGAATACCTTTTCCTGGATGTCCCACCAAAATAACCTATTCCTACAGCTGAATTCATCTCCCCTTCACCTTTGCCCCCAGTCTTATCTTTACACCTTCACAGAACCCACTTTTAATTTTTTCAATTTGTTACTAATATTATATATTAATTTTCATATTTAAAGTGTCAAGGCTTAAAAGACTTTTAAAATATATCAGTTTCCAAGTAGGCTGCTCCTCAGAGACAACCACTGTCCATTTTTTTAGCAATCTTTTCCATTTTTACCTCCATATTTATAAATGCATACATATTGTAAATTTATCATTCATAATTTTTTTTCATTTGTAAATTTTAAACACTAAGTCTTGCCTTCCTGATATGAATTTCAGTTCTCTCACCCCTGTTCTACTACATTAGCAAAGTAAAGGGTAAAAAATATGTGATCATCTCAATTGATGCAGAATAGGTATTTGACAAAATTAAACAACCGTATGAGATTTTTTAAAAACTCTCAACAAACAAGAAATAGAAGAAAGCTTTCTCAACTTTATAAAGGATATCAAAACCTACAGCTGTCATTATACTTTATGGCTCACCTCTTCTAGTCACTATTGTTATGGAGATTCTAGCCAGTGTGTTAATAAAAATTAATAAGAAGTAAAGCAGTAAATATTAGAAAGAAAAAAGTAAAACTATCTCTTCTCAGACAACATGATTGTCTTAAAAAAAAAAAATCCCAAGGTATTTACCAAAAAAAGAAAAAATACTACTCTTAATAAGTGAATTTAGCAAAATACCAAATAACAAGAACAGTGTACATAAATTAACTGTGTTTCTTTACACCAGCAGTAAACACAAGGGAAAATGCAAATAAAATAGCAATACTGTTTGCATTAGCATCAGAAAACATAAAATACTTGGGAATAAATTTAATGAAAGGCCTACAAAAACATTACTGAGAAAAATTAAAGAGCATCTGAATAAATGGAGACTGCCTGGATTAGAGACTTAATATTATTAAGATCTCCATTATCACCAAATGGAGATTTAAATTCATTGAAATTCCAATAAAAAATCCCAGGATCATAGAGAATCTAGAAATAAACTTATATATGTGGCCATTTGTTTTTTCAACAAAGGTTCCAATGTAACTCAGTGGGCAGTCTTTTGAATAAATAAATAGTGCTGGATGATCTTCAAACTCAGCCTTATACCGTTCATAAAAATTAATTTAAAGCCGAAACCGGTTTGGCTCAGTGGCTAGAGCGTCGGCCTGAGGACTGAAAGGTCCCAGGTTCGATTCCGGTCAAGGGCATGTACCTGGGTTGCGGGCACATCTCCAGTGGAAAATGTGCAGGAGGCAGCTGATCGATGTTTCTCTCTCGTCGATGTTTCTAACTCTCTATCTCTCTCCCTTCCTCTCTGTAAAAAATCAATAAAAGATATTTAAAAAAATTAATTTAAAGTAGATCATAGAGCTAAACATAAGAGTTGGAAATATAGAACTACAAAAAAAAAAAAACTTCATAACCTTGGCATAAGCAAAGATTTTTAAGACAGGATACAAATGTATTAACTATAAAAGAAAAATTGATTATTTGGTTTAATAAAAAGTAGTAAAATTAAAACCTCTACTGCTAAGGAATTGGAAAGTGAAGCCACAGACCAGAGAAAATATCTGTATCTAAAATATATAAATGAATTCTTAGAACTGGGTAATCAAAGACAATCCAGAAAATTTGAAGATACTTCACAAAAGATACAGATGAATTGCTAATACGCCTTTGAATAAGTGCTCATCAACATCATTAGTCATTAGGGAAATGTAAATTAAAGTCACACCCACTAAAATGGCTAAAATTTAAAAAATGACAAATATCCAAAAGGATGTAGAGCCACTAGAGCTCAAGTGTTGATGAGAGTGTAAAATGGTAGAACCATTTTGGAAGACAGTTTTACAGGTTTTTATAAAGTTAAACATACACTTATTATGACTCAATAATTCCATTGTTAATTTCCCAAAAGAAATGAACACATATCCACAAAAAGACTTTTACTTGCCTGTTCATAGCAACTTTAATTTATAATAGCCTAAACTAGAAACAACCCTAATGTCTATCAGCTGGTGAATAGATAAGACAAATTTTAGTATATTCATATAGTAGAATACCTGCTTAGAAATATGCAATTGATACATGCAGAAATATGGATGAATCTCAAAACCACATTGTGCTGAATGAGAGAGGCCAGACTGAAAAGTATCTGTATACTATCATTACATTCATAGATCTAGAACTGGCAAAACTAATCTATAGTGATAGGAATCAAATCAGTGATTGACAGATATTGGGGGTTAGAGGAATTAATTGGGAAAGTTCAGAGGGATATTTTTAGGGTGATGTAAATGTTCTGTCTTTTTTAGGGCAGTAGTTACATGGTTCTTGTTAAATCAAATTGAACTGTACACTAAATCTGTACATTTTTAGAGTATGTAAATTATGCATCAGTAAAATTGACTTAAAATGAAAGTAGCATTTGTCAATTAGTGGGCTTCAATATAAGGTGATCATGTGGTTAGATGGTATTTCTAAACTCCAGAAAAGGATTCTTTTTTTTTTTTTTTGATTTTTAATATATTTTTTATTGATTAAGATATTACATATGTGTCCTTGTCCCCACGTTACCCTCTACCCCCCACCCACCACCCCCCTGCTCATGCCCTCACCCCCCCCCGTTGTCCATGTCCATTGATTAGGCCTATATGCTTGCATATAAGTCCTTTGGTTGATCTTTCCCCCTTACCCCCACCCTCCCCTACCTTCCCTCCAAGTCCCGACAGTCCAATCAATGCCTCTCCGTCTCTGGATCAGTCCTTGTTCATCAGCTTATGTTGTTCATTATATTCCACAAATGAGTGAGATCATGTGGTATTTATCCGCTCTCCAGTTCCATCCATGCTGTGGCAAATGGTAAGAGTTCCTTTTTCTTCTTCCTCTTCTTAAAGAATACCTTTCAGCATTTCATATAATGCTGGTTTGGTGGTGATGAACTCCTTTAGCTTTTTCTTATCCGTGAAGCTCTTTATCTGACCTTCTATTCTGAATGATAGCTTTGCTGGATAAAGTAATCTTGGTTGCAGGTTCTTGCTATTCATCACTTTGAATATTTCTTGCCACTCTCTTCTGGCCTGCATGGTTTCTGTTGAGAAATCAGCTGACAGTCGTATGGGTACTCCCTTGTAGGTAACTGACTGTCTTTCTCTTGCTGCTTTTAAGATTCTCTCTTTATCTTTTGCTCTTGGCATTTTAATTATGATGTGTCTTGGTGTGGTCCTCCTTGGATTCCTTTTGTTTGGGGTTCTCTGCGCTTCCTGGACTTGTAAGTCCATTTCTTTCACCAGGTAGGGGAAGTTTTCTGTCATTATTTCTTCAAATAGGTTTTCAATATCTTGCCCTCTCTCTCCTTCTGGTACCCCTATAATTCTGATGTTGGTACGCTTGAAGTTGTCCCAGAGGCTCCTTACACTATCTTCATATTTTTGGAATCTCTTTTCTTTTTTCTTTTTCGGTTGGGTATTTTTTGTTTCTTTGTATTTCAAATCTTTGACTTGATTCTTGGGATCCTCTTGTCTGCTGCTGGATCTCTGTAAATTATTCTTTATTTCAGTCAGTGTATGCTTAATTTCTAGTTGGTCCTTTTTCATGTCCTCCATGGTCTCACTATACTTATTGAGGGATTCATTAAATTTATCGGCGGTTTTCATAAAATTCTTGAAAAACCTTATAAACGTGGCCTTGAACTCTATATCCAATCGTTTGCTTTCCTCCATTTCTGCCATTTGTGACCTGTTTCTTTGTCTCCGCATTTTGGCAGCTTCCCTGTGTTGATAGAGTGGCCCTGTGCGCCAGGTGTCCTGTAAGGCCCAGTAGCTCAGCCTCCCCAGTTACCTGGGGTGGACACTCTTGGTGCACTCTTGGTGCCTTGGTTGTTGTAGGATCACTGGGAGGAATTGACCTCCAGGCCAATTGGCTGTGAGAATCAGCTGTGTCTAAAGTGGGAGAACTTCTGTGCTGAAGACAACCTTCTGGGGCAAGACTTGCTTCAGTGGGGCTTTGGTGCTCACTGAGTCTGCTCCCTGAGTGTGTCCCTTATGGATCTGAGCAGTTGCAATCTGGATGGTCCCCCTCTGACCACTGGGTACAGTGGCTCCTGGATCTTAGGAGGTGCTAATTCAGCCTCTGCCTGAGGCCACACAGCAGGAGCCACGAAGAGGCTCAGCTGTGAAGCAATGCAAGCCGCTGCGGGGCCTTGGGCCTTCTCTTGGAAGTTCCGGGTCTGCCTGGTTCGGCTGCAGTTAGGTACATTCACATGCAAAAGCCTCTGCCGCAGCCTGGGTGGGGCGGGGTCTCAGGGAGTCAAAGGGCAGAGAAAGCAGCTATGGCCGATTCTCCGCCCGGAGTCGCGCGTCTCAGTGTCCCGGTAACGGCTGCAAGCACCTCTGAGGGAAAGCCGCCCTCAAGTTCGCCCGCTGCCGGACAGACCAGCCTCTCCCCGTATGAGTCCTGGGTCCCCAGAGACTTCCCGGAACCGGAGTTCAGAGCAGTCGGGAGCTTGTGATTCCAAAAAGACAGCCGCGTCCTCAGGCGCCACCCCCTTTCCTCGTGCGCGCGAGCCACCGTACCTCTGCACTTCACCTCCGCAGCGCCTCTGGCTCTCAGCGTGCTTTTCTTTCCTTCTAGTTGTAGAATTTACACTCAGCCAGCCTTCCTGTTGTTCTGGATGATGTTTGCTCAGTCCTTTGCGGTAATTTTCAATTGTTGTGTGAGGCGACAATTTCCCGGTGTTTACCTATGCCGCCATCTTAGTTTTTCCAGAAAAGGATTCTTTAATCCACAATGGGAACTGGGAGCTGGAGGTAATAAGCTTGGTTTCTTGTGACCTTGACCTGGGTAGGGCTGATGGGTTTATTGATCAGAATGTAATAATACAAGAATGTACCTATTTTAATTTTCAGTCTTTTACCAACCTCTGAGTGTTATCTCCTGGGATTGGTGCTTTCCTGGTTTATTTTTTATTTTTACCATCAAATAAATATCCTGTCTTTAGCGGGATGAAGAAGGGATGATTTTTTGAGTTTGTGGAGTGTAGGTGGGGAGGTCTCTTTCCTTTGTAAAATTTCAAACAATCCCCCTATACCCAATCCTCCACACTAGCCCGTTCTCTATGGTACCTAGTACCTCCAAATCTGGACCTTTATTGGGTTGTGCAGGGTGAATTGGTTTGCATGCTGTCAATATCCCTTCCTCCTCTGCTCTGCTAAGTCATTTACCATTCCTGCTTCTGTTTTCTATCATATATAGTGATTTGGAGTAACCGTGTCTCCTAGGTTTTTTAAAGATGGAGTTTACATTCTTAATTTTGTACTTACTGTTTGGAGGAGACCTTAAAACTGTAAAATCCAGGGAGAACCAAGATGGCGGCATAAGGTCTAAACCTGTGCGTGCTGTCTCCCACAACAACACTGAAATTACAACTATAAGACAAAACAGCTATCATCCAGAACCACGAGAAAGCTGGCCGAGTGGATGTTCTACAACTAGAAGGAAAGAAAGAAGCGCATTGAGACTGAGTAGGAGGTGCAGAGGCACCAAGAACAGAGGTACGAAGGCGCGCAAGGCGGGCTGCACCTGGATGCGCAGTTTTTTTCAATCGGAAGGGGAGACAAGCTCTCGAACCACTGAGCTCATTTAAGGTGAGATTCTGAGGTCCCAGACTCCTACGGGGAGAAACTGGACTGTCTTACAGTGGGTCGGAAAGCAAGGGTGGCTTTCTCACAGAGCTGCTCGCAGGGATCATTGTTGCCGTGGGGGCGCCGGACTCCGGGAAGCAGAGACATGGAGTCTGAGTCACAGAGACGCTGACGACAACCATTGTTGTTTGCTCCGCCCTGATGATTCTCTGAGACCCTGCCCCACTCAATTTACATCCCCACCCAAGCTGTGCCAGTGGCACAAGGAACCACCTGTGTTTTTGCAGCCTATCCCAACAAACTGCAGCTGTGTCAGAGAGCTCCAAAACTTCCAAATTCCAAACAAAGAGGAGAAATCTGTTGTTATTGCTGTAGCTCCTGCTGGGTGGACCCACACAGTGGTTGACTTGGAGATCCAGGAGCCAGGGTACCCCTGGTCAGATACCAGATTTCAACTCCTCACATCCATAAGGGACACACTCAAGAAACAGACTCAGTGAACACCGAAGCCCCACTGAAGCAAGTCCTGCTCCATAAGGGTGTCTCCAGCACAGCAGTTCTTCCACTATAGACACAATGGGTCCTCGCAGTCAGCCAAAAATGCGGAGACAAAGAAACATGTCACAAATGAAAGAAATGGAGGAAAGCAAATTAATGGAGGGCATAGAGTTCAAAACCACAGTTATAAGGTTACTCAAGAATCTTCTACGAACTTCTGAGGAACTTAGTGAGACCTCCGAGGAACTTAGTGAGACCTTCAAGGATCTTAATGAGAATGCCAAAGAAATGGAAAAGGACCAGTCAGAAATTAAACATACCCTGACTGAAATTAAAAATAAAATACAGAGATCCAACAGCAGACTAGAGGATCCCAAGAATCAAGTCAAAGATTTGAAATATGAAGAAGCAAAAAACATCCATCTGGAAAAGCAAAACAAAAAAAGAATCTAAAAATATGAAGATAGTGTAAGGAGCCTCTGGGACAACTTCAAGCGTACCAACATCCGAATTATCGAGGTGCCAGAAGAAGAGAGAGAGCAAGATACTGAAAGCATATTAGAAGAAATCATGACAGAAAACTTCCCCTACCTGGTGAAAGAAATAGACTTACAAGTCCAGGAAGCGAAGAGAACCCCAAACAAGAGGAATCCAAAGAGGACCATACCAAGACACATCATAATTAAAATGCCAAGGGCTAAAGACAAAGAGAGAATCTTAAAAGCAGCGAGAGAAAAACAGTTAGTTACCTACAAGGGAGTACACATACGAATGTCAGCTGATTTCTCAACAGAAACTTTGCAGGCCAGAAGGGAGTGGCAAGAAATATTCGAAGTGATGAATAGCAAGAACCTACAACCAAGATTACTCTACCCAGCAAAGCTATCATGTAGAATTGAAGGTCAGATAGAATGCTTCACAGACAAGAAAAAGCTTAAGGAGTTCATCACCACCAAATCAGGAATATATGAAATGCTAAAGGATATTCTTTAAGAAGAGGAAGAAGAAGAAAAAGGTAAAGATAAAAATTATGAACAACAAATACACATCTATCAACAAGTGAATCTGAAAATCAAGTGAATAATCTGATGAACAGAATGAACTGGTGATTATAATAGAATCAGGGGCATAGAAAGGGAGTGGACTGACTATTCTTGGGGGGGAAAGGGGTGAGGGGGATGCGGGAAGAGACTGGACAAAAATCATGCTCCTATGGATGAGGACAGTGGGTGGGGAGTGAGGGAGGAGGGTGGGGTGGGAACTGGGTGGAGGGGAGTTATAGGGGGGAAAAGAGGAACAAGTGTAATAATCTGAACAATAAAGATTTAATTAATAAAAAAAAATTATGAACAACAAAGTGACAACAAATACGTATCAACAAGTGAACCTAAAAATTAAGTCAGAATAAACTGGTGAATATAATAGAAGCAGGGGCATAGAAAGGGAGTGGACTGACAATTCTTGGGGGGAAGGGGATGTGGGGGGGGTGGGAAGAGATTGGACAAAAATCTTACACCTATGGATGAGGACAATGGCAGGGGGTAAGGGCATGGGGTGGGATGGGAACCAGGTGGAGGGGAGATATGGGGGGGAAAAAGAGGAACATCTGTAATAATCTGAACAATAAAGATTTATTTTTTTTTTTTTTAAAAATCACAACATGCCCCAAGTTCAATTATCCACAAAAAGATGTGAGACCTTATTGAGGGGGAAAAGAAACAAACTGTAAAATCCATACTGCAAATTTTCAACTTCAGCAATACCAAACATACAAGGTCTTTTCATATCTCTATGCCTTTATAGATTTTCTTTTTACAAGGTCCAGTTTAATCCCTCTTCACCTAGTAAGGCTCTTTCAAAATTCAGTCTTATACCATTTTCTTGTCTGCTGCTTCTGTCCCTTTATTTCACAACAAATCCATTTCATCAGCAATAGCCACGTAGCAGTTTACTATGGAGTAATACCAGGAGCCACTGGGAAGTACTTGTTACAGTAATCATAAATTGCTTAAAGTGGAAGTGATAGTAAGAATTGAATGAACTCTGGAAGTTGCATATGAGCCACATAGGCAGAAGTTGGGAAAATAGACTCTGGCCCTTGCAGGAATGAAAGAAATCAGGAGAGACAAAGTCTGGGGCAATGGGCTTGCACCATACAACAAGACCTGAGGTGGGATAAATGTAAACATTCAGAATGGTTAACTATAATTTGCAAGGAAGTTTATAATATGTTGCTCTCTACCCCTATACAACATAGATGTTTAGACTGAAATTTTTCACCATATTTCATTAAATCCAAAATTGTAAAATAGACATCATTTCATGTGCTATTAAGAGAGAAAAAACTCAGACTATGATACATGCTTTCTTATCATCCAGACTTTTTTTTTCTTTTTTTTGGAAAGAGTTCTTTTAAGCTTATATTGACAGATATTTTAAATGATGTGTCACTCTTATACATACATAGTCTTTGGGACCAGCTTTGGGATTTATTTTTAAATCGTACTTGCTAAGGTTACCCTTTGCCAATATAAGGTTACCTTCATATTGACAGATCCAGTGGGTAATTTTTGTTTTTCCTTGACCTCTTAGCAGCATTCAGCACCCATGGCTCCGTTTTGAAAGTCTCTCCTTCAGCCTACATGAAACTGCTTTCTCCTGGTTTCCATATTACCTTACTGGCTCTTCCTCTTCCTTCTTAGCCTCCCTCTAAAAATTCTATTCCTCTGTTTAACCCAGAAATGTCAGTGATCCTCAGCTCTGTCCTCAGCCCAGAGTCTTCTCGCTGTTTGTAGTCACCCTGGGTAACCTCTCAGGACTGTATCTCCAGTCCAGATCTTTTTGCTGACTTCCCAGGTTTTTATCTTCACCTGGATTTTCCACAGGTACCTCTTCAAACAGCACATTCAGAATAAAACTCTGTTTTTTCTATGGTCACCTTCCATAAAATACACACAAAGTCTGTGTTGGGAGTAACCATACTTGCCCCCAATACCCAACCCAAAATCCAAGATTCCACCCTCTCACTTTCCCTCCTCCTTGACTATCAGTGCCTTCCCCTTTGCTAACTACAGCACCTTCTTGGTTTAGGTTCTCACCATTTCTTGCCCAGATCATTACTGTAGCCTCCTAATTGATTTCCATGTCTCCACTCAGCTGCTAAAATGATCTTTCTAAAACATGAATCCCATCATGTTACTCCCCAACCCAAAAGTCTTTGTTTTTCCCATAGTTTTCAATAAAGCTCAGACTCCTCATTTTAGCACACAAAGCAGTCATCTGTGGTCTAGTTCCTGCTGCTGTTCTCTGCATTCCTCCCCTCTTTGTTGTCTGTACACTCCCCCTAGTAAAATTAGCCAGAACTATTGATAGTTCTGAACTCACTGTGCCATATTAGGCCTCTGAGCCTTCACATATATGTTTCCCTCTTCCTAGAGTATTATTCCTTTTCTATTTGTCTAATCCTTATTACTCCTTCAAAATAAGGTACATATATCCCTTATTTGGGGAAACCTTTCCAGTCTCTTCAGTCTGATTTAGATGCTCTCTCTCACTATGGACAAAGAACATGAAGAAAGGCTTCCCAAAAATGAACAAAACAAAATGTCTACTAAATAAAAAGCTGTTTAGGTGCAGATTAAAACAATGCACTTCCATTTCTTCAGTCTAACAAATTAGCAAAGATTTAAAGAGTGCTAGTCACTCAAGGAGACTGTGGGAAAATGAGCCTTTAACCCTAATATTGGAAGTAAAAATTTGTCCTTTTTTCTGGAGGACAGATTGACCCTATATATTTAAGAACCTTTAAAAAGTGAGTGTCGCCGAAACCGGTTTGGCTCAGTGGATAGAGCGTCGGCCTGCGGACTGAAGGGTCCCGGGTTCGATTCCGGTCAGGGGCATGTACCTGGGTTGCGGGCACTTCCCCATTGGGGGATGTGCAGGAGGCAGCTGTTCGATGTTTCTCTCTCATCGACGTTTCTGACTTTCTATCCCTCTCCCTTCCTCTCTGTAAAAAAATCAATAAAATATATATTAAAAAAAAAAAAAAAAAAAGTGAGTGTCAACCTGAGTCAGTAGGTCCCAGATTGCGGGCTCAATCCCCTGTAGGGGGTATGCAGGAGGCAGCTGACCAACAATTCTCTCTCATCATTGATGTTTCTATCTCCCTCTCCCTTCCTCTCTGAAATAAATAAAACATAAAGTACGCCACACACACACACACACACACACACACAGCCCTACCCTTTGACTCCACATTCTACTACTTGGAATGTACTCTAAGAAAATAACTGGACAGTTGGTTAGAGCATCTTCCCAATACACCAAGGTTAAGGGTTCATCTCAGGTCAGGACACATACAAGAAGCAACTAATGAATACATAAATAAGTGGACAACAAATCAACTTTTTTTTTCTCTCTCAGAATCAATAAAAAAAAACAACACACTAGATAACTATGTGTGTGTATATATATGACTGTTTATCATGGTTTATTTTGAAACAAAAATAGTAAATAACCTAAATGTCTAGCAATAGCAAATGACTAAATACAGGAGTAGAAAAAATTAGGTTTATAGTTATAATATAAATAAATAATACAATAATTAAACAATAATACAAGAATAAACTTTTTCCCATACTCACCACTGTAAACCTACTTTTGCCCACCCCTGTATTTTATTCATATGATGGAATGTTATGTCTATTAAAATGATTCAACATGGAAGTATGTTTATGAAAATTGCTAGCCTAAAGTAAGTTATTGGACCATAGTGTAGTCCAATATTTGTAAAACATATACATTTATAAATTTTCATAAGAAAATGTCAGGCCCGGCTGGTTGAATGTCATACTATGAACCAGGTGGTCACAGCTCAATTCCCCGGTTAAGGCACATGCCAGGTTGTGGGCTTGATCCCCAGTAGGAGGTGTGCAGGAGACTCTCATCATTGATGTTTCCATCTTTCTCCCTCTCTCTTCCTCTCTGAAATAAAATAAAAATATATTTAAGAAAAGAAAATGTTAGGATGTAGATCCATAAAAATATCAACAGTGGTTATTTCTGAATGATTATATGGTAATTAAAATGTTTTGTACTTGTGAATATTTTCTAATCTTTCTGAAAAGAGCATGTATTAATTGTGAGCATAATGGGGAAAAACAGAAGCCCCACCCTAGTACTCCTGATACCTGCTGTGCCTGGCTCTTTCATTACCCCATTAAGCAATAAGTGCACTGAGAGCCACTATGATAAATTATTCAGTATCATTCTCCCAGGGCCTGGTTCAGAGTAGAAAATACTTGATGAGTACATTATAACAATAATTATTGAGCATTTCCTGTGTCTTACCTATTGTTTTAAGCTTTTGACATGTTAACCTAATCCTCTTGAGATGGGTACTATTATCTCCATTTTGCAGGTGAAACAGGCTTCAAAAGTTAACCACCTTTTATGTGAGGCCACACAGCTGTAAACAGCAGTGTGGGGATTTAAACTCATGCAACCTGGCTTTCACTTAGAGACATAAGATAGTATCCTGGTTTGCAGTTAGATTGTATCTCTGATTGAGATACAATTAGATTCCATGTCTAGGATTCTAGCTGAACAATTAGGCATCAGTTGAATCATGGTCAGAATAAAAAGGCAGAATTTGACACCCACAGATCTGAACCAAATGCCAGGCAAGTAATCTTTGTTTCTCTGCCATTAAAACACACACACATCTTAAATCATTTTCCACTGTAAACTTCTCATTGAAATTGGTGCCACCCCTTGGGGTTTGGCTTTGTTAGTGCTCCCTCACTCTGCTATTCCTATCCCTTCAAAACTTAAACTCAAAGACTTAAGTTTGTAATAAGTTCTTTAACTCTTCTTCCCAGTACTTTTCTTTCTTGGTAAGATTTCTTATGACAAGTTCATCAGATTGCATTTTTAAAACTTATCAGTCTTAATTTTTGCCTTATCTTCTTTTTCCTTCATATGTTGTTGTTTTTTAAGTCAGAGTTTCTGAAAGCTACATTTCTGTTATCTGCAGCTACACTATTTAGTATGGTAGCCACTAGCCACATGTGGCTTTTTAAGTTAAAATTAACTAGAATGGGCAAAAGACTTAAACAATGCTTCTCCAAAGAAAGTATGGGGCTGGTTGATAAGCATAGGAAAAGATGTTCAACATCACTAGCCATTGAGGAAATGTACATTAAAGTCACAATGCACTAACACTACACACACATTAGAATGGCTAAAATAGAAAATACTGACAATTCCAAATACTGACGAGGATGTGGAATCAGCTGTCTCACTCATACAATTGCTAGTGGGAATGTGAAATGGTATAGCCCCTCTGGTAAAGTTTGGCAGTTTCTTAAAAGATATGTTTACCCTACAAACCAGCAGTCACAATCCTGTGTATTTACCTCGAGAAATGAAAATTATGTACACACAAAAAACTGTGCACTAATATTCAAAAACTGGAAACAACATAAATATCCTTTAATGGATGAATGACTAAACAAACTGAGATATATCCACACAATAGAATACTCAGCAATAAAAAGGAATGAAGTATTGATGCATGCAGTAAAGTGAATGATTGTCAAAATCATTGTGTTAAGTGAGAGAAGCCAATCTTAGAAGCTTACATCTGTGTAATTCCATACATAAAACATTCTTGAAATGGCAAGATTATAATGATGGAGAACAGACCAGCAGTAACCAAGAATTGGGATTGTGATAACCGTGTGACTACAAAAGGGTAGCATGAGGGGTTTTTCAGAGGCAGTAGGACAGTTTATATCCTGTTTGTGTTACTATAAAAGGAAGGGATGAAGGATGAAAAAGGAAAGAGTGAGTGCATGTAAAGCTGGTGCTCAGATTATATTACCAATATCAATTTCTTGATTTTGATCATTGTACTATGGTAATGCAGGGGAAACTGGGGCAAGGGTACACCAGAACTCTTTCTATACTATTTTTGCAACATTTTTCTGATTCTAAAATAATTTCAAAATTAATTTTTTAATTAAATAAAATTAAAATTCAGTTCTTCAGTTACACTATTCACTTTTAAAGTGCTCAATAGTCCCATGTCTATCAGACAGCACAGATATAGAATATTTCCAACCCAGAAAAGTTTTATTGGGCAGTACTGGTCAAAAAGCACATGTCTGACTTTAGCCAGTGTTCTCTCTTCCTGGACTATTTCAAATTCTAATATTACACGATTACTTTCTTATATTTTCTGTCATGTTATCAACCAGTTGTTTTATTTATATTCAAACCTAGATAAATACTTCCTTTTAATTTCTCAAATTTTATAGAAATAGGTTTATGCCAATTTAGGAATTTATCTGATGCCTTTTAATAGATATCTGGATATTTAAATTTTTCCTGGATCAGTGTTATCACCTGTATTGTCTATCACCTGTATCACCTGTATTAGGATATAGTCCTAATATCTTTCATTCACTTATCCAGTGGTCGGCAAACTGCGGCTCGCGAGCCACATGCGGCTCTTTGGCCCCTTGAGTGTGGCTCTTCCACAAAATACGTGCGGTCGCGCATGTACGGTGCGATTGAAACTTCGTGGCCCATGCGCAGAAGTTGGTATTTTGTGGAAGAGCCACACTTAAGGGGCCAAAGAGCCGCATGGGGCTCGTGAGCCACAGTTTGCCGACCACTGACTTATCCTAATATATTTTTTTGACAGTATCATTTGTGTTTTCTTTGCCTTTTTAAAGAAATATATTTTATTGATTTTTTACAGAAAGGAAGGGAGAGGGATAGAGAGCTAGAAACATCGATGAGAGAGAAACATCGATCAGCTGCCTCCTGCACACCCCCTACTGGGGATGTGCCCACAACCAAGGTACATGCCCTTGACCAGAATCGAACCTGGGGCCCCTGAGTCCACAGGCCGACACTCTATCCACTGAGCCAAACCGGTTAGGGCTTTCTTTGCCTTTTTATCCTTACCCAAAGCGCTTTCAAAATCTTGGATTTCTGAAAAGGTTTATAGTTTTTTATATTTGGTGCAATTTCTTCCCTGTCTTCTGGATGTGCATCTTTTAAGAAGGTAATTCCTTTAATTGCCATGTTCTAGTCTTTTGTCCCATAACACTATTCTTCTTTGGCTTCTTTGTATTTTTACTTAAGAATTACTGGGCACTTCCTTTACTCTGGAACTTCTTTCTGCTTCAGCTTCCCCCCTCCTGCATGCTATTTAGTTTAATGAGCCATCAAGGAAGTGGGGGATGAGACATAGCAACAAAGTTAAGACACTAAAGGAAAAGAAGAATGATGGTAACCTACCTGAAGAAAACCACAAAGAGAAATAAAGGAATATTGTTGGAATAAAACTACGTAAGACAACAGTAATTATAATAGTGTAAGACTGGCACAAAAACAGAGTAATCATTGGATCCAAAAAGCCAGGAAATTAACCAGTATAAAAATTCAACAAAAGAAAGGGTTCTTCTTGAATTAATTGCATTAATTGAATCTGTATTTACTAAGTCTCTAATGCCTAAATGAGCAATGAACAATTTACCAAAGAAGAAATAAAATAAGCAAAACAGTTTTCTAGGGTTAAAGAAATAAAAATGAAAGCAGTGAAGTTCTGTTTCATTATTAAATGGGTAAAAGCTTTATTGTTGAAACATCAATACTATTGATGGTGCATTGGTGCTATTGATCTTCTTTACTGTCATCATCTCCTTGATTTCATTGCCTAACTTCATCATTCTTGATACAGTAGTATCACACATTCTGTCCCTCAGCAAACCATTAGAAATACATACTACATCTAAACATCTCCATTGTTACTCTCCTGGTCCAAGTCCCCTTGTCTTCTTGCCTAATTTATTGTAATAGCCCCTAACTTTTCCCCATGCTTCTTATCTTGTTCCTCTACAATCTCCCCTGAACACGATAGTCAAAATTACCAATTTAAAATGTAAGTCTATTCATGTCATTCCTCTGCTCACTAGTCATCAGTTGTTACCAAGCTTGCTCAGAGTAAAGCCAAATTCCGCACAGTAGTCTACAGACCCTGCATTTTTTAGATTCCCACCTTTCCTTTCTGACCTCATCGCCCACACTGCCCCCCTTGCTTTCTCTGCTCCAGTCACTTTAGCCTCCTTGTCATTTTAGTAAATCAAGCATGCTCCCACCTCAGGGCCTTTGCACTTAATGGTTAATCTGCCTAGTACGATTTAACCCAAAATACCTCCTCTCTTCTTTCAGGTCCCCGTTAATGAGTCAGTGAAGTTTTCCCTGACTGCCCTTTATAACACAGCATCCTCCCTTCCTTTCTAAACACTTTGCCCACTTCCTTTTCCTCCATAGCACATATTACCATCTAAGTTATATGTTTAAGCTCCATATTCATAGCATTTAGCAAGTGCCTGGCACTCAATATTTATTGAGTGAGTACATTGATACATTGATTGAACCTTTTTGGAAAGCGACTACAACATGATTTAGAAGCCCTTTTTTTTTTTTAAGTAAGAGAACATTTAAGTAAATTTTATACTCTTGGAGAGAGAGAGAGAGAGAGAGAGAGAGAGAGAGAGAGCGAGAGCGCGCTGTATGGCAGGATTTGAGAGTCTGAGATCAAGAACAGTAATAAAGATATGTTTGTTTGTTTTTCTTAATAAGAGAAGAGAGGATGATGGGAGAATAATTTTCAAGCATAGAGGACGTTTAGACCAAGAACAAGTATTTGTGTTGTCAAACAAGTACTTTGATGGAAGTACTTGTTAGTTTCATGTAAAGTGGTAAGGAGTGTGGGATAAGAAATACCAACTGGGAGGCAGTTGTAACAAGGCAGAGTTGAGGTAATACTTCTCTAGGTAGTAAGGAGTGTTGGGTTTGATGAAATAAAGGCATGAGTCAAAGATCAGCAGTCAGTGATATGGCAAAGAATAAGGCTTGACAATTAACTACATAAGGATGCAAAGAAGAGGAAATAAAAGGTTCTCTCGGTATTAAAATATCGTATTTCCTTTTAATTATTTTCTTTTTTCTTTACAGGTTTTTTTCTCATTCACAGAAAAATGGATCATTTAAACCTTTGGAGGACTCAGTTATCACAACACTTTTATACTACCAACTAAGATTTACAACAATAAATTTATGACAGTAAATTTCTGCATCATAGAATTGCTGAAGAACAGTTAATATAAAAAAGAATATTTTTTATAAAAATACTCCTATAGTATCATGATATTACTAAATAAAACAAAAAAGCACAATTATTAAATTATTAGACTTGCTACTGCAAGCACATATGTGCAATAGCTACTGTATCCTTACAGTTACCAAACCTCAAATTTGGATGGTTTCCCTTTGTGGGAAAGGTTGTTGTAATTACAAGAAACCACTGAATATTGTCAAATATATTTTCATCTGAGTGTCTTTTAGGAGAATTTACTTGAAACAAGTTCTAGAAAATTCCAAGTCCCACCACTAAGTGAATTTAATATTATGGCAGCAACTTACAGACTTGTGGTTAGTACTGTGAACCACTACAGCAGTGTGGTGATAGACCGGCGTTTTGAGCAAGCTATACATTATTGCACTGGAACCTGTCACACCTTCGCACATGGAGTTGACTGCATTGTGGTACATCGTAGTGTCTGTGCAGACTTACACATCCCTGTGTCTCAGTTCAAAGATGTGGATCTGGACTCCATGTTTCTACCCCACGAAAATGGGTTTTCCTCAACTGAAAGTGACTATCCCCATCAGGCCCTCGCAGGCATACCCAGGGTCAAGAAAGGAACTACATTTCAGAATACCTGTAACTTTAAGGACATTGCAGGAGAAGCAATCAGTTTTGCCAGTGGGAAAATAAAAGAATTTTCCCTTGAAAAACTCAAAAACCCTAACCATGCAGCTTACAAAAAGGGAAGGAAAGTTAAGTCTGACTCATTTAATAGGAGGTCAGTTGATTTTGACTTGCTCTGTGGCCATTATAACAATGATGGGAATTCATCATCCTTTGGTTTACTCCGGAGTTCCTCAGTTGAGGAAAAATCTTTGTCCCATAGAAACTCACTTGATATGAACCTGACTTCAATGTTACTTCACAACTTCTCTGAAGAAGACCTGGTTACTCAGATTTTGGAAAAACATAAAATAGAAAATTTTTCTTCTGGAACAGATATAAAGGTGTGCTTGGACATCTTGCTGAAATGCTCTGAGGATTTGAAAAAATGCACAGACATTATAAAACAATGCATAAAGAAAAAGTCAGGGAGTAGCATCAATGAAGGAAATGGTAATGATGCAGTTTCTAGCTCTGAAATTGTCTATATGAATGTAATGACCAGGTTAGCATCCTATCTGAAAAAGCTGCCATTTGAATTCATGCAATCTGGGAATAATGAGGCTATAGATTTAACAGAACTGATCAGTAATATGCCTAGTTTACAACTGACTCCCTTCTCCCCAATATTTGGCACTGAGCAGCCCCCTAAATATGAAGATGTTGTCCAGCTCTCAGCCCCTGACCCTGGACAGTTTCAAACTATAGAATTACAAGATGACAAGCATAGTTCTAGGAAAACAGACACTGTAAAATCCATTCCAAACAACTCTACAAAATCCTTATATAACTTAGAGATAAATGATCCCAGAAGTCTAAAAGATGTCCAGCTTCAGTCACGGTCATTAACTGTGAATGCTTTAGGAAATGTTTCTTCTGGTGACCTAATGGAAGCCCTTTATATTGAAGAAGAGTCAGATGGAAAGAAAGCAGTAGGTAAAGGACAAAGGACAGAGAATGGACTCAATCAGGAATTGTTGAAGGTAAATGAAGATAGAGCAGAATTTTCAGACCATGGTAGTCATCTTAAAAAATGTCCTGCCTCAGGACAAAATGAAATTGGTAAGATATTTGAGAAACCAGTTGTTAATCTACCTAAGGAAGATCTTAAGTCAAAAGTTCCTAAAGGTGAAGAGGAAGACCACAAAGATTTTATGAATTCTAACAGTAAGGAAGAGATAGATAAGTTGTTAATGGATTTGGAATCTTTTTCACAGAGAATGGAGACCTCTCTAAGAGAGCCACTTGCCAAAGGTAAAAACTCTAACTCTCTAAATAATCATGGTCAGTTGACTGATCAGCTCCCTGTAAACCTTGAGCCTAAATCTAAACTCTCTTCACCCATGGAAAAAGTCTCACCTTCCTGTCTAACAAGGATCATTGAAACCAATGGACACAAAATAGAGGAAGAGGATCGAGCCCTCTTGCTACGAATCCTAGAAAGCATTGAAGACTTTGCTCAAGAACTAGTTGAATGCAAATCAGGCAGAGGGAGCTTATCACAAGAAAAGGAAATGATGCAAATTCTACAGGAAACCTTGACAACTTCTTCCCAGGCCAATTTATCAGTCTGTAGAAATCCTGTTGGCGATAAAATGAAAGATACTACTTCAGTGGTTTTGATTCAGCAGACTCCAGAGGTGATCAAGGTAAGACCCAACAATTTTGTGTCCTAAAAGTGTCCAAAGAACTGTTTTAATGTTTGTAAAATTTATAAACAAAAACTATTTTTGTTACCCATTCTCTGTTCTAAATTTCCTACCCTACTCTAGGCGTGCTCTCACTTAGTTCAGTGGGAAAAACTTAAAAGCAAAGGCTATAAAGTCAAGCAAACTGGTTTCCGCTGCCCTTCCCACACCCTTCATCTTCCTAACTCTGTGACCAAAGGAAAGTTACTTAGCCTTAATATACTCATTTACATAATGGAAATAGTAAGGATCATGACAACATGTGAAGCACAGCCAGGGTGCCTTAAACAAAGTGGGCATTTAATATTAGTACTCATCCTCCCCAGTCAAGCAGTAGACCATTCATTACTACATGCCTGTGTAGACTATTAGGTGCAGTTTGGGATACAAAAGAAAAGAAGACATGATTCTTGAAGAGCTTAAAATCTAATTGGGGAGCCCTGGCCAATGTGGCTCAGTTAGGTAGAGCGTCATCCTATGTACCAAAAGGTTGCGGGTTTGATTCCGAGTCAGGGCACATACTTAGGTTGCAAAAACAAAATTTAACAGTACGTGAACATGTAGGGCACTACTCTGAAAGTATTGTTAGTTCAATCAATCTTCAAAGGAGGTAAAGACTAGAGTATATGAAATTTGCTTCTTCCTCCCCCCCCCCCCCCAATATATTTGTATTGATTTCAGAAAGGAAGGGAGAGGGAAAGAGAGATAGAAAGGTCAATGATGATGATGGAGAACCATTGATCAGCTGCTCCTGCACGCCCCCTACTGGGAATCAAGTCTACAACCCTGGTATGTTCCCTGACCAGGAATCGAACCATGACCTCCTGGTTCATAGGTCTGAGTTCAACCACTTAGCCACACCAGCTGAGTGAGATTCGCTTCTTTATGCAAGTGGGAATAAATATCACTCTAGAGCAGCCGTGGGCAAACTACGGCCCGCGGGCCGGATCCAGCCCATTTGAAATGAATAAAAATATTGAAAAAAAAGACCGTACCCTTTTATGTAATGATGTTTACTTTGAATTTATATTAGTTCACACAAACACTCCATCCATGCTTTTGTTCCGGCCCTCCGGTCCAGTTTAAGAACCCATTGTGGCCCTTGAGTCAAAAAGTTTGCCCACCCCTGCTCTAGAGTCATAGGATAGAAGTATTTTAAAAGGCTTTGAATCTACCTCACTACTGACAGCACTGCTTTTGAATATTCCTAGAAAAAATCTCATTTGTGTTTGTTTTAGCATAACAGGATTACTTCTTATTCATTTTGTATGTCCAACATGGGTTAACTAGAAACTCTACTCCCCCTCACTCAAGGTCCCAGGCTGATGGATGCTTCAAGTTCCTTCAGCTGCCCTATGGCCCCATCTGGAATATGTGGCTTATGAGTTCACTGAGGAAGAGGAAGAAAGAGAGGGTGCTTTTAACCATCTTGTTCTACACATGACACACTTCCCTTCTGCTCACATTCCAGTGATTTCGATTTAAAGGCTAAGAAACACAGGGAAGCACATAGAATATTCAGTGAGCAGTATCTCTATCACATGAATAAACCATATATGTCAGTGTGTGTGAATTCAGACAAAGGCAAATCAACAAAGCAAATTGTAAAATAATGATATGAATTTTGTGTTGATATGTCCATTCGTACAAAACTTAGGAAAAAATACATCGATACACCAAATACCAATATTCAGAATAGTGATGAATCCCTGAGGGAAGGGAGAGAGATTGAACTGAGGGTAAACAGGCAGCCTCAGTAGTATTAGTAATGTTATTTTATAATCTGGTAGATTATAAGTATTTTGTCCTATTTTTTATGCCTTTTTGTATATCTTAAACGTTAAGTTTTTAAGAAACAGTCGGATATTAGAGATGGTATATATGTGGCCAGATTAAAAAACAATTACAGCCTGGCTGGTGTAGCTCAGTGGTTGAACCTATGAACCAGGAGATCATGGTTTGATTCCTGGTCAGGGCACATGCCAAGGTTGTGGGCTTGCTCCCCAATAGCCCCGGGGTGTGCAGGAGGCAGCTGATCAATGATTCTCTGTCATCATTGATGTTTTTAATCTTCTCTCCCGCTCTGAAATCAATAAAAATATATTTTAAGAAAAACCAATTGCATATTTTACCATTTTCATTATAATATTTATTAAAGAAGGAAAAAATATATATTGTGATCAGATGAATAATTTTTGCCTCATATTTGTTTTGTAGCTGTTGTTCCATGCACGTTTTTAATTACCAGTGACACTAAAGTTTAAAACAGTACATACTTAAGGTTACTAGATGATGATTTGGGTCTAAATATCCTCAAACATTCTCTGAACATTTCTGTGAAATCTATGTGTGAGTCTCAATTGTTGATTCACAAATGGTAATATCTTTTAACTTGAGTTAATGCGGAGGGGTGAAACTGTGGAAATTAATTACAAAAATAAGGAAAAAAGTCTTTTCATGTACACAGGCAACACTGATATGCTTAATATTTTATGAAAAACCTATATAGCAACCTCAGAATGATCATAATATAATAAGAGCTAAGAGTTCTTGTGAGCTAAGGCAGGCTAAGGCATTTAGATGTATTATCTCACTATTTTGCCCCCACAGTATCCTATTTGCCCATTTTTTTAAAAATGTCCAACTTCTCTGATGTCT
Source organism: Myotis myotis (assembly GCF_014108235.1). Taxonomy (NCBI): domain Eukaryota; kingdom Metazoa; phylum Chordata; class Mammalia; order Chiroptera; family Vespertilionidae; genus Myotis; species Myotis myotis. The sequence goes on along the minus strand of NW_023416317.1, from coordinate 30,086,163 downwards.
TATTTCAATGTCTCACAACCATTTTAACAGAAACTCTTACTCTAAATATAGAGTTTTTAATTTTATTTCACCTTCTGCTTTCATCTTTTGTGAAAAAAAAGAAACAAAATTCTTCTAAAAGAGATGGGCTATAGAAAGCAGAAGATGTGAACCTGAAGCCAAGAAAAAGTCTCATGTGGCACCTTTCCTTTGACCCTGGCTCATGAACAGGTCCCCTGTAACACCCCAATCTAAATATAGCTACCTACACAATTTGCAATCCTAAGATCTGGAAACAGCCCAAGTGCCCATCAGCAGATGAGTGGATAAAAAAGCTGTGGTACATTTATACCATGAAATGTTATGCTGCAGTAAAAAAGAAGAATGTCTTACCCTTTGAGACAGCATGGAGGGACCTGGGGAGTATCATGCTAAGTAAAATAAGTCAGTCAGAGAAAAACAAATATCACATGATCTCACTCATATGTGGACTCTAAGTAACAAAATAATCTGATGAACGGAGTGGATCTAGAGACATGGAGGCATGGAACACAGAGTATGGAATCTCAGGGAAGATGGGGGAGGGTGGATGGGTGGGAGGTAATCAACCAAGGACCTTGTATGCATATATGCATGGCCCATGGACACAGATAATGAGTGGTGAGGGTGGGGGTCCAAAGGGCTGGGGTGGACTAGAGGTGGTCAATGGGGGGCAAAAGGGGGCATATGTAATACTTTCAACAACAACGAATTATTTAAAATAAAATTAAATAAATACAGCTACCTAAAAATGTCACAGAGGGCTCTAAATAAGCTTCCCATTTTTTTAACAAGTATGGACTGAAATCAAAATCTTATTAAAAGACTCTCCCATCAGTCTTTTAAATAAGTTCCCATATCATAGAATAGCATAAAATTTGATGAGATTTCTTCTTGATAAAGTGGAAAAAGTAGTTCATGAAAAGCTAATTTAAAGAGACATAATATTTAATGCAAGAAAACAAAACCATTCTTTGACTCAGTTCTCCCTACTTAAAAATAAAAATAAAAAAATCTTTTTTCTTTTTTGTTTTTAATTTATTTTTATTGTTGACAGCATTGCAGATGTCCTCCCTCTCCCCCTTTGACCTCTACCTGGTCCCTACCCCACCCCACCCCACCCCAGGCCTTTAAAAAACAATCCTTGAATAATAGAAAACTATTCTTAGCTCCAAGCCTGACAAAGGCAGGCATTGGGATAGGTTTGACATATGTTTTCAAATAGTTACACAAGTGTGATCAGTATTTGTTATCCACAATGCAAACCTGTATTGGGAGAGGGAGCCAATTAGAAGATACTAGGAGGATATTGAAAGAGTGATAAAGAGGATATTAGTCTAGATCAGAAGTTAGCAACCTGTGGCCCATAGGCCATATCTGACCTCCTGTGCCTGTGTTTGAAAATATTGTAGTTACCCTTTTAATAATCCTTTAGTTTTAACTGTGTGGACCCACTTATAAACAGATTTTTTTCAGTAAACATATTGGAAAAATTTTTGGAGATTTGTGACAAATTGAAAAAAATTCACAGATGAACTACAAAGCTTAGAAATATTGAAAAATTAAGAAAAACTTACGTATTTCATAAATGCATAAAGTATATGTAGATACTAGTCTACTTTATCATTTACTACCATAAAATATACACAACTGAATTATAAAAGGTTAAAATTTATCAAAACTTCCGCACACACTTACAGAATGTACACGGTGCCATTAGCAGTCAAGAGACATGTAAACAAACATTACATGTTATTGGTAAGGCTTCTGGTAAACAGTAGTCTATTAAATCGTTACTGCATAAAATTAATTGTAGTACATGCTGTAATACTGTAATAATTTGTAATACTGTAAATACCTCCTGTTGTTCTTGCGGTGAGCCCGAGTATCCGCTTAAAATGCCCATGATGTTAATCATCTCCACATGAGCAGTTTGTTTCTCCAGTATATTGCATATCACAGTAAAAATTGACCTTTCACAGTTCTCGCCTATTGTTCGTGTTAATGCAATACCGTAAACCTTGAATAGCACCACGGGACCCAAAAGAAATGCCACTAGTGATGCTGGAAGTGCACCCAAGAAGCAAAGAAAAGTCATGACATTGCAAGAAAAGTTGAATTGCTTGATATGTACTGGAGATTGAGGTCTGCAAGCTATTGTTACCTGCCATTTCAAGATAAATGAATCTAGTCTAAGGACCATTGTAGAAGGAAAGGAAATTGATGAAGCTGTTGCTGCAGTTATACCAGCAGGCACAAAAATCCTGCACTTTTTGTGAAATACCTTTTATCTCATATTGAAAATGCAGCTTTTATATGTGTGCAGGGTTTCTATAAGAAAGACATACCTATATACTCTAATATGATTAGAGAAAAAGCAAAGTCATTATATGGCAAAGCAGAAGGAAGGTAAAAGACCTAAAGCTGGAGAATTTAATGCTAGCAAAGGATGGTTTGATACTTTTATAAAGCGGTTTGACTTAAAAAAAAAAGTCAAGATAACAGGAGAAGCAGCCTCTGCCAACCAGAAGACAGCAGACAAGTTCCCAGGTGCCATTAAGAAAATCTTTGAAGAGAAAAGATATCTGCCTGAACAGGTTTTAATGCAAACAAAAGTGCTCTATTCTGCTGGGAGGGAAATGCCACAAAGGATATATATCAGTAAGGAAGAGCAGGGAGCACCAAGATTTAAGGCAGGAATGCATAAGTTAACTCTATTGTTTTGTGCAAATGCAGTGGGGTTTCTGATTAACTGTCCTTATCTATAAAGCTGCTAACCTCCGAGCCTTAAAAGGAAAAGACAAACACCAGCAGCCAGCTTTTTGGTTATACAACAGGAAGGGTTGGACAACCAGAATCCTTTTGCTGGATTGGTTCCATCAATGCTTTGTCCCTAAAGTCAGGAAGTACCTTGCTAATAGACTGCCTTTTAAAGTTCTTTTGCTATTGGACATTGCCCCTGGCTACCCAAAACCCCAAGAGTTCAACACCAAAGATACTGAAGTGGTCTGCTTGCCCCAAACCAACAAATTCTGATTCATCCTCTACATTTGGGGGTCATAAGGACCCTTAAGCCTCATTACCACATGGTACTCTATGTTAAGGATTGTCAGTGCTACAGAAGAGAACCCCATTAGAAAGAACATCATGAAAGTCTGGAAGAATTACACCATTGAAGATGCCATCTTTGTTATACAAAAAGTAAAAGCCATCAAGCCCAAAACAATAAATTCCTGCTGGAGAAACTGCCCTGATGCTGTGCATGACTTCATAGGATTTATACAAAGCCAATCAAGGAAATCATGGCAGATTGTGGATGTGGCAAAGGTGGGTGCCGAAGGGTTTCAGGATGTGGATCTTGGAGAAATTCAAGAGCTCATAGGCTGCACACCAGAAGAATTTACAGAAGACGACTTGGTGGAGTTGAGTGTTTCTGAACCAGTGCCAGACGATGAGGAAGAAGACAGAAGCAGCAGGCAGAAAACAGTTGATATCAGACAGTCAGGCAGAAGATTTCTGATTATTCAAGACTGCTTTTGGCCTTTACTATATGGATCCTTCTATGATACAGGCACTGAAACTAAAGCATATGGTGGAAGGAGGATTGGTACCATATGGAAACATTTTTAGAGAAATGACAAAGCAAAATAGACAAAACTACAATATATTTCTGTAAAGTTATACCAAGTGTGCCTGCCCCTCTCCTGCCTCCCCTTCCACCTCTACCACCCCTGAGATAGCAAGACCAACCCTTCCTCTTCCTCCTCCTCCTTAACCTGTTCAACATGAAAAAGACAAAGATGAAGTTTTTAATTTTTAATATATTTTTATTGATTTCAGAGAGGAAGGGAGAGGGGGGGAGAGAGAGAGGAATGATGAGAGAGAATCACTGATCGGCTGCATACTCCCTACTGGGGATTAAGCCTGCAACCCAGGCATGTGCCCTGGCTGGGAATTGAATCATGACCTGATTCATAGGTCGATGCTCAACCACTGGGCAACACTGGCCTGGCAAAGATGAAGATCTTTATGATGATCCAAGTCCACTAAATGAACACTAAATATTCACTCATCATAGAGTTATTAAATGTTTTGTTGTGTATAATGTGTCTTCATTGAAAATCTAATAACTACGGCAACAACTGTATGAGACATTTTTGTGTCATCATCATCATTGCTTATTCATCATGTAGAACATCATGTGCAAGATTTGTATGGCAGTGGATAGTCTACCTTACATAGGTATAAAGTGAGTAATATTTACACTAATAAAAGAGAAACATGGTAATTGGCGTACGACCGGTACCCTTTTCATTGGCTAATCAGCGAGATATGCAAATTAACTGTCAGCCAAGAGGGCGGCCGGCAGCCAGGCAGCTTGAAACTAACATGAGGCTTGCTTGCTTCAGTGATGGAGGACTCCAACGTTCCCCGCCTGCCGCTGCAGGCCTCTGAGCCTGCAGTTTAAGAAACTGTAACAAATACCACCGGACTTCAGCCAGCAGATTCGCAACATTGTAAGCAAAGGCCAGAAACCTACTTTCAGCCGCGGAGGCCTAAGAGCTGGAGCCAAGCCTCAAAGCTAAAGCTGGCCCAGAATAAAAAAGAAAAAAAAAGAAAAACAGGAGCAGTTGGGAGCTTCAGTCACCCCCAGCCTGAAAACAGCCCTCAACCCCTCACCTAGACTGGCCAGGCACCCCAGTGGGGACCCCTACCCTGAAGGATGTGTGACCAGCTGCAAACAGCCATCATCCCCTCACCCAGGCTGGCCAGGCACCCCAGTGGGACCCCCACCCTGAAGGGTGTGTGACCAGCTGCAAACAGCCATCATCCCCTCACCCAGGCTGGCCAGGCACCCCAGTGGGGACCCCCACCCTGATCCAGGACACCCTTCAGGGCAAACCAGCCGGCCCCACCCATGCACCAGGCCTCTACCCTATATAGTAAAAGGGTAATATGCCTCCCAGCTCTGGGATCAGCATGACAGGGGGCAGTGCCCAAACCCCCTGATCGCCCTGCGGCTCTGTGTGTGACAGGGGGTGGGGCCACAACCTCCCTATCCACCCTGCTCTGTTCGTGACAGGGGAAGGCGCCCCAACCCACTGATCAGCCCTGCTCTGTGCCTGATAGGGGGGAGCTCCCCAACCCCCCCCCCCACCACGGGCCCTGCTCTGTGTGTGACAGGGTAGAGCCATAACCTCCCCATCTGCCCTGCCCTATGTGAGAGTAGCGGCGCCCCAACCCCCTGATCGGCCCTGCTCTGTGGGTGATAGAGGGTGGCGCCACAACTCCCACCCCTCCCACGGGCCCTGCTCTGTGTGTGATGGGGTAGAGCCATAACCTCCCCATCGGCCCTGCCCTGAGTGTGAGAGTGGCAGCACCCCAACCCCCTGATCGGCCCTGCTCTGTGGGTGATAGAGGGCGGTGCCCCACCCCCTGATGGGCCCTGCTCTGTGGGTGATAGAGGGCGGTGCCCCACCCCCTGATGGGCCCTGCTCTGTGAATGACAGGGAGCAGTGCCCCAACCCCCTGATTGGCCCTGCTCTGTGCATGACGGGGTGGTGCCACAACCTCCCCATCGACCCTGCCTTGAGTGTGACAGGGGGCAGTGCCCCAACCCCCCAATCAGCCTGATCGTGACTGAGGGTGGCATCACAACCTCCCGATCGCCCTGCTCTGTGCATGACAGGGGGCGGCGCCCCAACTCCCCCGTCGGCCCTGCTCTGAGCCCGACCAGGGGCTGCACCTAGGGATTGGGCCTGCCCTCTGCCACCTGGGAGCAGGCCTAAGCCAGCAGGTCGTTATCTCCCGAGGGGTCCCAGACTGCAAGAGGGCACAGGCCGGGCTGAGGGACCCCCCCCTCCCCACCGAGTGCACAAATTTTTGTGCACCGGGCCTCTAGTTTAATATAAAATAATGTGTTCACTTTCTAACTGTTTTGTAACTTTGCTTTCAAAAAAATTACATTACCATACAGTATACCTCTCTAATAATTGGAGAAATTGGGTATCAGCCTGTCATTACAAGTAAGTGGTTTTTCTAGAAATAAACAGTGTTTCCAATGCTGTATTATGAATATGACTATAATACTGTTTGCCATAATAATTTTATAACCATTCATTAGTGTATAGTTTATGCTATTGTGAAACAGTTGTATTGATTACAATAGGCTACCATAAAGCAATCATATTGCTGCTGCTTTATTATCAATGCACAAATCATCATACCTGCTCCTAGAACATCTCCCCAACTTTTAGGAACACTGAGAGGCAAAAACAAAACTATATTTATGGATTCTTTCTGTTATTAGTCATGCAATGTGTTCCTATCATTTGGAGGTAATTGAAGCAAGACACAGAAGTGCTTATTAGATCTGTTTTGCTGCAACCAGTGAAGTTACCAGTAAGCCTCAAGGATTAGGCCAGGAGCAAAGAAACTAGATAAACACCACCACATGGCCTTCTCCCCTACTCCAGTGTATCTTGTAAGAGCAAAATAACATTAATAACACAAAACAAGCTGTTAATTAAACATTTTTTTAAAAAACACCAGGTTAGAGCATAAAGAGAAGGATGGTAAAGTTTAGGATAAAGATTAATTAGCTTGTAATCATTTTCTTCTCAAAGCTTATTTACAATGATATTTTAAACAGAGTCTATAATTCCGTGTAATTACCTTTTTAATCTACTCTAACAGAGCCAAGGTAAGAAAGGCTTTTTAAAATTGAGATATAATTCACATAGTATACAATTCACACTTTTAAAGTACACAATTTTTTGGTTTCTAGTATTTTCAACAGGATTATGCAACCATCAGCACTATGTAATTCCAAAACATTTTCACCACCTCTACCTTCAAACCTGTATTTATTAGCAGTTTATAAACCCCTTAGCCCCTGGCAATCACTAATCTACTTTCTCAGGAAGGGGATGAAAAGTCACCCCCTGAAGCCACAGGTTGGTGTTGGGAAGAAGCGGGCGTGCTTTAATTGAAAAAGCATTAATTACGTCATAAGCCAAAAGTCCTAGTGGCATTCATAACAAATTTTTTTTTGGTGTTTTAATTTGGAAGTAAATAATGAAGGAGGAAAATAGATTTCTAGGCAAAACTGTAAGGGAAAAAACAGGAAAGATACCTAGCTCAAAAAGTGAACATTTAAGCCCAGTGAGAGAAAATTGGGGGGTGGGGGGGCATTGAAGCATTAGCCAGTGGTTTCCATTGTAATCCTTTTTCAACCGTAGTATATATTGGAAGCTTTCAGGTAAGATTTTGTTTGAGTGGAGAATTACATACCTTAAAAAGGAAAAAGAAATTTGAAAACCTCAGGTTTAAATATATAAGCCAAATGTACACAATATAAAGTGTTGTCAGAATGTCTTGAAAGGAAATCAAGAAAAAAAGCTAACTTAAGTTGTGGGAAACTATTGAATGTAATTCCTTCTAAATTAGACAAAGGTTCAATAGAATGGAGTTGTGAGATGTTTTGGGTTTGGGGGTTTACTTGGTAATGCTATTTGGTTTATATTTTCTAGAAGTAGAAAATAAATATTGACTGAATAATGTGGTTGATCAAAAATAAATATTGAAGTCTAAATGTTAAACATGAAAGAGTACTTGAAGAGTCTCTTGTAAATAACTCTCCGAGGCAGAACTTTAATATATGATAAAAAATAATAGAATATTTTAAAAATCTGAGATGATTTGTTTAAAGCCCATTGAAGGGGAAAACAGCCACAAATTAAAAATGTAATATGTCGAAAAAGCAACCAAGTGAGCTGCTCAGTTTAAAAGGAACAAAAAAGGTTAAAAAAATGTAATACGTCATTGCTATTTGATCAGCTTTTGTACCTTAATGGTAGCCAAATTGCACTCATTTATATGTATCGAAAGCTGCTTTCTTATGGCATCAGTTGTTCCACTTTCCCAACTAACACTCTGACAATATATTTTCAAATGTATCCTGATCTAGAATCACTTCCAAAAAGTATTTTTGATGATTAACATAGTCTTCTGTAAACAAACAAAAAGGATTTTATTTTTACATCTGACACCAAGGAATATCTTTGTATGTTACCATTCGAGGATGAAATTTTGTTTTTCTCCATATTTTGACTGGATATAACTAGAGAGTTTTGGATATTTGCTTCCCTTCAAATAAGAAATAAACTATTCTTAAAATAATAGTTTCAAGTTTGAAGTGCAGCTTGTTCTTTCATAAAATATTAAATAGCAAAATCAAAAATGTTCTTTCTCTTCTAGTTTGAGGAGAAACTATCTGAATTGACACCTCACATACTCTTGGTTTAAGAAGTTAGCATTATCTGAGAAGTCGCTATTTTTAGGTCGACTGTAATGTTTCTAACTTTGGCGCTCAGAGTAGTGGGTGCTTCCTTTCCCATAAGGCTCTGTATTCTCACCATGTGCAGGTCAATTTGACATAAAGCTACCTACGAGGAGCAACAGGCCCATTACAGGCCATATTTCTAACTTGAAAATTATGAGCAGGTATTGGGAGCCACAGGCTGTATTTGGGAACCAGCTGCATGTCAGTACAAGCATGGATTGTGGTCTCTGGAGGCTGGGAGAGCACAATGCTTGAGCTTAATTTCTTTGGAAGATAAGAAGAAAAAAATACCTTTCTACCTGACAAGATTGACAACGTATTAAACCTGACTATCTTCAGAAGTGTTCTGGACAGTTGCAAAGTAAACATCCACTTTTCAAAAATGATGATCAAGGAAACATCTCTACGAAGGGACCCGGATTTAAGGGGAGAGTTAGCTTTTCTGGCAAGGGGCTGTGATTTTGTTCTCCCGTCACGTTTTAAGAAGCGGCTAAAGTCATTTCAGCAAACACAGGTTTGAAACTTGGGTGTTTCTTTTAAAATATTTTCATTACTAATAAAACCACCCAATGAACTAACTTACAAGTAATTTTACAGCTCACTTGATATTAGATCAAGGAATTAATCTGTGTGCTCTATTCAGCTATTTACAGAAAGCTATTTGTAGAGAGATTCCAACAGGTTTAAAAATAGACCTTCTGGACCTGAGTACAGTACTCACATTTTTCTCTGTAGAGTGGGAATCGGTTTTAGAGAGAATAAATACTACTTAACACATATTTTACAATTGGGGGGGGGGGGTTGAATTTCTGTGTTAAAAGTCCTGTATATACTTTGAATCAATAGGCTATGTTTGAATAGCATACATCTGTAATGAATATTTTTTTAAGTATAGATCCTGTTAATCCTTTTTTTCTTTGAAGGAAGAACTAGTTTTATATTTAGACAATTATGTGTATGATATTTTCCCTTTTAAATGTTAACATCACTTTTATTAAAGAGTAATAAAGGGTGGCAATTAACTTCTGGGTGGTGAAAGAATGTACCCCTCAGCAAGCTGTGAGATTGAATCATTTCTGCCCGCAATGACTACTTTGCAGAGCCCTTGCTAACTTGCTTACACTGTTATGGCCAGTGCCTCACCAAACAAGTACCTAACACTGACTACAGTACAAATCAAGGGCCATACAAATGATGGCCATCCAGAACCCAGCAATAAACCATAGTTTCATAGTTATTCTGACCCAGAGTAATTTCAAATTATTTAATTGGACCATATTATTTGATTGGAAGGTGTTTTTTAATAGCTCAAAAGTTATCAAATATTGGAAATGCTACAGTGGTATAATGGTATAAGGATACTATTCAGAAGAAATCTCTAAATGATACTGTGTTTATAAAGGGAAAAACTGAAATGGAGAATTGAGATACTTTTACCCAGCTAATTCTGTTTTAGTGCTGTTCCTAGATCTGAGTGAAACAATCTTATTGAAAGTGAGCAGATGCTAAACTTGCTGGTAAATCTGGCAAAATTTATATTACTGTGTTTTGTTTTATAATGTTAGTAAAAAGTCAGTTTTATTAAACTACATTAAAGTTTAAATTCAATGGAAAGTAAATTGATACAACCAAAAGTTCACAATATGCATTCTTTATATTTTCCCTTTTAAATATTAACATCACTATTATTAAATGTGTATCAACCAATGAATTAATAAATAGTTGCCTATCCATAAATTTCTCTGTGTTAAGAGGTACACTTAAGGAAAGTAAAATAGACTATTACATAATCAAATATTTTCTCATTCAAATAAAAACTTTGACAGATAGCCAGGGTTTGTTCTGAATGTCACTTATTTCTATCAGAGCAAAAGTGTAGAGTCAACATTGAAGGCTTGCCTTTAAACCTTCCCCACTAGCATGTGTTCATTAGACTATTGGGTTTCATCCTCACTGGCACCAGTGGTCTTAATCCTACAGTTATAACTGCTCTGGATGTCACACATGGGAAACATTTTGGGGAAACCAAAAAATAATTTTGATGATTTATACTTGTCTCACAAATCTTTTTTAGCATAGAATAATAGAAAGGAAATAACACTAATATAAGTAACTTAGGTAAAGACCTGAAGAATTACATGCCTTATTTTAGAAGTTTAAGAACAATTTCTATTGTCATTGACTCAAGACTATGTAATATTTGCAGATTTAGCACCAAGGCAGAGAGAAATGTTTACTTAGAATAGATTATCAGTTTGTTAAATCAGAAGTGGTTTGTAAACTTTAAATTCTTTATAAATGTGATTATTTTATTTATTATTGAATCTGCAGAACCATGCCAGGTTATGTTTAATGTTTTAAGATTCCCCACCCTTTAGCTTAAATAAGGACATATCGTACCCACCACTGTTTTGAACCTTTTACCTGTGTCATGTCCTTGCTTTTTACTCCTGTAATTTCCTTTAATCCTCACAATATCCTAAGAAGTAAGGATTTTAATTTGTTTTATTACTGAAATTCTGAAAGATTACGTAACTTTCCTGAGGTCATAGGGCTAGTAAGCCATCACTGTTTTCTGTTAAGTTTTTCATCTTTCATTGGTACCACTTCCCTTATGCAATTTCTTCCTAGACTTCTACTTTACATGGCTGACATCCTGATAGTGCAGCAGTGGCTCGGTGTGACCAACTGGCCTTCATAGCCCCAGTACTATTATTATAATATATGAGCAGACTCCACTCTTTGTATTAATATCAGGTATTAACATGAGAAATGGGTCAGGTATAACAAAAAAGGAGATTCAATCTTATTCATCATGTATTTATGTAAATGAATCTTCCTATAATACTCATGTTTTTCAAAAGTAACAAAGATTTTTGTCCTGAATCTAAATATCATGTTATAAGCCCTTATGTCAAAAGGAAATATGATAGTCAGATCTACTTACAGATAAATTATTATTCAAACTTTAGGAATGGCATTAGGATAATTTAAGGAAAAACACTCAAGCAATACTTTGTGTTCACAGTGAATTTAAAATCTAGTTGGTCAACAATCATGCCATCTTTTATACTTTATACGGCATCTATTACAGTGTCAGTTAGTCAAAATTAAGAGTAGAAACTTAAACTCTGAAAATCTTCATGGAATCTTTTTGCTTTCTCTTCTAGGACTCTCTGAACTAAATTTAGTCTTCATTGATAAAATAAACTACTCTAACTAAATGGATAATCTTCATCTCCCTATTTCTCTCCACCCCCTTTTTATACTGTCCTTGCTGTAAAGTATATAAAGTATAAATGAGTTAATAAACAGTAAAGGAAGTTTGGCTGTGATGAAATTAATGACCATGATCCTTGCCTATTAGAATGTACCAAAAATGAGAGCAATTTGTATCTTGGGGAAAAAAATGGCATACCTCTAGTGGCAAGTAAATTGGCCTGGTAGAAGACATTCCAAAACAAAAATGCTTTAATTTTCTTAACCAATGAACATAAGACACTGGGGGGGTAGGGGAGGCCAGGGGATTGTCAAGGGCGGGGGGGGGGGGGGGGAGAAAAGGACACATATGTAATACCCTTTATAATACTTTAAGCAATAAAAAAATAAATAAATAAAATAAAAGAAAAAAAATGCTTTAATTTTCTTAACAAAGACTTTTTCTGCATCAGGGCTGGCAGTGATTCTACCTAGACAAATTTAAACTAGAGAAGAAAGTGAAAGGACACTCCCGCCAATAGATTTTAGATCTACATAATTAAAAATTTATTCTGCCTATTAAAGAAGAGAGAAATGCACTAAAAGACCAAGAACAGTCTTCAAAAAGAATTTACTAATCCAATTCTAAAGACTAAGAATACACCTTGAGATTCTTAATATGTCAGCTGGCATTGCTCTTAAATGTCTGCAATAGCCTGGCTGGCATGGCTCAGTGTTTGAGCGTTGACCTATGAATCAGGAAGTCACAGTTCGATTCCCGGTCAGGGCATATGCCCAGGTTGTGGGCTCTATCCCCAGTGTGGGGTGTGTAGGAGGCAGCCAATCAATGATTCTCTCTCATCATTGATGTGTCTATCTCTCTAGCCTTCTCCCTTCCTCTCTGAAATCAATAAAAAAATATTTTTAAAAGATGCCTGCCATATAATTTATGGGAAATGTAGGATTTTTAAGCATTAATTTATATAAACTCAGGTATTGACATATGGTTGATGTATTAATATATTTAGTATGGATAAGCATTCCCCAGAAACATGCTTGCCACCCTCTAGAGTAGAGTGAGCTCTTAATCTCTGCTGTCTCTAATTGTAGCTTATATATACCTAACCTCTTATTACTGGTGAGAACTTTCAAGAAATATATGCTGTTTATAATTTATGTGTCTCATACTCAGATTTTCCTTCCAGGTTCAAAATAAACCAGAAAAGAAGCCTGGAACCCCATTGCCACCTCCAGCCACCTTTCCAAGTATTCCCCAGCCTCTCTCTCCTGTTCCTCATGTGAATAAGGTTGTGAACGCACCATTGTCCATAAACATTCCACAGTTCTACTTTCCTGAAGGACTCCCAGATGCCTGCAGTAACCATGAACAGATTCTAAGCAGGATTGAAGCTGCTTTCATGGATATTGAAGATCAGAAAGCAGATATTTATGAAATGGGAAAAATTGCCAAGGTAATACAACTACTAAGTGATGTGTATTTGCCCTTTCCCTAGCAGTCCCAATCTCCCTTTCTTCACTGCCTCTTTGCTCTTTGCTTTTAAGCATGCATAGGGCTTTTCTTCCCATGTTGAAAAAATGTGTTTGATCCTGATATATCTTTAGCTATGGTCCTATTATATGGAACTGTTAAGTTTGATGAAAACCTTAGTGGACTTCTAGTCCAGCTTTTCATTTAATATAGGAATTGCATCCATGATGTCACTGACATACAAATTCATTCTCTGTTTGAATGCTTTCAGTGACAGGAAACTCACTATTTTACCAAGCAACCTATTTCATCATTAAATATAGCCTTACTTGTTAGACATATGTCTCTTGTGTTGAATACAAATCTTATTTTTTGTTCTCACCCAATAATCATAACTCTTTGTCCTAAAGCCAGACCAGGAACAACTAGGCCAGCTCAACACTGTAATTCTACTCAGAAATAAATGGATTTTTCCTTAGAAGCAAGTCTTTGATACTTTCCAGTATATCCAACTGCTTTTAAGTTCTTAGCTCCTAATGCCAGGACTACTATAAAATCTTTAGTAACTGGATTATATGCCTCTGTCCTTCTCCTAGAACAGTTACTACTGAGCATGACCATCACATTTATTTGATCATGCCATTTCCCAGCTCAGCAATATTCAGGGATTCCTACTACTCATAGCAGTGCTTTCTTTTGGTTGGGTTTTATTTTTATCACGCACATATGTTGGAGAGTCAGATCATGCCTGGGAATTTAGCAGTGATTTCAGGCTGTGCTTCAAGAGACAGAGGGGTTTGGTAGGCTAAGAGCTGCATGTGGACAAGTAGGAGACCAAGTGGGAACTCCCAAGACCCCATGCATACTTACACTGGGAATGATTTCCCCTGCTTTTAGGAATAATATTTAAAAGTTTGAAAACTGATATTGAGGATAAAACCCAAACTACTGTTGTGTGTGTGAGTCTGACCCACTTGCCCTCCCCAAGGCACATCTCTGCATTTGGGCTCTCAGTTCTCCCCTCCAAAATGGGTTTCCACTCCTGCCAACCCCCATGTCACCTATCCTGTAAGACCTAGCTTCCAGTATGTCTTTGGAGAAGTCCCTAAATCCCCACTCCTGTCGTGCCCTGTTTTCTCCCCTACCTCTAACTTTAGAACATTTGTTACTGCTGTTAAATACTTTGCAAATAGAGTGATTTTAAGATAACTGAAAAGGAATTATTTCATTCCCCCTTTCTTCACTCCTAATCTTAGAAGTTATTTGTTGATCCCTTAGCTGTTTCTAATGAAAAACAGACTCATTCCAGAAATAAGAGCTCACCTGTTTTCACTCTCTTTTACATATGAGGAAACTGAAGTCCCACAGTACTTACCTAAAGTCACAAAATTAATTGGTGCATGTCAGGAGACAAGTCCTCTAACTCCTAGCACTGTGCTATTTCTGCCATATGTTATCTCACCTGAACATAGGCTAACATACCATTAGCTAACTTCCAGTTATAGCCACCCTAATAAATTATTACTTCTTTCAGGGCATTGGCATTTTCTTACCTGAAGCTTTGAGAAATAGCTGTTGTAGGAACCAAAATGGTGAATTATCTAAATGGGCTAGAAATGTGAATCTAAACCCAAAAGATAGAATTTGGCAAGGATGAATGAAGACTGCATCTGGAGATAACATGTTAACCAAATAAATGCCAAACGGTATTTCTAACATGGCAACAGTGTGTGAGAGAGACAGGCATTTTTCCTGGACTGCTTCAGACAGGCAAACCAGGAGAGACTGTGTAGATTAAGGAACATAGTTGTTCCCTGGTGCTGTGCTGGGCTCACCACACCTGGAGAGAGAGCCAGTCCAGGTGATTAGCACCTTACTGTCAGAGACCTGTTCCCTACTCTGTCTTGAATTCAGGTCTTCTGAGTTGACCTTCCTCATCTGAATATTCCCAACCCCTGACTGAGGAGCCTGATTTGGCCTTTCTGCCCCTACTCAACGGTTCAGTGGCCCTCTAGCACTCAACAGATTCAGAGGAGAGAGCAGAAAGCCTAAGTTGGTCAAAGGAGGTACAGGAAAGAGTATAATCAAGTCAAGGATAGGTCTGTGCATGCTGGGGAGTCAGAAGAAGGACTTTGCTATTATAGGCAGTGAGGAACAATCTGTATGTCAGGAAAACTGCCAGTGTTAAAGCTGACAGCATAGAAAAGTTTAAAAAGCTAGAAAACTATTTTGTTTAGTAAACAGTCATTTACATAACAATTTGCTCTTTATACGTAATCATCATGTGGCACAGTAGCCAATATACATACATGGCTGATTAACTTGTCTGAATTGTACTTGATTGTAGCCCTAAATTCCACGTATGAGTGCCAAGCGTTGGTGTTCATTGCTCTTAGACCTTAATTGTCGGTTGAGGTAGCAAGGTAAAGTGCTCATTCCTTTAAAAAGTTAAAAATAACATTGCACACAAGTGCATTGGTTGGCATTGTTTTGTTTTGGATTATTGTATCAGCGCATGTTATTGGATTTTGTCTATTTTAAAAATTCGCTTAATCGTGTCTTCCAGTTAGCTAATCCCCATAAAACCAGCTTTTACTTGGCTGTGGCTGTCCTCTTAGCACTCACTAAGCCATTCTTATTTTCAGCCATTATTTACTGTGCTGACTGCTCTTCTCTGGAACTATGCACCTGCATCCCTTGCACTCTTTATGCTTGTGTTCTCACAAGATGTGGTCATGTGAAAAGGAGAAGAAAGATAACCTTTAAAGGAGATTGAGGGGAGAGGTGTTTGGAGCAATAAATGAACATTTTTATGGATTCTTGTAGTTTATAAAGTTATTTGGAAGGCCAGCTTGAATTGCAATATACTTTTAGTGACATTTAAGTATAGCTTTAGAGGCTGTGGTCTGTTTTTTTAAGTGCAAAGAAATCTCTGTGTTCATAAAGTCTGCGTCTGTTGGTGAAGTTTAGCTTATTCACCTTGAACCTCAAATAGTACTGGAGAGATTAATGCCCATTGTGATTAAATGCTCAGTGTGTAGTGTATGCTTCTTTCCACAGCTTTAAGTGATGATGGAGAAGTAATGAGAGAATGAATCTAAGAGGGGCAAAGGCAGTGCAGGAACAGAAACTGAGGACCAGTAGGAAAAGCATTTGTCAGAGACTGAGCCTCTAGCAGGAAGTTGGGGGAAAAGAATGTAACTGTTTTCTGAACCATACAAAGACCTCCAGCTCCTCTTCTGGCTGTTGTAACATCATCTTTTTTTTCTCTTTAAGTATGTTTTTATTGATTTCAGAGAGGAAGGGAGAGGGAGAGAAAGAGAGAGAGAAACATCAATGACAAGAAAGGGGCAGTGAATGTCCTGCCTCCTGACTGCCCTCTACTGGGAATTGAGCCCATAACCTAGGCATGTGCCCTGACCGGAAATCAAACCTCAACCTCCTGGTTCATGGGTCCTCTAGCACTCAACTACTGAGCCACACCAGCTGGGCTGATGTAGCATCATCTTGACTCATCATACTTCTGGCCTGTAAAGTACCCTCTGTACCTTTAGTTCTTCATCTGAAGAATGGGATAAAAATACCTGCCCTCACCCTAGCCGGTTTGGCTCAATTGATGGAATTCGATTCCAGTCAAGGGCACATACCTGGGTTGCAGGCTCAATCCCTGGCCCAGATCAGGCGCGTGTGGGAGGCAACCAATCGATGTGTCTCTCTTACATCAATGTTACTCTGTCTTTCCCCCTCCCTTCCACTCACTCTAAAAATTAATGGAAAATATCCTCGGGTGATTAAAAAACAAACAAACAAAAAAAACACTGCCCTCTTCAACATGGGGACCAAACAAAGTAACAAGAGGAGACATTTTAAAATGTTAAAGAACATAGCAAATATTGGTGATTGTATTTTCCTGTGTGTATTTAGACAACCTTGCTTTCAGCTCTTTATGTTGTTAGACCATTCTTAGATCAAATTATAGGTGTTGCATTTCCTTTGTCCCAATGACTTTGATTGCCACATTGACTCTTGCCTGCTCCTATAAACCTAAGTTTCCTAAACCCATTTTCTGTATCTCCCTGTATACCCCCACTTGTCATCCATCCTCTTCCTTTGTAAAAAGTCTTGACCCTGGCTTGTTCTCTCCTCTGTTATAAAAGGCTGTATTCTGTTGCCCTCATATGAATATCATTTACTTTTTTAGATTCTTATTAATCTCCTGATTACCTTTATCTTAACTCTTTGTTTTTAAGCAGATGCAGGCCAACCATACTTCTTTTTTTAATAGCCAAGGTACAAAGTCTATAGTCCTTGCCATTCACTGCCCCTTCCCATTTTTTTCCTGTGGCATATTCTCCAGGGGTCTGATACCCTAACACTTGTTTGCTCAGGATACCCCACTATGAGAAAAATAGGTCAACCCTTTTCAATCTACTTTAAAACATCCATTCTCTACCTTCTCTCTTAGGATTTTGCCTTTGGGTCATAATAAATGTTTGTTAATCTCGGTGGCTTATTACTCCTTATAAGCTGACATATATGTATTTTAATAGGAGTCCAAGGGAATAAATGTTGTAAATAGCCGCATGGGAGGTGATAAGCACACAGCCTTTGGAAGTGTTCAGCTTGGGCTGGTGACCACTTCTCAAGGTTGAGCTAAAAGATTCCTAGCCACTTCCAATTCTGAAAAATCCATGAATGACTAATGGTGGGAGTTTCAAGAACTTTGGCAAGTCAGTTCCAATCTCTCTGTGTACTTGCTGTTTGTGGCTCTGCAACCCCACCTTCTTACTACAGGCTATTCCTTCAGCTTCCCCAGCAGTTGCCAATTGCCTGTCACATCTGAGAGCATTTTCTTGGCAAACCACCATTTTGCATGAAAGGATTTGGATTGGGGAAAGTGGATTTGACAGTTTACAACCCAAAATATATTAATTGTGAGCTTTGGACCTTGGCAATCATAACTTATACAATAAACAATGTTTGGTTGCTAAGCAACACTTTTCCCTCATTCTTGACCTCAGTGGAGGTATTTGAACTCTGGACTTATGAAATCTTAAATTCCCTCCTGCTTGCAGAACATGCTTTAGTGGCCTTGGCAGGAGCAGCATCTTATTTCTGTCCTGTACTTACCTCCCTTGTTTGAATCTCACCTTCCATATCCTCCTCTCTGACATGAACCCAGCAGGCATGGGCTTTCTCAGCATAACTAATCGCAGGCTGGGATTAGTCTTCAGTCTTCTGTAGAGCTCCCCCTTGTGCTAAGGCCTCACAATAGGCACAACTTCACCTAATGTGGATTCACATCTTGTCAACCTCCAATGGAGAAACACAATGATGAAGGCTCAACAGATCCTACATCTAATATGAATAATAAGAATTTCTTTAATAGCAAGATGTGTCTCTTTGAAGAGTTCCAGGTTTGGGAATATGTTTTACATGTGTATACAAAATTGGTAACATTTAGAGATCTAATTGAAAGAAAGAGCTTTTTATTGAGGAATAAAATATTATCTTTTTAGGGTATTGTAATTGCTTTGTATTCATTCCCAGTTCTTAAGGCTTTTATGATATGAGGTAGCTTTTATAATTTGTGGTAGCTTCTAATACATAAATAAACTGTAGCATTTTGATTTTTAACTTTTATCTTTTACCTGAATTATAACCATTCAGATAGATTTATAGCTACTTTCTTGAGCAGTCACGGCTTTTCTGGTTGTTCTTGAATGTGGGGCCTAACATAATACGCAAAGGAGAGAGCGGGAGACAGAAGTGGAGTGTATTAACACCAAATGACCAAGTAATAAAGGTGATTGTAGTTTTCTGCCATAGGAAGGAAGGGCATGCACAACCATGACATTTAATCATTTCTTTTTCTTCCTAGAAGGTAGAAAATATATGATGTAAGAGTGGTAGGAAGGGGAAAGACTGATTACTTTAATGTCAGTATCGGAGAAAGAAGCATCACTATAAATGAACTTAGAGAAAAGGTGTCAATGAATTCCATTTTCTTCATTAAACATCCCTCTATTTTGTTTCCCCTGTCTCTACCTGAGAAATGTGCTTCTGTCTCAGTTTTGCTCCCCCAAGGTCCCTTTTGTCCACTATGGCTTGAAGAGTAAAAGCCACAAAAGCCCTTTCTTTGGCCATGTTATCTCTTACTGCCCCTTGGTTTATACTGTATTTATGTTTTATTTGCAGGTCTGTGGCTGTCCTCTCTATTGGAAAGCTCCCATGTTCAGGGCTGCAGGGGGAGAGAAGACAGGATTTGTGTCAGCACAGTCATTTATTGCCTTGTGGAGAAAGTAAGTATGTGAGCAGTTTCTCTGAGGCTAGGCTAAGAATTGTCTGGTCCTCATGACATGCTTTATAAAGCACACTTATTTTATTCATTTATTAATTTTCCTTTACCCTTTATTTCCACAAGTAAAATTCAATGATTCACAGCCATTTATACCCACACACAAATCCTTTTCATAAGCCTTTATCTTATATGTCTCTAAGCAGTAAATTAGATCTTCAGAAATACCTCTAAAATAACCATTTGATAGTTTCAGTTTTACTTGTTAAATTTGAGTCTTAGGATTTGACTCTTGTCATAGTGACGTAAGAGCAAACCACATGTATCACAAGCAAATACAGCTTCCATTCTCATATGATCCAATTTAGAATTGTGTCCAGTTGATTCATTAAAAATAACTGAATTGTAAAAAATGTTTATTGTTACTTTTTGAAAGCTCCAGTTAAGGAACAAACAATTAGTACATATATCAAAACTCTCCTAGATTTGAACATCTTGACAAATTTTCTTGAATTCAAACCCAACTTTCGTCTTTTTTTTTCCTCCCTGCTTTCTTCTTTAGAAGTTATTTCTTGATTTATTTTATATAAGAGCATGTCACAGCTGGCTCCTTCTACCTCTTTTAACTGATCAACTTTCTTTATGTTCTTTTCACCTTTTCTGGTCTAGATACCCTTCCTGGTAAACTGTTGGGAAATGCTATTCACCTATTATCATTATCATCATTTAATAATTCACATATAGCCCTGGCCGGTTTGACTCATGGGTTGGAGCATCAGCATGTGGACTGAAGGGTCGCGGGTTCAATTTCCAGTCAAGGGCACCTACCTCAGTTGCAGGCTTGATCCCTGTCCCTAATCAGGGCACATGCAGGAGGCAAGCAGTCGATGTGTTTCTCTCACATCGATGTTTCTCTCTCTCTCTCTCTCTCTCTCTCTCTCTCTCTCTCTCTCTCCCTCTCCCTCTCTCCCTCCCTCTCTCCCTCTCTCCCCCTCTCTCTCTTTCTCTCTCTCCCTCTCCCTCTCCCTCTCTCTCTCCCCCTCTCTCTCCCTCTCCCTCTTCTCCTCTCCCTCCTCCTTTCCACTCTCTCTAAAAGAATCAATAGAGCTGGTTTGGCTAGAGCATCAGCCTGTGTACTGAAGGGTCCCAGGTTCGATTCTGCTCAGGGGCACATGCCCAGGTTGCAGGCTCGAACCCCAGCGGGGGGCATGCAGGAGGCAGCCAATCAATGATTCTCTCTCATCATTGATGACTCTATCTCTCTCTCCCTCTCCCTTCCTCTCTGAAATCAATAAGAATATATATATTTTTAAAGTCAATGGAAAATATATCCTTGGGTGAGGATTAAAAAAAAAAAAAAGCCCCAACTCAAGGTCATGGAAGGAACTGACAGCTGAATTTAAAAAAGTAAAAAATAAAATTCACATATACAGTAATAGCAGCATAATTCAGCTTACAGATACTTTCTTATCCCTTCATGACACCTAAAAGCCCTTAGTAGTATAATGTTTAAGAACATATTAGGTGATTAATAAATGTATTCTTATTTTTTAAAATCTAGCAGCAAGTTGAGTTGACCAAATTCTTTGTGCATTGCTGAAGTAATCAGGGGGTATAAGACTACTGGTTCATGAACTTTTGAAGAACCACACCAAAGCTAAAAGTTACAAATGATTCATGTTTTCCAGGTGGATTTTAGTCATCTTATTACAGGGAGTAGTTCTAAATTGTTCAGACACCAAGGACTGAAAGGGCCCTAGAAGAATCATTCCTCATACACCATCAGGATGACACTCCAAAGTCAGAGTCATTATCACCATTTCACCTCTCCTATAGCAAACGGAAACTGCTGGGTAAATCTACAACTGTCTTCTTTTTTAATGTGTGGATAAGCAGTCCTAAAAGGGAATTACTTTGAGGGTAGAAATACCAAAAACAAAATACTAATTAGCCAGGAGTAAATCAGCAAAGGAATTATTCTTTGCCCTTAGAGTATTTCCAGCAGAACCTGGGGAAAGAAAATAGAGCCTAGGGTCTGAACAGTAGGGAGGTTGGCTTGGATTCCCTCCCTCTTCCCCACCATTAAAACTAGGACTTCAGCCCTGACCAGTTTCACTCAGCAATTAGAGTGTTGGCCCGAGAATCAAGGGGTCACAGGTTCGATTCCCAGTCAAAGGCACATACCTGGGTTACAGTTTCCCCACCCCTGTCGGGATGCATGTGGGAAGCAACCCATCGGTGTGTCTCTCTCACATCACTGTTTCTCTCCTCCCCCCCGCCCCCCCTTCTCTCCTCCTACTCTCTAACAAAATCGATGGAAAAAATACACACACAAAAAAAGGCCAGGACTTCAGCTGGATGCTCTGATTGTCTATTAATCACTATTATTGTTATTTTAAATCAGCATACAGTATAACAGGAGAATTCAGGAACTTGAAATGTGTAGGTGTTCTAGCTTTCATTCAGCTAAATACTTTCATCCTGGTAGGTACCAGGCCTGAAAAGACCTCAGCTGGAGTGTTACTCAAGGGTAGAAGAAATAGGGATATTGCATAGAGATATTTGTCAGAAGTATCTTCAGCCAATGAGTTCAGCATTGTTGACAAAAACCACCTAGCAATCTGGGAAAGCAACAAGAAGTGAATTATGATTGTTTAAGAGAAAATTTTGAGAAAGCTTGGAAATTGAAAAAAAGAAATAGTCTATTCTGTAAAAGATTAGAGCCAGAGAGAACTATAACTACTTATATTCTGTTATTTTGGATATTCTCGGACCCTATGTTTGTGAGCCTGAGGCTGACTGTAGCAAAGGAAAACTAGTATCCAGCTTGATTTACCTACAGTTAGCTGCATAATATTGAGGAAAGTAATAGCCAGTGTTTTTGTCTTAAGACTATGTCACTGAGGTAGGATGGATATTTATGTTGGTAGATAGAGCAGCAGCAGCCACAACCGATGTATTCCTTTATTGAGATGAATCATTTTAATTGTATCTCTAGGGAAAAGAGCAGGCAAAAGGGGGGGGGGGACATGAAGCACAAATCTTTATTTTAGGAACTGGAAGAAACTACTTATCCTATATAATAAAAGCCTAATATGCAAATCAACCAAACCCATGGACCGACTGTAGTAAAGCTTTATCTCCTGGCCAGATATAAAATGGTTAGAGTGCCCTCTAGTGGGAACTCCTCTCTGAGCTCTTAAAGCCTTTTAAACGCCTGGTACTTTAAGGGAGACCCTAAGTATGTTATTTTGGGAGATTAAGCAATTTAGCGTGATAGTTTGAGTTACCACACTGACCTTGAAAAAGACGTGTTTATTTTTGTAATTTTTTGCAAATTGTACCCTTTCCAGAAAGTATCTTGGACCAAACTGTAGTATTTTAAACTTTCAAGTACAAAAAATAACTGGCAAATAATGATACAAAATCAAAGCATAGTGATATACACATATGTGTGCTGACTTCCAATAAAAGTCAAATACAAAAGTCACAGCATAACAGGAAATAATTGCCCTCTTGTCCCAATGCTTCTGGGGTGGATGGTTACTAGCCCCTTCCAGGTGGTTTGTGGATAGACATCTAATGGGCTCTTGTTCCCATGCCTCTGCCCTCCCTTCTTTCCCTGCTCTACTGCCCATTTCATTTTTCTCCTCTGACATGTTTTTCTTATAATAAGGACATTTTTAGGGGGAAGACATTGCTCTACAATTTTGTTGTTTGAGTTCCTAGATTTACCAGCTTTGTGGCATAGATCCTCTCAAATGAAGTTAGTAATATTGTTCATATTTTTATGCTTTACTTCTCTCCTTTTTATGACAATATGTCATTTGTCTATTAATAAAACAATATTTTATTCTTAAGAGTTCTAGAAATTACCAGTTTAGAATCGCTATGTTTACCTTCTTTCTCCAGCTTTCTCGACTTTTTAAAAAACTTATCTTTATTGTTGAAGCTATTACAGATGTCTGCTTTTCTTCCCCATTGACCCCCTCCAACCCACACCCGTTCTCCGCCCCCCCCCTCTCCCCCCGCCCCAGGTCTTCACTACATGCTTTCACAACTTTTATCACCTCTTTTCTCCTGCCATATAGAGTTCACCAGCCACTAGCATTGGCTGTAATTCACCTTTTCTTTGTATTTTATCTTTGTTTCTAATAGCAAAAGATCATACCTGACTTGGCTTTTCCCTTTCATAGTATCTCTCATGTGTCATGTCTGTATGGGTTTTATTTAGTAGTGCTGTTCTTTCTTTAAAACATACTCCTTTCCAAAGACCTCACTGCCTTTTTGCTGTGATCATCCCACCCATTTTTTAATGCTAAGAGGTGGTTCCTATCAACACCTATTGCGCTAATCTTTTTCTGAAAGTATATTTATTAACTTCGGGGGCTTTGAACATGCTGAAGAATGATAAGGAGGGTAAATATAAATATCATACTATAGCTTTAATAATAACAAATGAAGTTAGTTATGTATACATCTGCTAGTCAGATCACAAACATTTTTGAGAGTCTTCTGTGTGAACATTGCTGTGCTAGATGCTAAAGGAAAAAAGAGCTATAAATTTGCCTGCCCTTTAGGTGCCAGAGAGATAAAAGAAAGCTAACAGTACCATGGTATAGATAATACATGTAAATTAAATAGTACAAAGATCACTAAGGAATTTAGTTGTCAGAGAACGCTTTTTGGAAGAGGGAGGTGGGTTATTAGCTGGACCTTAAAGAATGTCCAGCATTCAGATAACAGAGTTGTAAGGGGTGGTATTCTAGGAGAGGGGAACAGGATGAGAAATGGCACAGAGGCAAAAATGCCCATGAAGCACTCAGAGAATAGTGGGTCAGGCCCACAGCCTGGAGTCTTAAGTTTCATTTAGCAAAGTAGTAAGATAGGTAGATAGGCAGACTGCAGCCTAATTACAAAGGGCCTTAAATATCCAACTTAGGCATTTAAACTTTTCTAAGTTGTAGATAGCTACTGAACATTTTTGAAAGGGGGAATTATATAATCAAAGGATGCTTTAGAATGAAGAATTGTCTATATAAGATTGGGTGAACAGGGGGAGAGACAAGATGGTGGCAGAGTTCTTCTTATCCACTCATCCCTTTTGTACTTCCTCTATACTGAAGTGAGGTCCTCCTCATATTTATCCAATTCTTAACCTTATTTCCTGTATATCAGCTCAGCCTCTACAGATTCTGCCCCCACCCTCTTTACTGGGTGTTTGGTGTTTATATTTGTTTGGTTTATCTATTGGTTCTGTGGTGTTTTCTCCATATATATATATATATATATATATATATATATATATATATATATATATATATATTCTCCTTTTTCTTTTCTCTCCTATCTTTTCTTTTTCTCTCTTAGATATCATTTGTGCTCTTTTCTCTCCCCTAATTCTCTTTTCTCAGGTGGTCACTTATATTGGGGTTATTGGTGTCGTGAGTACATTCATGTTTTGTTCCCTTTGGGTCATGTCTTGTTAAGGTGAATTTTATCCTATCTGGCTAAAGTGCTAGAGAGCAAGCCACATAACCAGACACCTGGAGAGGAAAATTCATTAACAAACAGGTCAATTGCACCCTAGACCCAGCTACAGAGGCAGGAAGAAGGCGGCAGCAAGGGAGCAAAAGAGGAGTGTGTGTGTGTGTGTGTGTGTGTGTGTGTGTGTGTGTGAGTGTGTGTGTGTGAATGAGGCACAGACCCCGCAGGACCTTCGGGGGCAGGCTAACCGGGCTAGCCTAACTAGGCAGCCTCTGCTACCATTGCAAACAGTACCAGGAGGCCAGCTCTTCTTCAGAGGCCTCGCCTTTTCGAAGGGGAGAGCTGATGTAACTGAGATCCCAGCCTCACCTCCACCCAGGGTGCCCTCAGGTAACACCTGGGACTCTACAGCCACCCCTGCCAGGGACCTGATACCTCGGCTATGGTCCCACAGTCACCAAGTCTCCAGCCACCCCGGGCACAGGTTCCTGTGAGTTCTGAAGCACGCTCCTCTCCGACCAGTCCAACGCTTTAGTCCAGGGCACTGCAACCACGTGAGCAGCAGACACGTGAACAGCAAGCTCCTGTCCAAGGAGCATCAGCCCCGTGAGCAGGCTGCCCCAGGCCTAAGAGCAGCAGCCTCATGTGGCCTGCCCCTGTCCAAGGAGCAGCAGCTGTGTGAGCGGCCCGCTTCCCCGTCTGAGGAGCAGTAGCCGCACGAGCAGTCTGCCTATGTCTGAGGAGCGGCAGCCTTACGCAACCCACCCCCATTTGAGGAGCAGCAGCTGCACATAGCCCGCACCCTGCACCAGTCCGAGGAGCAGCAGCTGCACAAGCATCTTGCTCTCGTCCAAGCAGCAGCAGCCGTACAAGCAGCCTGCCCAATCCAAGGAGCAGCAGTTGTGTGAACAGCCAGCACCCATCCGAGGAGCAGCAGTTGTGCGAGCAGCCCGTCCCCATTCGAGGAGCAGCAGCAGCCTACCCTGGTCCGAGGAGCAGCAGCCACATGAGCAGACCGCCCACGTCCGAGGAGCAGCAGCCCTACGCAGCACGCACTGGTCCGAGGAGCAGAGCCACACACAGACTGCACCTGTCCGACGAGCAGCAGCCGGGTGGGTGGCCCATCCCCATCCGAGGAGGGGCAGCCACACATACAGCTCACTCCTGTCTGAAGAGCAGCAGCCACGCAAGCAGCCCACCCCCGTCCGAGGAGCAGCAGCCGCGCAATCAACCTGTCCAAGTCCAAGGAGAAGTAGCCCCACAAGCAGCCCACCACATCAGAGGAATAACAGCAGCGTGCAGCCAGCCCCTATTCAAGGAACAGCAGCCACGTGAGCAGTCCACCCCAGTTCAAAGAGTAGCAGCTGCGTGTGTAGCCTGCCCCCATCCAAAGAACAGCAGCTTCATGATCAGCACACCCTCTGTCTGAGGAAAAGCAGCTGTGTGAGAAGCCTCCCCTCACCAGCCAGAGGAGCCACCATGGCTGTGAACAGCACCCACCAGAGGAGCTGCTGCCAACTGAGGAGCAGCTGCTACCACAACTGCCCAGGGAGCACCCACAGCCCGAGGAGCCACTGCCACCCAAGGGGCAGCCCCTGAACGACTCAACATCTAGACCAGTCGGTGAGATCAAACATGGGTAGACAAAGGAACCCCCAAAGGAAAGGAAAGCACTCAGCAGAAAAGCAGCAAAGTGAAACAGAGGCATGGAACATGTCAGAAAAAAGAATTCAGAATAAGGGTCCTAGAGTGCATAAACTGGATGGAGGAAAAAATCAACAACTTATGCAAGAATCAAGAAGAAATGGATGAAAAAAATCAATAACTTATGTAAGACTCAAGAAGAAATGAAGAGTGATATAGCTGCAATAAAAAACACCATTGAAAGTTTCAACAGTAGATTAGGAGAAGCAGAGGACCGAATTAGCGAATTAGAAGACAGGGAAGCAAAACATACCCAAACTGAACTGCAATTGGAGAAAAAAATTAAAAGGAGGAGAGCCCAAGGGAACTATGGGACAACATGAAACGAAACAACATACGAATAATAGGGGTGCCAGAACAACAGGAAGAGGAACAAGGATTAGAAAACCTACTTGAAGAAATAATATCAGAAAACTTCCCTGAGGTAGGGAAGAAAAAAGTCACACAAGCACAGAGAGTCCCAAAGAAGATGAACCTGAAAAGACCCACACCAAGACACATCATAATTACCATGGCAAATTGCCAGGGTCCAACCCCAGCAGGTCCAGGGGTCCCCAAAGGCATGGATGGAGTCGGCGAAGAAGGAATGACATGGGGACAGCGTTCAGTTGATCAGCAGCCTAGCCAGGATCTCTAGCCAAGTTCTGGTCAGGATCTCCAGAGAAGTTCTGCTTAGGATCTCCAGCCAGGTTCTGTGTCCATGTTCTCTTGCTAGGTTCTGTCTCTAGGTTCTGAGGCCAGTTTCTGTCCAGGAACTTTTGCCATGTTCTCTCCAGCGAAGTTCTTCTGTCTCTAGAGAACGTTCTGTGTAGGTTCTGTGCCTAGGTTCCGTCTCTCTTGGTTCCGTATACTAAGTTCTGTCTCTTGCTGTCTTATTACATCTGTATTTATACCAGTTGATTCAATCCTATCAATCTCTATTACAAAGGTTAGGGCGTTTCCTATCTCCATTCCAGGGAGTAAAGATTATGTAGCTTAAGCATGATTGTTTGTAGTTAAAGTGATTAATTACCCACCTGACACTAGTTAAGAGGTTTTATTCCCTCCCTAACTTCAGGGGAAAATCCCTACCTGGGGAAACAACCTTTCTCAGAGACCTTGGTTAAAACACATAGTGCCAAGAAGGTGAGCAAACATATTAAGAACAGTATGCTATATATGCCAGGTCCCTTGAAACAGCAAGCATGGACCGGCTCCCGGCAAATTCCCCCTTTTTTATTTCTTAAAAGCAGGCATTAAAAAGAAAAAACCCCAAATGCTCTCTTGTATCCATTTTAAGAGTAGGATTGACGCTTTCCGCTATTACCTGAGTCCTGATCTATCACCCCAGGGAGAGCTTGCCAATCCTGCACTTTCCCAGGGTGGAAAGGCTGCAGTGGGGTTAAGAATAAGGCTCCTTGGGCCTACCTTCTCCCATGCCATTACATTTACCTTTCCTTCCTCAGAAAAGCATGGACATATTTCTTGTATAAAACGTTCTGTCTGACTGGGAGTAACCTTAATTCCTCTGCTAGCAAGCATATATGTTAAAAGATCAATACAGAGTCTTTTTTCTTTAGACTCAGTATGGCACATCTTCTTAATCTAAAGATCAATACAGAGTCTTCTTTCTTTGGACTCAGTATGCCACATCTTCTCAATCTAAGGATCAATACAGAGTCTTCTTTCTTTGGACTCAGTATGGCACATCTTCTCAATCTAAGTTCTGTACTAGCCACCTTCTTACCCTACTTATCTTCTATAGGGGGGTCTGTAGCACCCTGGTGGAGTCCTATCCGTCCCGAGTGTGGGGGTTCTCAATGGGGGGGGCTTACCTAGGGGAATCCTATTCCAGGGGTTCCCAAAGGTGTGGACGGAGTCGGCGAAGACTATCCACCCTCTTCCTATGGTGGAGTCTGATCCGTCCCGATTGCGGGGCGCTTACCTAGGGGTCCCTGTTCGGGCGCCAGATGCCGGGGTCCAACCCCGGCAGGTCCAGGGGTCCCCAAAGGTGTGGACGGAGTCGGCAAAGAAGGAAGGACACGGAGATAGCGCTCAGTTGATCAGCAGCCTAGCCAGGATCTCTAGCCAGGATCTCCAGCCAAGTTCTGGTCTGGATCTCCAGCGAAGTTCTGCTTAGGATCTCCAGCCAGGTTCTGTAGCCATGTTCCCTCGCTAGGTTCTCCAGCCAGGTTCTGTCCAGGTTCTCCAGCCAGGTTCAGTCACCAGGTTCTAGTCAGGTTCTCTTGCCAATTTCTGTAGTCAGGTTCAGTCCAGGATCTTTTGCCATGTTCTCTCGCTAGGTTCTGTCTCTAGGTTCTGAGGCCAGTTTCTGTCCAGGATCTTTTGCCATGTTCTCTCCAGCGAAGTTCTTCTGTCTCTAGAGAACGTTCTGTGTAGGTTCTGTGTCTAGGTTCTGTCTCTCTTGGTTCTGTATTCTAAGTTCTGTCTTCTAAGTTCTGTGTTCTAAGTTCTGCGTTCTAAGTTCTGCGTTCTAAGTTCTGCATTCTAAGTTCTGTGTTCTAAGTTCTGTATTCTAAGTTCTGTGTCTTGCTGTCTTGTTGCATCTGTATTTATACCAGTTGATTCAACCCTATCAATCTCTATTACAAAGGTTAGGGCGTTTCTTATCTTCATTCCAGGGAGTAAAGATTATGTAGCTTAAGCACGATTGTTCGTAGTTAAAGTGATTAATTACCCGCCTGGCACTTAGTTAAGAGGTTTTATTCCCTCCCTAACTTCAGGGGAAAATCCCTACCTGGGGAAACAACCTTTCTCAGAGAGGAGACCTTGGTTAAAACACATAGTGCCAAGAAGGTGAGCAAACATATTAAGAACAATATGCCATATATGCCAGGTCCCTTGAAACAGCAAGGATGGACCGGCTCCCGGCAGCAAATGTTCAGGACAAAGAGAGAATCTTAAAGGATGCAAGAGAGAGATGGAAAGTTACATACAAGGGCTCTCCCATTAGATTATCAAACGATTTCTCAACAGAAACACATCAGGCCAGAAAAGAATGGACGGAAATTTACAAAGTGATGCAAAGTAAGGGACTGAATCCAAGAATACTCTATCCAGCAAGGCTATCATTCAAACTTGAAGGGGAAATAAGAAGCTTCACAGACAAAAAAAGGCTAAGGGAGTTTATCACCACCAAGCCAGCAATGCAAGAAATGCTAAAGGGACTGGTGTAAAAAGAAGAAATAAAAAGCTCAGAAAGAAAACAGCCACAAAAAATAGAAATGGCTACAAACAAGTACTTTTCAGTAATAACTTTAAATGTAAATGGACTAAATGCTCCAATCAAAAGACATCAAGTGGCTGAATGGATAAAAAACAAAATGATCCATATAGTTGCTGTCTACAAGAGACCCACCTCAGAATAAGGGACTCACACAGACTGAAAGTGAAGGGATGGAAAAATATATTTCAGGCAAATGGAAATGAAAAAAAAAGTTGGGGTAGCAATACTTATATTGGACAAAATAGACCTCAAAGTGAAGGCCATAAGAAGAGATAAGGAAGGCCACTTCATAATACTAAAGGGATTGATACAACAAGAGGATATAACCCTGATAAACATATATGCACCCAATGCAGGAGCACCCAAATACATAAAAAAAACTCCTGGAAGATATCAAGGGAGAGATCGACAACAATACAATCATAGTAGGGGACTTTAATACACCACTGACATTACTGGATAAATCCTCTAGACAAAAAATCGGCAAAGAAACAGCAATCCTAAATGACTCACTAGATCAGATGGACTTAATTGACATCTTCAGAACATTTCACCCCAAAGCCACGGAATATACGTTCTTCTCAAGTGCACATGGGACATTTTAAAAAATAGACCACATATTGGGTCACAAGCAAAGTCTCCCCAAATTCAAGAAGATTGCAATCATACCAAGCATCTTCTCAGACCACAATGGCATACTATTAGAAATAAACTACAATAAAAACAACCCAAAACACTCAAACACTTGGAAGCTGAATAGCATGTTATTAAATATTGATTGGGTTACCAATGAGATCAAAGAAGAAATTAAAAACATCCTGGAAACTAATGACAATGAAAACACAACAATCCAAAACCTATGGGATACAATAAAAGCAGTCCTGAGAGGGAAGTTTATAGCTCTACAGGCCTACCTCAAAAACAAGAAAAAATGGTAGTAGATCATCTAACTCTACATCTCAAAGAATTAGAAAGAGAGCAACAAGAAAAGCCCAGAGTGAGCAGAAGGAAGGAGATAATAAAGATTAGAGCAGAAATAAATGACATAGAGACCAAAAAAACAATACAGAAAATCAATGAAACCAAGAGCTGGTTCTTTGAAAGGATAAACAAGATTGATGAACCTCTAGCCAGGCTCACCAAGAAGCAAAGAGAGAGGACCCAAATAAACAAAATCAGAAATGATAGAGGCAAAATAACAACAGACCCCACAGAAATACAAATGATTGTTAAAAAATACTATGGACAACTCTACTCCAACAAACTAGACAACCTGGAGCAAATGGACATATTCCTAGAAAAATACAACATTCCAAAACTCAATCAGGAAGAATCTAAAAATCTCAATAGGCCAATAACTATGGAAGAAATTGAAGCAGTCATCAAAAAGCTTCCAGCAAACAAAAACCCAGGACCAGACGGCTTCACGGGAGTTTTACCAAACATTCAAGGAAGAACTAAAACCTATCCTCCTCAGACTATTCCAAAAAATTTAAGAGGAACACTTTCCAGCTCATTCTATGAAGCCAGCATCACCCTAATACCAAAACCAGGTAAAGACAACACAATGAAAGAGAATTACAGGCCAGTATCCCTCAGGAACATAGATGCCAAAATACTCAACAAAATCTTAGCAAATCGGATCCAGCAGTACATCAGAAAGATCATACACCATGACCAAGTAGGATTTATCCCAGGGATGCAAGGATGGTACAATATCCTCAAATCAATAAACGTGATACATCACATAAACAAATTGAAAGAAAAAAACCACATAGTCATCAATTGATGCAGAAAAAACATTTGACAAAATCCAACACCCATTTTTGATAAAAACTCTCAGCAAGGTGGGAATAGAAGGATCATACCTCAACATAATAAAAGCCATATATGGAGAACCAAGATGGCGGCATAGGTTAACGCCGGAGTTTGCTCCCTCAAACAACCACTTCAAAAGTGAAACTAAAAGACGGAACGGACATCACCCAGAACCACAGGAACGCTGGCTGAGTGGAAGTCCTACAACTAGGAGGAAAGAGAAACGCATACCGACACTCAGAGGAGGCGCAGTGCTGAAGTCAAATACTGAGGTGCGGAGTGCATGCAGAGCAGGCTGGTGGCTGAGGGCGCAGTTGGCGTTTTCAATCGGGAGGGAGTCGCAGACTCTGAGCTCCAGATCCGGGCGAGTCTTTAGGGACCCAGACTCAAACGGGAGAAGCGGGACTGTCTGGCTTCGGTCGGAGCGAGTGCAGCTTTCTCTCCGAGGTTTGCAGCGGTTGCTGGGACTCAGAGAGACAGAGCCCCTAGGGACGGAACTGAGAGCAGCCATAACTGCTTGCTCCGGCCGCCCTGTTTGATCCAGTGCGACCCACCCGCCCCACCCAAGCCCTGCACAGAGGCATTTGCCGGATAGCCTCAGGCAAACACCAGATTAGCACCTCCCTGGAGGACAGAAGTTCTCTCACTGCAAACACAGCTGATTCTCACAGCCACTTGGCCTGGAGGTCAAATCCCCCCTAGTATTAGCTACAACAATCAAGGCTTAACTACAAGACTGCGCACAAAGACCACTAGGGGGTGCACCAAGAAAGCATAACAAAATGTGGAGACAAAGAAACAGGACAAAATTGTCAATGGAAGAT
Organism: Myotis myotis; assembly: GCF_014108235.1. NCBI lineage: Eukaryota > Metazoa > Chordata > Mammalia > Chiroptera > Vespertilionidae > Myotis > Myotis myotis. Next base: position 30,053,757 of record NW_023416317.1, on the reverse strand, counting down.
ATAGAGTTCAGAACCACACTTTTAAGGTCTCTCAAGAACTGTCTAGAAGCCGCTGATAAACTTAATGAGATCCTTGAGAAATCTAATGAGACCCTCGATGTTGTGATAAAGAACCAACTAGAAATTAAGCATACACCGACTGAAATAAAGAATACTATACAGACTCCCAACAGCAGACCAGAGGAGCGCAAGAATCAAGTCAAAGATTTGAAATATGAAGAAGCAAAAAACACCCAACCAGAAAAGCAAAATGAAAAAAGAATCTGAAAATACAAAGATAGTGTAAGGAGCCTCTGGGACAGCTTCAAGCGTACCAACATCAGAATTATAGGGGTGCCAGAAGATGAGAGAGAGCAAGATATTGAAAACCTATTTGAAGAAATAATGACAGAAAACTTCCCCCACCTGGTGAAAGAAATGGACTTACAACTCCAGGAAGCGCAGAGAACCCCAAACAAAAGGAATCCAAAGAGGACCACACCAAGACACATCATAATTAAAATGCCAAGAGCAAAAGACAAAGAGAGAATCTTAATAGCAGCAAGAGAAAGAAACTCAGTTACCTACAAGGGAATACCCATACGACTGTCAGCTGATTTCTCAACAGAAACTTTGCAGGCCAGAAGGGAGTGGCAAGAAATATTCAAAGTGATGAATACCAAGAACCTACAACCAAGATTACTTTATCCAGCAAAGCTATCATTCAGAATTGAAGGCCAGATAAAGAGCTTCACAGATAAGGAAAAGCTAAAGGAGTTCATCACCACCAAACCAGGATTATATGAAATGCTGAAAGGTATCCTTTAAGAAGAGGAAGAGGAAGAAAAAGGTAAAGATACAAATTATGAACAACAAATATGCATCTATCAACAAGTGAATCTAAGAATCAAGTGAATAAATAATCTGATGAACAGAATGAACTGGTGATTATAATAGAATCAGGGACATAGAAAGGGAATGGACTGACTATTCTTGGGGGGGGAAAGGGGTGTGGGAGATGCGGGAAGAGACTGGACAAAAATCGTGCACCTATGGATGAGGACAGTGGGTGGGGAGTGAGGGCGGAGGGTGGGGCGGGAACTGGGAGGAGGGGAGTTATGGGGGGGGAAGAGGAACTAATGTAATAATCTGAACAATAAAGATTTAATTAAAAAAAAAAGCCATATATGACAAACCCACAGCCAACATCATACTCAATGGACAAAAACTAAAACCATTTCCCCTAAGAACAGGAACAAGTCAGGGATACCCACTCTCGCCACTCCTGTTTGACATAGTACTGGAAGTATTAGCCATTGCAATTAAACAAGAAGAAGAAATAAAAGGCATCCAAATTGGAAAAGAAGAAGTAAACTGTCCTTATTCACAGATGACATGATATCATACATTAAAAAAAAAACCTAAAGATTCCATCAAAAAACTATTAGACTTAATAAATGAATTCGGCAATGTAGCAGGATACAAAATTAACACCAAGAAATCTGTGGCATTTCTATACACCAATACTGAACTTACAGAAAAAGAGACTAAAAAAGCAATCCCATTTACCATCACACCAAAATAATTAAGATACCTAGGAATAAACTTAACTAAAGAGGTAAAAGACCTCTACTCAGAAAACTACAGAACGTTGAAAAAAGAAATAGAGGAAGACATAAACAGATGGAAAAATATACCATGTTCTTAGATTGGTAGAATCAACATCATTAAAATGTCCATACTACCCAAAGCAATCTATAAATTCAACGCACTTCCCATTAAAATACCAACGGGATATTTCACAGACCTAGAACGAAATCTCCAAAAATTCATCTGGAATAAAAAAAAGACCCCGAATAGCTGCAGTGATCCTGAGAAAGAACAAAGTAGGTGGGATCTCAATACCAGATATCAAGCTGTATTACAAAGCCACTGTTCTCAAAACTGCCTGGTACCGGCACAAGAACAGACATATAGATCAATGCAATAGAATAGAGAGCCCAGAAATCAACCCGAACCAATATGCTCAATTAATATTTGACAAAGGAGGCAAGAACATAATATGGAGTCAAGACAGTCTCTTCAATAAATGGTGTTGGGAAAATTGGACAGATACATGCAAAAAATGAAACTAGACCACCCACTTACACCATACACAAAAATAAACTCAAAATGGATAAAGGACTTAAATGTAAGACGGGAAACCATAAAAATACTAGAGGAATCCAAAGGCAACAAAATCTCAGACCTATGCCGAAGCAATTTCTTCACTGATACAGCTCCTAGGGCATTGGAAACTAAAGAGAAAATAAACAAATGGGACTACATCAAAATAAAAAGCTTCTGCACAGCAAAAGAAACCATCAACAAAACAGCAAGAAAGCCCACCGCATGGGAGAACATATTTGCCAATGTTATCACCGATAAGGGTTTAATCTCCAACATTTATAGGGAATTCATACAACTTAACAAAAGGAAGATAAACAATCCAATCAAAAAATGGGCAAAGGACCTAAATAGACACTTTTCAAAAGAGTACATTCAGAAAGCCAAGAGACATATGAAAACATGCTCAAAGTCACTAATCATCCGAGAAATGCAAATCAAAACAACAATGAGGTACCATCTCACACCTGTCAGAATGGCTATCATCAACAAATCAACAAACGACAAGTGCTGGAGAGGATGTGGAGAAAAAGGAACACTTGTGCACTGCTGGTGGGAATGCAGACTGGTGCGGCCACTATGGAAGACAGTATGGAGTTTCCTCAAAAAGTTAAAAATGGAACTCCCATTTGACCCAGTGATCCCACTTCTAGGAATATATCCCAAGAAATCAGAAACACCAATCAGAAAGGATATATGCACCCCTATGTTCATAGCAGCACAATTCACCATAGCTAAGATCTGGAAACAACCTAAGTGTCCATCAGCAGATGAATGGATTAGAAAACTGTGGTACATCTACACGATGGATGTACCATCCATCTGTAAAAAAGAAGGAATTCTTACCATTTGCGACAGCATGGATGGAACTGGAGAGCATTATGCTAAGTGAAATAAGCCAGTCAATGAAAGAAAAATACCACATGATTTCACTCATTTGTGGATAATTAAGACCATTATAAACTGATGAGCAAAAATAGATACCGAGGCAGAGCAACATCGAACAGACTGTCAAACTATAGCCGGAAGGCTGGGGAGGGTTGAGGGGTGGGAGTGGGGGGTGAGAAATCAACCAAAGGACTTGTATGCATGCATATGAGCATAACCAATGGACACAAGATACTGCGGGGCATGAGAGGCTAGGGGAGGGTCAAGGGGAGAAAAAAAAAAGGAGACATATAATACTCTTTGTAATACTTTAAGCAATAAAATAAATAAATGAATAAATAAATAAAGATTAGGTGAACAGTGAAGCCTTCTATGACCCTCATACTTTCTAGCAGTCTCAGCATGAAATAATGAAAATTGGACTTGAGGGTACAATGGAAATAGAAAGGAAGGAATAGTTGCCTAAAACCATGGTCGGCAAACTGCGGCTCGCGAGCCACATGCGGCTCTTTGCCCCCTTGAGTGTGGCTCTTCCTAAGCCTTAGGAGTACCCTAATCCTATCTAATAAAAGACAAAAAGGTCAATTGACCATACCTTCACTATGCTTCCCATCGGCTAATCAGGGCGATATGCAAATTAACTGCCAAGAAAGATGGCAGTTAACCACCAACAAAGATGGCAGTTAATTTGCATACATAGGCGCCAAGCAACGGAGCGAAGCCTGCTGGCCCCAGGCAGGAGCAGCGAGAGAAGGCCGGCATGGTGAGCGAAGAGCAAAGAGGGAAGCCTGCTGCGCCGGCCTTCGCCACGCCCCCGGGGCCCAAGCGCTGCCAGCAGCAAGGGGCATAGCTCCTCGCTGCTTGCCGTGCGCCGGCCTCCACCACACCCCCGAAGCCCATGCATGGCAAGGAGCTAAGCCCCTCGCCCGCCATGCCGGCCCCTCCCGGTGAAGAGCGAAGGCCTGGATTCTGGGCGCCGTAGGAAAACTGGTGCCAGCAGCCAGGGGAAGGGGCCCCCGAGAGGCCCCAGACTGTGAGAGGGCACAGGCTGGGCTGAGGGACCCACCCGAGTGCACAAATTTTTGTGCACCGTGCCTCTAGTTAAGTTAATAACAATGTACCTACCTATATACTTTTGAGTTTAAAAAATGTGGCTCTCAAAAGAAATTTCAATTGTTGTATTGTTGATATTTGGCTCTGTTGACTAATGAGTTTGCCGACCACTGGCCTAAAACATTTTGAGGAAATATTCCTTAGTTCTCCAGTATTCCCATCCTGTATTCCAAGCACCTTGTGGTCCAAGCTAGAAACCTGGGAGTCTTCATGGATTTCTCCCTTCTACTCCCTACCCCATGCTCCGCACACACCCCTAACAATTACTACATTCTTTCATTTCAACCACATTTGCCCCCTTCCTATCTCCCACCCCAGTATCCATTTTCAGACCCTTGGTTAAATATTTGCTTGATATTTCTAAAAAATATATCTGGTCATGTCACTGTCCAAGTTAAAATTCTTCTGTGAAATTGGCTAAAGTGCAGGCATCTTGATCTAACATAAAAGGGGCCTCCAGCATCCGATCCTACATGCTTGTGTCCCCATCTCTTACCACTCCAGCACTTGTAGTTGCCCACATATTTCGTGCACTCTCACACTAGGCATCTACATGTGACCCTCGTGACCCACAGCAACCTTTCCTATTTCCCCTTTTTAGGGAATCTCACTGGCCCTCTGCATCCTTCTATGACACCCTGTGCTTATTACTTCTGTCATGGCTGTCACACGGGAGTATAACCTTATTTGTGTAGCTCTCTCCCTACATTATAAGCTTTTCACAGGGTACAAAACTGCATCTTATTTTCTTAGTATCCCAAGTATCCTCAAGGCCAGACAAGTACCTGACACGCAATTAGCATTCAAAAAATAATTAAGAAAACAAGAAAATTTGGTGACTAATTGGCTATAGAGAATAAGGATGAGAAATAAGTCTAAAATAATTTCAAGCCCAAATGACTCAGGATGGTACCACCGTTAACAAAAATAAACATCCATGAAAAGGACTGACTTTAGGAGGAAGGTTTTAAATTTTGTTTTTGATATTTTGACTTTGCTATCAGAGCATAGAATCCAAATGGAAATGTTGAGCAATTAGTTGGATGTGAGGCATTCTTGGACCTCAAAGCCTTAATATAGTGTCTCTCCCTCTCTCTCTCTCTCTCTCTCTCTCTCTCTCTCTCTCTCTCTCTCTCTCTCTCTCCCCCCCCCCCCTCTCTCTCGCCCCCCCCTCCCCCATCTCTCTCTGTCTTAAGCCTGATCCTTCAAAGTGTAATTTCAAAAGCCACCTATCAGGTTGGACCTGAATATGTCTGTCAGTCTAGGCAAACAGAGGTTTCTGTCTCATGTGGTTCACAATGGCCCTTCCTGACTGATGGGTAGTGCTGGAGTTCTGGTCCCAGGTGTTCTGTGCTAAACCTGAATGAATATTCTCCTGCAGTGTATTGTTTTCTGCATTAGTGCAGTTGACTCTGTGGTCTCAGCCCAGAAGCATTCTACAAAAATAATATACCATCTTGTTGAGCTTTTATTTAGATGTTTCTTTGACAAAATCAAAAGAATGGAATTTTCCCTTTATTTAATCATTGAAAGGAAAGCACTTGATTCTTGATCTAAATGGCTTCCAGATCAGACTGAAATTACCAGCTGTTGTTGTAGTCATTGTTCATCATAGCCGATCTTCCTAAGCAGTTGTTTCTTTTATAGGTTGCTGAATAATCATCATGATGATGCCTCTAAGTTTATCTGTCTTCTCGCAAAGCCCAGCTGCAGCTCTCTAGAACAGGAGGATTTTATCCCTTTACTTCAGGTAATTTTCATTTCCTTTTTTAAATGGGTTTTACTCTTAGAGTTTCAGAGGTTTTTTAAAATTTTCCAACTGTAATATATGTCAATTGAGGTATACAAATCTAGAGCTCATATTTCTAGGAGAATTGTTTTAGTAGCAAAATCCTTTTGTTAAATGAAAATTAACACAGAACCTATAGTATAAAACCTATAGAGCTACTCCCACTGAAGCAGAAGAGAGGAGCCACTCAGCGTTCCTTTGCCCACCCACAGTCACTGAAGCACCTTCTATAACCAGGATCTGTTTTTACTATAGCATTCTTCATAACCTGATATATTGCTTGTTAATATTCTTAATTTTATGCCTAAATATTTGGTTTAATAAGAGGTGGTTCCTATCAACACCTACTGCGCTAGTCTTTTTCTGAAAGAGAGATATAGTTACTGTATCTATAGGAACAGTATTATTCTGTTGCTCATTCTTAGTTCCTCACTATAAATTCCTTGAAGCTAGGTCTGCCTTTCATTTCTGTTTTTTTTTTTGGTGCCGATAAATCCTGTTGACTATTAGTGGGGATACCTTAAAGAAGGACAGAAAAATATATTAACATAGTATTTACACACAAAAACGTGTACACATAGATCACAAATGCACCAATCAATGAGTTTTCATAACATGAGCACATCTGTATAGCTAGCACCCATTATCAAGAAACAAAACCAGTGCCCTCACTGCCACCTTAAGGTAACAACTATCCTGACTTCTAACACCATATGAAATAGATTTTTAATTATAATAACAATTTCCCATGTTCAGAATATGAAGTTTGGTTATGATTTATATTCAGGGTCTTTGAGCTTGTTTTTTTTTTTTTTTTCTTGTTTTTTTTTTTTTTTCTTTTTTCTTTTCTTTTTATTTGTCTAGACCATGCATGCAGAAGAGATGAAATGGTTACTCTATCTCAATTGACAATGGTCTAATGTTATTTTATCCCATGCGTATAACTGCTCATGAGCTTGTTTTAATTTTCATGAGGGTCTGGTTATCCTTAAACTCATCTACTACATGTTTTTGTTCCTTTGAAAAAGTGCTCATGAGAAGGAGGATTCTTAATTGTTTTTTACATTTAACCAAGACCATTATACATAACTAGCGGCCCAGTGCACAAAATTCGTGCACTTGGGGGGGGGGAGGGTCCCTCAGCCTGGCCTGCACCTTCTTGAAGTCTCAGACCTCCTTGGGGGATGTCCGCCTGCTGGCTTAGGCCTGTTCCCCACAGGGATCGGGCCTAAGCCGGCAGTCAGACAGCCCTGTCGCAGTCTGGGACCCCTCACTCCTTACTGCCCACCTGCTCGCTGCTCCTTACCGCTCAGCTCACTGCCACGGAGGCATGAGAGGCTCCCGCCACCCCCGCTACACTCGCCAGCCGTGAGCCTATCTTCTGGCTGAGCAGCACTTCCCCTGTGGGAACGCACTGACCACCAGGGTGCAGCTCCTGTGATGAGCATCTGCCCCCTGGTGGTCAGTGCACATCATAGCGACCAGTCGTTCTGGTCGTTCCATTGTAACAGTCAGTTACGCTTTTATTATATAGATATCCAACATTGCATATTCCTATCTATAGTTTGTGAAATTCAAATATTCAATTTTAAAACTATGTTTCTAATAAAATGTTCTGGTTTATTTTTTAATATATTTTTATTGATTTCAGAGAAGAAGGGAGAGAGATAAAAACATCAATTATGAGAGAGAATCATTGATTAGCTGCCTCCTGCACGCCCCACATTGAGGTTGATCAAGCGTGAAACCCAGGCATGTGCCCTGACCGGGAATCGAACCATGACCTCCTAGTTCACAGGTCAATGCTCAACTACTGAGCCATGCTGCGTGGGCTAAAATGCTCTGTTTTAATACCAGTTTTCAATCCACTTCTTACTCTTACCCAGGGGGTCCTCAAACTTTTTAAACAGGGGGCCAGTTCACTGTCCCTCAGACCGTTGGAGGGCCGGACTATAGTTTAAAAAAAACACACTATGAACAAATTCCTATGCACACTGCACATATCTTATTTTGAAGTAAAAAAACAAAACGGGAACAAATACAATATTTGTATTTGCATGTGGCCCAGGGCCATAGTTTGAGGACCCCTGCTCTTATCCCTTGATTCATTCTTGGCCCTGCTCTGACTCCTACAAACTCCATCTTTTGGGTCCCCTTTCCTGACTAGCTTCTGGGTTGGTCTGGCCAAAGTATAGCCTGCCAAGAGATGAGAAGGGAGAGGAGAGATAAGTTGGCATTTCCCCCACTTTCTGTTTCAGCACAATAACTGTATCCCTCTATATATAGCCCCTTCTCCATAGTATTAGAGTATCAGCTCCCATAACTCTATTCCTCCTCTTGTCCCTTTGGTCCTAGGATGGTAACAGTATTATTATGTTGCTCATTCTCAGTTCCTCACTATCCCTTTGTTTGTTCCTTTAACCTGCCCGTGACTCTGCATATAGTCCCTTCATGAAAGGTTCATTTTGGTGAATTCTTTTCCCTGCTTGACTGAGTTTTATCAGAAGCTTTGACAGGAATATAAATTAAGCCTATACCAAGAGAATTACAAACAGACAACAAAACTATGAGTTAGTGGACATTTATATTTCCTTAAGTCTATGGAAAATTTTTTGCTGTTGTTAATCCTCACCCAGGGATATTTTTTCCAATGATTTTTAGAGAGAGTAGAAAGGAGGGAGGGGAGGAAAGAGAGAGAAGAGGGGGGGATGGAAAGAGGGGGAGAGAGAGAGAGAGAGAGAGAGAGAGAGAGAGAGAGAGAGAGAGAGAGAGACATCGATGTGGAAGAGACACATGAATCAGCTGCCTCCCACAGGGCCAGGGATCAAACCTGCAATCCAGGATGTGCCCTTCGGTGAATCCACAACCCTTCGGTGGACGGGCCAATGCTCTAACAATTAAGCAACACCATCTAGGGAGGAGAATTTTTATTATTATTTAAGAAGTGGAATTGTGGAGTCTTCTGGTGAAAGGTGACAGAATGAATAAATACATTCTCCTTCCATTTATTTTCCTAAACTAATCTGTTGTTAAAATATAGAAACTTAAAAGGAATAAACCTATGAAAGTGAATGGGATGGTAGAGAAGAACAGAGGAGAAAAAAATATCAATGTAGAAGAGATTTCAGTATTTCTTAGAAAGAAGATGCAGGTTAAGGAAACCACAGCCCAGAATGGGGTACTGTGCATGGGCTGCAGTGGAGAAGTGAGCTACTCTGCTTTACACTGCTTGTTAGGATCCCAGAGAGGCGATAAACGCAGTGTTAGTAGATCTAATGAGAAGTATTAGACATGGGGATTCATTGAAGGTTGGTGTACAGAATAATTGACAGTTGACTCCTTACCTGGTTCCCAAATGTAAAGGATAGCCTGGTATGTACTTAAAAACATAAACAAACCGACAGAACAAACAATAAATCATGTTAAGACAAATTTCAATAGAGGAACCTCGTAGACCAACGGCCGCCAACTTTTCAGACCACCATTTGGCGACTGCTAGACAGTATCTGACCAGTACTCCTCGAAACTGTCAAGGTCATCAAAACAAGGAAAGTCTGAGAAGTTGTCACAGCCTTAAGGGTCTCAGGAGGCATGACAACTAAATGTAATATGGGATCCTGGCACAGAAAAAAGACATTAGGTAAACACTAAGGAAATGTGAATAAAGTGTAGCCTTTAATAATAATAATAATAATGTATCAAGACTGTTTTATTAATTATAACTAATGCTAATATAAGATGTTAATACTAGAGGAAACTGGGTACAGAGTATGTGGGAACTCTGTACTATCTGCTCAATTATGTGTGTAAATCTAAAACTGTTCTAAAAATTAAAGTCTTTTAAAAAATAATTTCTATATTTTGAGATATTATATAAAATAAGAATAGAATGTTATGAAAACAGAATGCTACCACACACACAAAAAAGCTGTTAGAACTTTAAAATATAAATATCAAAATTTAAAATTTCAACATAAGGCCTGGGAACTGAAGTTAAGGATATCTCTGGCATGCACATGCATGCATGCACACACACACACAGGGAGAGAAGCAAAGAAAGAGACAGACATAGAGGACCAATTTAAGAGTTTCAACATCTAACTTACTGGAGTCTGTGAAGAAAGAAGGAGAAAAATGGAGAGGAGGAACTTATCAAATTATAATACAGAATCATCAATACAGGATGGAGAGATTGGGGTGATAGGGTAGGTCCACAGAGCAGGTACCCAGTGCGAATTCTTGGAATTCCTGTTTTCCTCCTTGGGGAAAACACAGCACGCTGTGTAACAAGTGGCTGATTAAAAATAGAACATGACCCTCTCACACCAGCCTCTCATGCTCTCTCTAGTCACTGCCTACAGAATCAAATACAGTACACAAGTCTTTTGGTTGAAAGGAGCCACTGAGCCACTGAGTGCCAAGCACAATGAATAAGAAAAGGCATACATAAATATGTCCTCTTGAAATTTTAGAAAAACACTGATGAAGAGAAAATACTAAAAGTTCCCAGAGATTAAAAAAAAATTACCTTAAGAAAGGAACAAGAATTAGTGTGGTATTAGATTCTCATTGGCAAACCTGGGGAAATGGATTCTATGTCCTGCCAAGCTATCAGTCAAATAAAAGGTTAGAATAAAGACATTTAAAAACTCTGGAAGTTGCCCAGCCGGCGTAGGTCAGTGGTTGAGCATTGCCATATGAACCAGGAGGTCACGGTTCCATTCCTGTCAGAGCACAGGTGTGGGTTGTGGGCTCGATCCCCAGTGTGGGGCGTACAGAAGGCAGCCAATCAACGATTCTCTCTGATCATTAATGTTTCTATCCCTATTTCCCTCTCCCTTTTTCTCTGAAATAAAAAATATATATGTGTGTATATTTTTTTTTTTAATTAAGGAAGTTTATCTCCTATTTTCTTAGAGAGTTACAGTAGTCCCCCATCTTTATTTGTGGTTTCCAAAGTTTCAGTTAGCCATGCTCAACCACAGTCTGAAAATACTAAATGGAAAATTCCAAAAATAAATAATTTATAAGTTTTAAATAGCAGGCCGTTCTGCGTATCATGATGAAATCTTATGCCAGCCTGTCCTGGACATGAATCATCCCTTTGTCCAGCATATCCAAATTGTATATGTTACCCGCCCATTAGTCACTTAGTAGCCATCTTGGTTATCAGATTGACTGTTGTGGTATTGCAGTGCTTATGTTCATGTTCATAGATTTTTTTTTTTTTTTTAGAGAGAGTGGAAGGGAAGGGGGAGAGGGAGAGAGAGAGAAACATTGATATGAGACACACCAATTGGTCACCCCCCGTATGTGCCCCAACTGAGGCCGGGAATGGAACCTGCAACCCTTCGGTAGTGGGCCAGTGCTCACCAGGGTAATTATCAGATTTTAAAATAAATAAAGTTCGAAATTGAAAACAGGTTTCTCCACACAGTTGTTCTGATGGACATTAGCTAGCTGGCTCACACAACTTAACATAGATTTCAAGCTACTTGGTTACGTGACTTTTTTTTCCCAAAAAAATTTCTGTCTATAGGTTAAGAAAGAATCAGTCCAGTTGGCTTGTGCCTGTCATCCTTTCTGTGTAAATTTCATTTAGCAGTCTCTACCAAGATCTGTGGGATGAATTTCCCTGACATTCTTGATGTTAGAACTACTATATCCAGTGATGGCGAACCTATGACACACGTGTCATAGGTGACACGCGAACTCATTTTTTGGTTGATTTTTCTTTGTTAAGTGGCATTTCAATATATAAAATAAATATCAAAAATATAAATCTTTGTTTTACTGTGGTTGTAGATATCAAAAAATTTCTATATGTGACATGTCACCAGAGTTAAGTTAGGGTTTTTCAAAATGCTGACACGCCAAGCTCAAAAGGTTCGCCATCACTGGTATATACCGACCTCTAAAATATTTGATTCATAAATCACCAAATGTAGCTAAATTAAAATTTTAACTTTTTATTGAAATGTACTATGCATATTGAAAACACACATAAGTATGCTTGTGATAAAATTTGAATTTAATAAAGTATTAATTAAATTTTAAGTGCATTGTTCAATATTCTAAAATAGTGAGTTTGCTCACTATTTTTACAGAAAGGAAGCATATTTCTACAGAAAGGAAGAAGAAGCATATTAGTGGAGTTTTATATGTTTAATTTGGTTTTGGTTTTGTTCTTTTTCAGGATGTGGTGGATACACACCCTGGCCTCACGTTCCTGAAAGATGCTCCAGAATTCCACTCACGCTACATCACCACGGTAAGCTGAGTCCTCTTTTGTCTTAATATAACTCTATGAGTCTCCTTTTTATCACTACCTATTATCCAAGCTTTCAGGTTTTTATGCAAAAGGTAACCTGGGCTATAATGATTATTTTAAGATCACCTTAAGGAAGGAAGGTGATCTGTTTCCTTCTTATATATATCCAGTGCTTTAAGAGATCTTTTGTATACAAAATTAAAGTAATATATTCATTCTGTCTGATCTTAAGAAGTATACCTTTTGCTGTGTCATAAATATTGATACCCAGTTGCATATAATACTGAAAAGAATTTTCAAGTCTTTCAAGAAAAAGATGTATCTGTAGTACCTCAGAGTTAGAAGTGGACTTGGTATTAAGAAATAGCCTGTGTGGCCTGGCCAGTTTGGCCCAGTGGTTGAGCATTGACCTATGATCCAGGACGTCATGATTTGATTACCGGTCAGGGCACATTTAGGGTTGTGGGCTCGATCCCCAGTGTGGGGCATGCAGAAGGCAGCCGATCAGTGATTCTCTCTCATCATTGATGTTCCTATCTCTCTCTTCCTCTCTTCCTCTGTGAAATCAATAAAAATATATTTTTAAAAAATAGCTTGTGTGTAATTAGAAAACAAATCATGTAAGAATTACAATAACATAATTACAATCTCCTTCTTTGAGGTGTTCTCTCATTCTGTTTCCACATGACACACTCCCTTACTTCATCCAGATGTGTGCTCATTTGATCAGTCACAGGCAGGCCATGAATTATGAATGAGAGCACATAGGCCTGCCGTGCATATAGCAGCCACGTCAGGCATTCTCTGTCCTAGTTCCCAGGTTATCTTCAAAGGAATTCCAAAGATGAGCCCCACTCACACTTCACATGCATGGCCACACTCAAGTGAGATGGCCCTTGTCTCTGGCTCAGATTCCCCAGTATATGCCAGTCTCCTTTGAGGAAAACCCTCTCATTCTTAAGGTACTTTTTGTTTGCCATGGATTTGTTGCATTCTGTTGAGTTACAGAAAACTGCTGGGTTTTTTCCATCCTTGTAGGAACTTCATTCTTGACTTTCACAATTTGTTTTCATCTGCAATAAAACTTTGCGAGACTTTAAGCCAGAAGGTGTCACTGTCATGTAAGACTGTTTCAGAAGTTATTTTTTCCTGTAAACCACACTATACTAAATTACCTCCACCACAATCACCTGGGCCAAGTCACCCTTCTTTCTCACTTGCATTACTTCTAATTGGTCTCTCTGCTTACACCCTCATTGCCCTACAGCAGGGGTCCTCAAACTTTTTAAACAAGGGGCCAGTTCACTGTCCCTCAGACCGTTGGAGAGCCGGACTATAGTTTAAAAAAAAACTATGAACAAATTCCTATGCACACTGCACATATCTTATTTTGAAGTAAAAAAACAAAACGGGAACAAATACAATATTTGTATTTGCATGTGGCCCGCAGGCCGTAGCTTGAGGACCCCTGCCCTACAGTCTAGTCTTCACAAAGCAGAGTTATCCTTTGAAAATGTAAATTAGATCATATCACTCCTCTGCTCAAACCCTCCACTGGTTTGCCATCTCACTCTGAGTAAAAACTAAAGTCCTTGCCAAGACTCTCCATAATCCACCCACACATGCCCTGCCCTCAGATCTTATCTCCTACCGCCCTACCTTCAGCCACAGTGGCCTCCTCAGTGTCTGGAAAATACTAACTTCTGCCTCAGATACTTTGTTCTTATTCTTTCCTCTGCCCGGAATGCTCTTCCTACAGATTTCCACATGACTGGCTCCCTTACTTCATCCAGATGTGTGCGCAGATATTTCTTTATTAGTGAGGCCTTTCCTGGTCACCCTCTACATTCTTTGCCCTTCTTCTTCCTCTGCTCCCTTCCCCTTTACTCCCTGTTCCTTTGCTCTACTTTATTTCCTTCTTAGCTTAGAATTCATGTCTGATATTTAAATTTTTTATTTGTTTGTTGTCCATCTCCTTTTCTATAATGTAAACTTCATGAGAACAGGGACTTCTTTATATTTTCACTGCTGTATTTCCAATAGCTAGAATAGTGCCTGGCACATCATAGATGCACAGTAAATATTTATTGAGTGAATAGTGAAATTATTCATGCTTAAGAATTCTACACATTAATTCTGGCTACAATCCCAAAAGGAATTATTGGGTCCTAATTGTTGACAGTTCCATAAACTCTGGTATATTAGTAGCAAAATCTAGGATCTTAAGAATTGGATAAGAATTTGAGATAATCTAGTACAACCTTCTACCAATACAGAAAATGTCCTCTATAGAGGACCTTTTATTGAAATTTGTTCTTTGAAAAGATGTAAAGAACAGAATCACAAAGTAGAGATAATTTTTATTTCTCTACACTTTTTAGTTTGGTATTTAAGTCTGATGGTCATCTAGCAAGTGGCCCCAAGGAAGTTTTATAATTTCAAAGTGAAAAGCCATGAAACAACTTTATTCACATAGAATTCACATTTTCTGAGAAATTCTATTGTGTTAATTGTTAATCAAAAAGAACTACATTGGTCAATCGCATTTGTATATTATTATTTACATCTTTAAAATTTATACTTTATTATTCGTATTATGCTGCTTTATCCCAGATTCACAGAAATGAATCCATTATTTAGATGTAGTATTAAAGTATAAAGTACTTATGATGAAATAATGATAATTATTTCAAAACAGCATCGATAGATAGATAGATAGATAGATAGATAGATAGATAGATAGATAGATAGATAGATAGATAAAAGCCTAAGCGACCGGCCAATCATTCAACTGTCTGACCGGTAGCTATGATGTTCACTGACCACCAAGGGGCAGACACTCAATGCAGGAGCTACAAGAGCTGTGGTGACTTGGCAGCTGTAGTTCTCAGGTGATGCACCTGGAACCAGAGAGGAGGGAGCCTGATTCCGGGGTGCATCACCCGAGAACTGCCCTCTTGCAATCCAGGACCCCTCTGGGGATGTCAGATAGCCAGTTTCAGCCTGACCCCCACAGGCCAGCCGAGGGACCCCATCTCTGCACAAATCCGTGTACCAGGCCTCTACTTATAACATAAACAGTAAACAAGATCCATTTGAGAAGGTAGAATGTGAATCTCTGTGTACTGAGATAAGTGTATCTGCTGTTGTGATACTCTCATACTACCATCCATTAAAAGAAAAGTACAAATAAAAAGTATCACAGTGAATATCTGAAAACAAAATGTTATTGGACTGGTTATCATTTCTCTCCAGTGCCTTTTCTGTTATGAAAGTTGGTCAGATAATGGCATGCAGTCATTGAAACTTTTACATTATTTCAGAGTACAGTGAGTTTTTCTAGAAAAATATAAAATAAGCCTTCTAGTGTAAAATTAATTTATTTTATCATTAAAGGCATAAAAGTGGCCAAATTAGTGAGGCATAATTCTCTACCCTTCTCGTGGCAAAAACAGATGAGATCACTCTACTCCCAATGTATTTACAAAGATCAGCCTCAGAATTAATGATAAATATCTCAGAAAAAGCAAAATTAATTTATCATATGACCTTACTGAATGTTATATAATCTCAGTGACACACAGTGTAGAACAGTTAATACAGGTTGGGGCAAAAGTAGGTTTACAGTTGTTGGTATGAAAAATAATACAGTAATTAATAAATAATAATACAAGAATAAACTGTGTTTCATGTTCTCACAACTGTAAACCATACTTTTGTCCCACCCTGTATATTTTGTTTGCATGATAGAGTTATTCAGTTATTTCACTTTATGGTTGGAAGAAACTGATGACAAGAGTATGACTCAGTATTAGCTTATATGTGACACATATACAATGAAGAATAGTTGGGCAACTTTTATTTTCTATTTATCACTGAAAACCTATACTATAGAAAAAAAAGTGTTTTTGTTTGTTTATTTGTAGCTATTTTTAGGCTAGAAAGACAGCACCAACTGTGCACACAGTAAATATGGACGTCACTACTCAAATAAGAGATTGCACCTGTGTCACTCCATTATTCTCCTTTATTTCCAGAGAAGAGTTGGCAATGGAGAAGTAAGCCACTTGATAGCAAATGAAAATGAAAATTGGAAATACTAGCAAATTGTAGCCCTTGAGTTTACATGCTGTGCAGAGAAATTGCCAGTAAATAAGAGACCGCTTATCCCAACTGGCATATGCTGACTTTTGAGGAAAGAGGTGCTCACATGAGCTTTTTAAAAATAAGTGATGAGGTTGAAAATACTTCTTTATGACATTGGTGCTAACAATAAAAAGATATTTCTGTGGCTCATCCAGATGGTGTTTTAATGATGTATTCAGTGTCTTGATTGACCCGAATCCATCACTTCTGACTGAAATGCCAAGATTTTAATTGTTGAGGACAAGGTACGGGTATTTCCTGAGATAACTAAACTGTGCTGGAGACTGCTCATCACTAACAGTTTAACTCTTTCCCCTTGAGAATTTTTCCTCTTGACAAAGAAAGAACTGATTTTTATTAGATAGATTTTTTTTTAAGTCCAAATTCTGCCGGATACCATGGAGAAGTACTTTTCAGAGCCATATTGACCAGAGTGGATCAGGAATCCATTCATCACACCCTGCCAAGTAGAAGAGCCAGACTTCCAACATACGAGTATGTTTATCTGCTTTCAAGTGAGCAGTCTCTCAGTAACTTGTGTCTGCATTCTATCTACTCCTCAAAAACTATCTGACAGACCCACCAAACATGTACTCCCATTTCTGATGATCTACAATTGTGAATTAGAGGTCTCCAACTCAGCAGAGATAAAGAAAAAGAAAGGAAACTGATTTGCAATTCAAAGTATCTATCAAGTTGACTAAAGATCTCTTAGTGAAAAATTGTCAAATTTCATTACCCTCACTGGCAGTAAATTATTATTATTATTATTATTATTATTTTATTTTATTTTATTGATTTTTCACAGAGAGGAAGGGAGAGAGATAGAGAGAGTTAGAAACATCGATGAGAGAGAAACATCGATCAGCTGCCTCTTGCACATCCCCCACCGGGGATGTGCCCGCAACCAAGGTACATGCCCTTGACCGGAATCGAACCCGGGACCTCCCAGTCCGCAGGCTGACGCTCTATCCACTGAGCCAAACCGGTTTCGGCGATAGAATAAAATTTTAAAGTTAATAATAATAATTATAGCCGAAACCGGTTTGGCTCAGTGGATAGAGCGTCAGCCTGCGGACTGAAAGGTCCCAGGTTCGATTCCGGTCAAGGGCATGTACCTGGGTTGCGGGCATATCCCAGTAGATGTGCAGGAGGCAGCTGATCGATGTTTCTCTCTCATCGATGTTTCTAACTCTCTATCTCTCTCCCTTCCTCTCTGTAAAAAATCAATAAAATATATTTTTAAAAAATTATTCTATCTTTTTTAATAAGTAATTTCTTTTTTACTTCCCTTAAAAGCATAGACCAAAGTTAGAAGGAAAAATGTATGTAGAACCAGCAGATACATGTTCTAACCACTAGATGGTGCCCCTACCACGGTAAGCTAAAATGCTGAATCAGTAATGTGGAAACAAATGTGCTGATGAAGTGGGGCCATTCAATAAGGAGATGTAGGCAATGGAAAATAGAATACATTTTTTTTCCAGGTACATTTTTATGGCACTATATATGTAGGTTAGAAGAGGCTAAAATAGGAAATGTTTAACAGTATAAATGTTTGCAAATTTTAAAAATTCTATCAAAAAAAACCAAAAACTAGAACAAGAAAGGAGTAAAATAAGAAGCAAAAATGCACATTAAAGATTTATAATTTTAAGTGTAATAGTATTCCATAAGTAATATATCTGAGGAGAAATAAAAAGAAAGAATAAAAACAAAAAAAGACAAAAAATATATCTGAGGAGTATATAAGTACAAAATTTATAGAGATAGGAAACTTAGACTTTAAGATAAATTTATATTCAAAATTGAGAAATAAGCACAAAAATATAATGTCAACAAAGGAAAATCTCCCTCTCTCCTCTCTCTCTCTCTCTCTCTCTCTCTCTCTATATATATATATATATATATATATATATACTTACATAGATATATATTTCCTATGCTAAAAGTCCTCCAGCTTTTTTATATGAACTTCAGCCAAGCTAGTGCTAAGAATACAGTGTTAAGTAAGACACATTCTCTGCCCTGAAACACCTCAGTCAGAGTTGGAGTGATTGGGACCAGTTGGGAAATTAAATGCCAGGCAGTTCCATCTCCTACTTAATGCAGGAATCCTGACAACTTCTGCCTAAATAATAGTGGTGAAAAGAAACTTCATTTCTTCATACAGCCCATTGCTTCAGAGAGTTAATTTTAGGAAACTCCTCCTTATATTGAAACATTTCAGTGTAAGGGCATTTCTATCCAGTAGTTCTAGTTCTGCCTTCTGAGATAACAAAAAGAGTCAGCTTCTTCCACCTGATAATCAGCCATTCAGATCATGGACACATCTACACTGTAATTTTTCCTCAAGGGTAAGCATTACTACATTAGTAATATCTTTCATAATAATTTAGACTATATTAACCCTTTCTGCACATTTTATATTCAATCTATAAATCAGACACTTTGTATATTCAATCTATAAATCATAGACAACAATACTGCTTTATATAAAATACTAATTAGAGAATTTTCTTGGGTTGGCATCCATTCTATTCATAACTCTGAACAGTTATTCAACTAGCTATGAATCCAACCCATATATTTCTATCACAGATGTAACACAAAAGTCTACACTGTGTGTCACTGAAAGTTGGTCAAGGAATGGTATGAAATCATTGAAACTTTATGAGATGCTACCTCATTAATTTAGCAAGCAATTTTCTAAAGAAGACATACAGATGGCCAATAAGTACATGAAAAAGTAGATGCTCAACATCACTAATCATCAGGGAAATGCAAATCAAAACCAAAATGAGGTATCACCTCATACCTGGCTAGTATCAAAAAGACAAGAAATAATAAGTATCAGTGAAGAAAAGGGAAACCTTGTGGACTGTTGGTTGGAATGTAAATTGGTCTAGCCACTATGAACACAGTATGGAGGTCCCTCAAAACATTAAAAATAGCCCTGGCCTGTGAGGCTCAGTTAGAGCATCATACCATGCACCAAAAGATGGCGGGTTCAGTTCCCAGTCAGGGTACATACACAATGCACAGGTTGTGGGTTTGATCCCTGGTTGGGCTGCATGCGAGAGGCAACCAATTGATGTTTCTCTGGCACATCAATGTTTCTCTCTCTGTGTTTCTTTCTTTCTTTCTCTCTCTCTCTCTCTCTCTCTCTCTCTCTCTCTCTCTCTCCCTCTACTTTAATCAATTTTAAAAATTTAAATAAAACATCAAAAATAGAATTTCCATATGGCTCAAAATGAAAACACTAATTCAAAAAGATATATGTACCCCATGTTAATTGCAGCATTATTTACAGTAGCCAAGATATATAAACATCCATCAATGGATGAATAGATAAAGAAAATTCCACACAATGGAATATCATTCAGCCATACAAAAAGAATGAAGTCTTGCCATTTGTGATAACATTGATGAACCTGGAGGGCATTAGGGTTGGTGAAATAAGTCAGATTAAGAAAGGAAAATACTGTATGATCTCACTTATATGTGGAATTTAAAAAAAACAACAAAAAAAACACAACAACACACCAATCTCATAGATACAGAGAACAGATTGGTGGTTGCCAGAGCAGAGAGAAATGGGTGGAGGGAGTCAAAAAGTATAAACTTCCAGTTATAAAATAAGATCTGGGGATGTGATGTACAGCATAGTGACTACAGTCAGTGATACCATATTGCAGATGTGAAAGTTGCCAAGAGAGTGAATCTTAAAAGTTCTCATCACAAAGTATGGGAAAATTCTGTGACCATGTATGGCGGCAGATGTTAAGGAGATTTATTGTGGTGATCACTTAACAATATATAGAAATGTTGAATCATTATGTTGTACACCTGACTAATGTATATTAGTTAACCTCAATTTAAAAAAAATTATCAAACAATTTACCATCTGACATAACAGAGCACCATGTCAGGCACTTGCATGGAACAGAGTTTAGAGGTGATGATGGTCAGGTTCACCAGTGTTTAGAATATAAGCACAGGGTGACTGAAGGAGACAGGTGACAGCAGGAGCACAGAAGATGGAGCTCTACCCCAGCCCCTGTTCTGGGGCTTCCTGTGGAGTTGGCAATTGAGCTAGATTCTGAAGGGTCAGAAGGAGTTGGCACTGATAGCAGGGGTGGGGTGAGGAATGCTGGGTAGCAGAAGTCTGGACCTTCATCCTGAGGCTAGTTGTTTCCTGTTCTGTTTGAGAATTACTCTGCTAAAGAATCCAGAAGCAGAATGGTAGTTTAGTCCCTCAGTAGATCTTTTTGGATAGGTGTTCAAATGTCTTTCCTTTTGTGTTCTTGTACTAAAATAGCATTTTAAAAGAATCTAACCTTGCCCTAGCCAGTTTGGCTCAATGGATAGAGCGTTGGCCCTCGGACTTAAAGGGTCCTGGGTTTGATTTCGGTCAAAGGCACATACCTCAGTTGCAGGCTCAATTCCTGGCCCTGGTTGGGGCGCATGTAGGAGGCAACCAATCAATGTGTCTCTTGCATCAGTGTTTCTCTCTCTCTCTCTCTCTCTCTCTCTCTCTC
This sequence comes from Myotis myotis, assembly GCF_014108235.1. Classification (NCBI taxonomy): domain Eukaryota; kingdom Metazoa; phylum Chordata; class Mammalia; order Chiroptera; family Vespertilionidae; genus Myotis; species Myotis myotis. The sequence continues at coordinate 30,032,864 of NW_023416317.1, read as the reverse complement.
TCTCTCTCTCTCTCTCTCTCCCCCCCCCCCTTCCTCTCTCTCTCTAAAAATGAATGGAAAAATATCCTCGAGTGAGGATTAACAAAAATTAAAATAAAATAAGCCCTAGCCGGTTTGGCTCAGTGGATAGAGTGTCGACCTGCAGACTGAAGGGTCCCGGGTTCGATTCCAGTCAAGGGCATATACCTTGGTTGCGGGCACATCCCCAGTGGGGGATTGTGCAGGAGGCAGCTGATCGATGTTTCTCTCTCATCGATGTTTCTAACTCTCTATCCCTCTCCATTCCTCTCTGTAAAAAATCAATAAAATATTTTTTAAAAATTAAAATAAACTAAAAGAATCTAACCTTTTTCATGATAAAACCACTAAGGATACAGGATTTCTATGTTATTTAGACAATTAAAATTAAAACCAAAGTACCCCCCAAAAAAATCTGCTTAAATTGTCCTCATCTCTGCTTCCTTTTGGAGGAAAAAATACAAAAACTAATAGATCAAAATTAAATGGGTAGGAATAACCCCAAGTAAAATTGTTAAGAATGCACTGTGGCCTCCTACCTCCATTGCAGCCTTGTCTTTCTTTTCCAACTATCCCCTAAGCCACAGCACACACATCCTCAATCTCATACACATTTGCTACCCAGCCCCATCCTGTCCAATATCCTCTCCATAGTTTCATATCTGTTCAACTCAATAAAACACTAGCTAACAAAATTGTTAATGCCCAAATAAGGATTCGGATGTAAATTATTACAGTGTATTTGAATTTATAAAGACCCTGCAAGACTGTCTTAAGGACTCCAATGAATTAGGCTATAATAACCAAATAATGCTCTCTCAAATCCTGTCACACTGGCAGCCATTCTTCTGACCCATTAATTATTAAGCGAACCCAGTATATATTTCCCACCTCATTTACCTTCCCAAAACATCCAGTACTACTTGAATCAGGCATCACAGTATAAGATGAAAGGTAAACTAAGAAAGTGACATGTAGGCAGCTGGGCAAAGGCAGACTGTGGAAAGACATTTTTTTATTCTTGGACTGATAGGGGCAGATGCAAACTATATAGCTGTAGATTTTTTAAAGAGTTAATTTTTACTAGAAATGATACTTGACATCATCAAAAAGTCAAAATTTATCAGATTTAAAGTATGTTGATAAGATTCAGTGGCCTTTGGTGAAGTAATTGATATCTTTAATGTTTTTATCTGGTTTTGTTTTCCTTTGGGACCAGGTTATTCAGAGGATATTCTACACAGTGAACAGATCTTGGAGTGGGAAAATTACTTCGACAGAGATAAGAAAAAGCAACTTTTTGCAAGTATGCCTCTCTGAAATTCATATATAAGGAACAATTTAATAATTTTACTTCATTTAACAAATATTTGAGTGCTTATTGTATGTGAAGCTCTGTCACTACTTTCAATCATTATGCGTTTATCAGACACCTGGGATATGTTGGGAGGAACAAAGATGAATAACAAGGGATTTTTACATCAACACATGCACTGCAGAGAAAAAGTGCACTGCCCTAGCTGGTTTGGCTCAGTGGGTAAGCGTCAGCCTGTGGACTGTAAGGGTCCTGGGTTCAATTCCAGTCAAGGACATATGCCTGGTTGTGGGCTCGATCCCCAGTAGGGGGCAGGCAGGAGGCAGCCAATCAGTGATTCTCTATTGTCATTGTTGTTTCTGTCTCTCTCTCCCTCTCCCTTCCTCTCTGAATCAATAAAAATATATTATAAAAAAAAAAAAAAGAAAGTGCACTGCCACACCTGACTTGAAAAATTCCACAGAAAAGTATAACTATGCAAAGAAGACCACAGAAGGACTGGCATGTGATCTTGACCTTGGAGATATCAGGAGTTTACCAAGATAGAAATTAGAAAAAAAGGGCAGATAAAGGAAGCAGCATAAGCAAGGCCCAGAAGCATGAAAGTGTCACCTTCAGGAACTACAGGACAGTCTTAAGTGGCCAAAGGCTCCACAGAGAGTGACCAGTGATGAGGCTTGAGGGGTGAGATGGAGCGGGGTTGGGAAGGGCCTTGCAAAAGAAATAGAAGAATTTCAACTTGATCGTTTCAACAATGACTCTTTATCCAGCTCCTGCTGGAGAAAAGTACTAAAAATTCCTTCTAACAAAGAGTACATTTTATTCAATTATTTATTTTATGAGAAAGTACTGACCACTAGTGGGAGCCTTTTACCGAGATAATCTTCATGCCGGATTATTCAAGCCTCTTATCCTGAAGAAGGTAAAATTGTTCACACTTGAAAATAAATGAAATATTTTATCTTAAGTGAATTATACTAAATGTAGTTTAGGCTAAGACACCCTTATTTAATCTATGTTTTTTCTGTCTTTATCTGAAACAAAGTAATGTAGAGTTGGCAAAATTAGCAGCCCATAATAGATACACAAACTTTTTGTATTCTAAAATGAACAGTAGTCATCACAGTATTATTAATATCTATTGCATACTTTGTGTATGCCTGGGCTCTCAGTAGGTAATATGGATTGGGTTTAGATGGCAATTCCCTAAAAGAGGCCTTACATCTCACATTCCTGAAGCATATTAGAGTTCGTAGTTTCTGAATCATTATAGTCCTTTTTTTTAAACTTGTGATAAAATGTGAAGCCCAAATATGATAGAATGACTTAGATAAGATCAAACAGCAAGTAAGTGACTGAATTAGAACTAGAACTCAAGTGTTGTGCTTCCTAGAGTATGACTTATTCTCCTCTATTTTTCCCTACCTCCCCCTTAGCCTTCCTCTTATACATGAATATATGCTCATAAAATATTCTAATAACATGAACATATCTAGAATAATAATCTGAAGTCACTGTTTATCTCATCACCCTGCCATTTCACCCCCTTTTCCCTAGAAGGAACCCATTTATCTGTGGTTTTATTCATATATAGAGACATACATATACGTATTATATGGTTTTGTATGGCTGGTTTTTTGAGTTTTTGGGTGTTTGGGTTTTTTTTAGTGTTTCGTTTTTTATTGAATTTATTAGGGTGACATTGATTAATAAAACCATACAGGTTTCAACCTGGCCAATATTACTTAGTGGTTAGAGCATTGGCCTAAGCACTGAAGGGTCCAGGTTTGATTCCCTGTCTAGGGCACATACCTGGGTTGCTGGTTCAATCCCAGCCACGGTCTGGGCAAGTTAAGAAGGCAACCAATCAATGTCTTTCTTCCCTTCCCTTCCCTTTCCTCTCCCCTTCCCTCTCTCCTCCCCCTCTCTCCCTCCCTCCTTTCCTCCCTCCCTCCCTTCCACTCTATCTAAATATCAGTGAAAAAAATATCCTCAGGTGAAGATTAAAAAAAAAAGAAAAGAAAAACCCTATATGTGGATGCCCACTCTTCATAATAGAATAGATGTCACTGCATAACTGAAAAGTTAAAAGCATGTCAATATGTGGCCATGTAACTAAACCTGTTGTTTAATTGTTCTGTGGGGGCCTCGGATAGGCTGCAGTCCCCTTGCTTTTAAGTCCTCCATAGCATCTAACCCTTTGCTGAGCATATTACAGAGCTCATTAATGCTTATAGATTGATCAGGTGATTAAAGGGAGAGTGAGGTTACCTATTAAAGTTCCTGATTTGATACCAAAACCAAGTTTTTAAATTCAATTTAAAAGAAAAACTTACTAGATTCTATATAATGCCCAAAGCTGGGTTTTCATAATTTTAAAATAAGCCAAACCAGTTTGGCTCAGTGGATAGAGTGTCGGCCTACGGACTGAAAGGTCCCAGGTTCAATTCCGGTCAAGGGCATGTACCTTGGTTGCGGGCACATCCCCAGTAGGAGGTGTGCAGGAGGCGGCTGATCAATGTTTCTCTCTCATCGATGTTTCTAGCTCTCTATCTCTCTCCCTTTCTCTCTGTAAAAAATCAATAAAATATATTTTAAAAATAAATAAATAAAAATAAATAAATTTTCTTTATTCATACCATTTCAGACTCTAGCGCTTTTGGAAGAAGAGGAAGATATAAACCAAATCACAGACTACTTTTCCTATGAACATTTTTATGTTATTTATTGTAAATTCTGGGAACTAGATAGTGATCATGACCTCTACATCAGCCAGGCCGATCTGTCTCGATACAATGACCAGGGTGAGTTTCTATAGATGTTGATACTTAACTGTTTTGAAGAAGGCAACAGTTACATAAATTGTCCCCCCTCATTATGGAGAATTTCTATTTTTTAAATTCGGTAACCTAAAGGGCCAAGAATTTTTAAGTGGGAATAAGTGAAAATACTAATTTTTTTTATTTAGAAGCCAGGTGTTGGAGGAGTTTGGAGGTAAGTAAGCAATTAGAGTCTTAGTTTTGATGAGTTGGAGAGCCTGTGGTGTTTACTTTCTGATTATGAATTGAATTGAAGTTTATTTGAAAGAGAGTATGTATATTCCTTTATAAATGTCTCATTTTATAGTATTTATACACACCCATGGATGAAAATAATGTTTCTAATGTGCCAATGTTTTGAAGGACTCTTATAAAAGCTTACTTTTAGGAATTTAGTTCAGAAAATATATATTTTTTGCAGATGAATTTTTTGTGCTTTCTTTTATCAGAAAACAAAAAATTATATATCACATACTCCTTTATGCTTCATTTTTACCAGTAGAAAACAGAACCGAGTGACTTAATATCTTTAACCAAGATACAGTGGTTCATTCTTCTCTCATAAGATTGTCCCTGTTCAGTTCTTAAATGTCTCCTCAGGCACTGTTGATTTTTCTTAAATCAACCTTAAAAGCCTTTTAGATGCAGCAGAGTACAACTCTTAAATAAATGCATTGAATTTTGCTTCTGCTATTTGGCATGTCTGTATACATCTTAAGAAAAGATTCATTCTATATGATATTAAGTTTCATATAACTTTCATATTTAAGAAACAGTTCTACCTCACAGATTCTCAGGTGCCAATCAGGCATGAAGAGGAAAATATTCAAATGTACTTATTTGATAAGCATTTTAGTACTACTTCCTCAAGTACTCATAGCCTTCCTGTCACCAAAAAGATGGACCTATTCATCGAGTCAGCTTTATTAGCCATGCACCTTCTAATTACCTTCTCAGTGTCAGGTCATCTGTAGAATATGAGCCAGCCGCTAGAGGTCATGAAAAAGCCTAGGGGCTCTAAAGCACCCTCTCTGACTGACATAATACTCATTACATCCCAAAATATTGAATATCTACACATAGCAATTCATATAGTCATGTTAAAGGGATGAAGTCTAGAAAAACAGGCATCTGGACCTGCATAATGATTGGGCCACTGAAACTACATAATTGCCCACCCACTGACCTGTTCTTAATGGGACAACATGATCTTCAGTTTTAGAGAGCTAAATCTTCCAAATCTAAAAAAAAAAAAAAAAATAGACTTTCAAAAAATACTTTAGCTTTGGAATTAAATATTCTTGCCTTTCCTATACAGCCCTCTTTTGTTCTATCTAGTTCAAATTATTAACCGCATAAACCAATGCTCAACAAGTCTAGAGGGTCCTTATATAAGCTTCAGTACGTGGCCAGACATGACTGTACTGACACCCATAGTCTCAACATTCTTTAGCCAAACTAATTTACCTTTATGCTAATTGTACCTAAGTTTATGCTAGCTGCTGCTAGCTGCTAGCTCTCTAATGACCTTATCCTTGGTTCTGAAATTTTAGTGTGCATGCCATTGTCTGGGGCACTTGTTAAAAGAAGAGATATGTCCTTACCATATCCCTAGGTCTGATATCCATTGTCATCTACTTTTTTAAAAACTAATGTTTTGGGGGTTTTTTGAACCCACAATGAGGTATGCTACTCTAGACTCCAGGATCTATTATCAAAAGCAACATACTTTCTCAAGATACACTTGTCTCTCTCTTCGAGTAAAACTGATGGAATTTCTAAAAATTATACATTAAGCCATGTTGTACCCTGGACTTTTATAGAATGAGAATTTAAGAAATATATGTTTATAGTATCTTTTGGTATATTTTGTAAAATTCTACTTAAAAACAATCTCCTTTGTTTATTCAACATCCCTTATATTAGGAGCTGATGATCAGTTCCTCCTTGAAATGAATGCTAGGATAAGATTTGTCTTGTTTTAGAGGAAAAGTTGTCTTATTCGATAAAACAACCAATACATTTTTGTCTTAGTTGTCAGGATGTCCAAAACTAACTTGGTGTTCAATTATATAAATATATCCTAGCTGTCAGGCACATCCATTTTCTTGTTCTTTTTTTAAATGATTTATTGATTTGTTGATTAAGCCACCTCATATTCTTATTTTTTTTTAAGTATAAATGATGCATAAGTAAAATTTTAACTACTCCTGTTGTGGAAGATGATTATGTTTTAGCTTGTAACTACTAAAAATAAATTTCCCAAAAGTACTACCTTTATGGAGCATGTTTGTAACTAACTTTGTACTTTCTTATTTATGTTTAGCTTCGTCAAACAGAATTATTGAAAGGATATTCTCTGGGGCAGTAACAAGGTAAGAAAATTTTCTGAAAATAAAAAATGAACTACAAGTGCTCTGGCCACTGTGGTTCGGCCAGTGTGTTGTCCCATACACCAGAAGGTGACAGGTTCGATTCCTGGTCAGGGCTTGTAAGGAAGGCAACTGATTGATGTTTCTTTCTCACATCAGTGTTTCTCTCCTTTCTTCTCTCTCTCTCAAATCAATAAAAACATATCCTCCAATGAGGTGTTTTTCTTTTAATGAACTACAAGTAAAACTGTAACAAGACTTTCTGCAATATATACAGTCATGGCTTCATATAAGACAGTATTAATTTTTTAATATATGAGCATTAGGCCTTTATCTAAATGCAGGTAGCAGTATTGATCCTGGTGATTATTTTTTTAAGTTTAACTTAATTTCCAAAGGAAGATATTACTTATTTCTTTATCTATCATCCTACTAAATTTATTTAATTACTCAGGAAACTTAAAACCTTGTGTTTTGTTTTCCTTTCCCAGGGGAAAAACAGTACAGAAAGAGGGAAGAATGAGCTATGCAGATTTTGTTTGGTTCTTGATATCGGAGGAAGATAAAAGGAACCCCACCAGGTATGACTTCTAAGTTTCCTTTGTCAAGATGTTAAACACAGGAACAAAGTTTGAAAAAGTCATGATGTATACCTAGTCATTGCCAACTCAGCCTCAGGGTGCCAAGTTGGATTAGACTTGGTCTCTCCTCTCAGACTGAATCCAGAGTTTCACAGCGTATCAAGAAAAGTGTTGTTATCCCCAGAAACAAAGGTGAAGTGGCATGTGAGCTATCCTGAGGGATGAGTAGGACTAGCAAGCACTTATGTGGAATGTGGGAATAGGTACTGTGAATTTCTGTTGTTTTATGATCTTTATGGGTTCAGTAGTGAATTGGAGAGGGAAAGAAGAGCAAATTGTGAATAAAGTCAGTATCACCTTGATACCAAAACTAGACAAACACAAGAAAATAAAACTACAGATTAGCATCTCTTATGAAGATAGACCCAAAAAACTAGCAAGTCCAAGTTCAACTTCTCATCTTCTCAGACCCCAGAATCAGCAGATGCCCCCAGGGAAAGATGATCTCAAATGCTAGGCTCTTTCTCTCTGAATTTCCTTCTAGATCTGGATGCTGTAATTTTTCCCTTTCTTATTAACAAATTTTTCCTCTATATTCTCTTAATAGAGAGGATTAAGCAAAATATTCAGTTTGTCATTACCAGAAGCAGATCAACTTTTCAGACCTTGAGATCCATCACTGGATCTCTACTTAGAAAATTTTGTCAAAAGAGGTTATTAGAACCAAAGATTTCTTTGTGCCCCTTTTCTCCTTTTCATGTTGCCTTTCTCCTGCCTAACAACTAACATATTGTTGAGGTTTTACTTTTTGTCCAGTAACAAATATTTCATTTGCAGTAGCTTATTTAATCTTCATGTCACTGAGTTTAGGTATCAGTTGTTCCATTTTATAGTTGAAGAAACAGAATTCTGAGAGATTGCACACCTAATAAGTGACCTAGCTTGGATTCAAATCCAGGTCTGTGTGACTTCAAATCCTGGGCTCTTTATCACTATAATGTATAGCTCATCATACGAGACAGCATGTTTACATGCCTATCTTCTCAAATAGGCTGTGGAATCTCTAAAAGAGAGTTCTTTTGGTGTTCTGAAATTCCTTATTGCTTAAGAGACTCAAAATGTGGCCAATCATAGAAGAAAGTTACTTCTGATTTTGACTTGTTGATCTTTGTTTCCTTGGTGCCTACTGGTACTTACTAGCCACCCAGTGTATTTATTCTCAGTGCTTTACTTCACATTGCTTTCCTAAAGCAGAATATGAGCAGAAGACCATTAAACTTCACTTGTAGCATAATGAAGAAAATAGCTCTACATCAAAATCAAAGTTTTATTTTACAAAATGTAGTAGGCAACACTTAAGAAATCAGGTTTGTGCCTTATGAAAGACATGGTGGAAAAAACGAGTTTCATGAAAGAAATAATATGTGTCTTTCTCACATTGACGTTTCTCTCTCTCTGTCTCTCCCCCTCCCTTCCACTCTCTATCAATGGAAAAATATCCTCGGGTAAGGAGTAACAAAACAAACAAGTTTAAAAAACCATTAAATGTATGAAGGCTCTTAATATATCTTAAGGCTTACAACTGGGAATTTAATCAAGGGTCTGCAAGAATCTTCTCTTGGAAAGTTTTACTTTGCCATAATCAGTAGTTCCTTATAGAAAACCTAGAGGCCTGTTGCATGAAAAGATTCGTGCAATAGGCCTTCCCTTCCCCTGGCTGCCAGCACCGGTTTTCCTCCGGCACCTGGGACCCAGGCCTTCGCTCCAGCTGGAGCCGCCTTTAAGCCTTCGCTGCTCAGGCCAGAGCCGCCTTCAGTCTTCGCTCTGCCACTTCTTGCCTGTGTATGCAAATTAACCACCATCTTTGTTGGTGGTTAATTTGCATATCTCACTGATTAGCCGATGGGAGGTGTAGCGAAGGTACGGTCAATTACCATGTTTGTCTGTTATTAGATAAAATATTGTTCCTTGTTACCAATTAATGCTATTGGCTTCATATTCTGTGATTAATTGATGACATGGCTATACTTGCTATCCTAAGTGACAGTGCTAAATGATAACGTAGCCATAATAGAGTGTGAATAAACTTCTGGTGAAGATAGCAACTTAACCACATGTAGTACTTTTGGCCTCTTTTGAAATTTCACTTTAATGACAGTAAAGAGAATTTTCTTCAAGGAATATATCCATAATAACAAAGGAGAAGAGATAACAACGATAAACATTTGCACCCTAGGCAGTTTGGCTCAATGGCTAGAGTGTCGGCCTATGGACGAAAGGGTCCTGGATTCGATTCCATTCGAGGTGCGTACCTTGGTTGCAGGCTTGTCCCTGGCCTGGGCCCTGGTCGGGGTGTGTGCAGGAGGCAACCAGTAGATGTGTTTCTCTCTGTCTTTCCCTCTCTCTTCCACCCTCCTTAAAAATCAATGGAAAAATATCTTCAGGTGAACATTAACAGCAACAACAAAAAGATTTGCAAACTGGAAAGTAAATACACTTAGCAGATTCTGAATCCTAAGCCACCAGAATTAAAGACCAAGAAGTAACTAGATATACCCAGCAAAAACCTCCAAACAGTCAGAACTTGGGGGTATCAAAAACATTGGAAGTGGGGGCAAGGTAAAGATAGAGCCAAAAATCAGAGAGTTTATAGAAAGTTGTTTAAAGAAACAGTTGATCTCTAGAACATCTCCTCTACTGAGGCAGAAGACTGTGTGCGTTATTCCTGGAGAGTGTAAAATAAGAGGGCCTCTGGACTGGGGAGCACTAGGTACAATTAAAGGTATCGGTCCACATTGAAAACACATGAGATGAATATGTGCGTAGTGATTGCTGAGATGCCCAGTCTTCATTCTTCATTCAACTTACAGAATCCTAAATCTGGCAGAAGACTAAAAGATGTTTTTCTGCAACATCTTTGACTAGCCCAAGAATAAAAAACAGAAGATATGACATCAGGTCATCCCCAAGGAAACAATCCAGCCAGATCACTGTACAGTAAAGCTCAGAGTCCACAAACCCATAGGTTAGAACTTCCATTCAGCTTTTTAGCATTTACTCTTAAATATTAGCAGTGAACAAAGGATCACTAAATACCTAAGTAAAGCCTCTTACATAAAAGATAGAAACCAAACTAATAGAAGGTGAGGAAAATAACTTAGCTGAAGCAGAATTCAGGGAGAAGAAATCCTCAGCAACAACAATAATGATGACAACTGTTACTATTTTTTAGTATGTTTTTATTGCTTTTTAGAGAGGAAGGTAGAGGGATAGAGAGAGAAACATCGATGAGAGAGAAACATCATCAATAGGCTACCCCCTGCACATCCCCTACTAGGGATCGAGCCCACAGCTGGGGCATATGACCACCAGGAATCAAACTGGCACCCTCTTTGATCTTGGCTCGACGCTTAACCACTTAGCCACACCTGCCAGGCAAGACAACTGTTTTGATATCCTCAGGGAGATAAGAGAAATTACATTCACAGAACATTAACAGAATGATACTTCTTATAAAAAGAACATTTAGGTAGCCAAAAAAGAACTCTGGAAAATCAAAATTATGATAGCAGAAAGGGGGGTGGGGGGCGGTTCAGAAGATGAAGTTAAGGAAACCTTTCAGAAAGAAAAAGAAAAAAGAAGCAATAGAAAATAGAGGCAAGATATGAAAATTAGAGAAGCAGTCCAAAAAACAACGTAACTGGAAATTGAAATGTGATATGTGTAATTTTAAAATTTAGCCATAAGAGGCATATCAGCAAGGTAGACAATGTACAAGTTTCCATTGCTCATATCTTCCCAGAAGCTTCAATTTTAACTATCGATGCACAAAAATACCTTCACAAGATATAAGGATTCCAGATGAGAGGCCGCAGCATCCAGATGGAGCACAGAAATAAGAAAAAATGCATTGAAGAAGGTAGAAAGGAAAATCATCCCCTAAGCCCAGGCTGCTCAGCATGTAGAAAGACACTCTTCCCCTGAGGGAAGGATACCACAAATATGCAGAGGATCACAAGATTACTATGAACATATGTCAGCAAATTGGATATATGTTCATAGTAGAATGAATGAATGAATTCATAGAAACATACAACCTACCAAGACTGAGCATGAAGAAATAGAAAATCTGAATAGACCAGTAACGAGTAAGGGAATAGATCCCAAAAAAGAAAAGCCTGATGACTTCCCAGGAGAATTCTACCAGTTAAAGAGTTCCAATCCTTCTCAAACTTTTCAAAAAATTTTTAAAAGGTGGAACTATTCCAAACATTTTATGAAGCCAGCATTACCTTTATACCAAAGCCAGACAAGAACACTACAAGAGAACTGCAGGCCAAAATTCCTGGTGAACATACATGCAGAAATCCTCAACAAAATGCTAGCAAACTGAATTCAACAGCACATTAAAGTGATCATGCACCATGGTCAAGTGGAGCTTATCCTTAGGATGCAAGGATGGTTCAGTATACACAAATCAATAAATGTCATATAACACATTAACAAAATGATGGATAAAAATTATATGACCAACTCAGTATTTGTTTTTTGTAAGTATTTTTTAAAATATGTTTTTATTGATTTCAGAAAAGAAGGGAGGAGAGGGAGATAGAAACATCAATGATGAGAGAGAATCATCAATCAGCTGCCTCCTGCACGACCCCTACTGGAGATTGAGCCTGAAACCCAGGCACGTGCCCTGACCAAGAATCCAACCATGACCTCCTGGTTCATAGGTCAACACTCAACCACTGAGCCACACCGGCTGAGCAGTGTTTGCTTTTTGTTGCCTTTGTTTTTGGTGTCAGATTTTTAAAAATCACTGTCAGGACATATGTCATGGAGCTTATCACCTGTTTTCTTCTAGGATTTTTATGCTTTCAGGTCTTACGTTCATATATTTAATCCATTTTGAGTTAATTTTTGTGTATGGAGTAAGATAGTAGTGGCTGTCCTTTTCCCAACACCATTTATTGGAGAGACTTTCCTTTTCCTCATTGTGTATTCTTGGCTCCTGTCATAAATCAGTTAACCATATATGTGTGGGTTTATTTCCGGGCTCTTTATTCCATTCCATTGAACTATGTTTCTGATTTTCTGCCAATACCATACTGTTTTGAATACTAAGCTTTGTAGTATATTTTGAATTCAGGTAGTTCAATGCCTCCAGCTTTGTTCTTGTTGCTCAAGATTGCTTTGGTTATTCACATTCTTTCATGGTTTGCATTTATTTTAAAACTGGAATTTTGATAGGGATTGCATTGACTCTATAGATTGATTTGAGTAGTATGCACATTTTAACAATATTCCAACAATCCTTGAGCATGGACTATCTTTCTATCTATGTGTATCTTCTTTATTTTCTTTCATAACTGCCCTATAGTTTTCAGTATACAAATCTTTCACCTCCTTGGCTAAATTTATTCCCAGGTATTTTATTCTTTTTGTTGAAATTATAAAGTGATATTAATTTCTCTTTCTGCTAATTTGTTGTTAATTATAGAAATGCAATAGATTTTTGTAATTGATTTTGAATCCTGCAATTTTACTGAGTTCATTTTTGAGTTCTAACGTTTCAGGATTTTCATTTGCAAATAGTAACAGTTTTACTTCTTCCTTTCCAATTTGATGCCTTTTACTTATTTTTCTTCCCTAATTATAATGGCTAGAATTTCGAGTACTGTGTTGAATAAAAGTGGTGAGAGTGGATACTTTGTCTTGTTCCTAATCTCACAGGAAAGCTTTCAGCTTTTCATAAATGGATATTGAATTTTGTCAAATGCTTTTTCTGCATCTATTGATGACCATACTTAATCACTGATTTGTGGTTACCATGAGGCTTACCTATAACAGCTTATATTTAAAAGTTTTCAGTTGATAAGAACTTAAGCTTGAACATAGTCTAATGCTCTAGATTTTTACTCTCCCCCTTCTGCTTTTTATGTTTTACTAGAGGCCCAATGCACAAATTCATGGGCGGGGGGCGAAGGGGGACCATCAGCCCAGCCTGCACCCTGTGCAATCTGGGACCCCTCACTCCTGACTGCCTGCCTGTTCACTCCTAACTGCCCACCTGCTCGATCCTTATTGCTTGGCTTGCCACTTCTTACTCCCCGCCTGCTGGCTTCTTACCACTTGGCTCGCCGCTCCTTAGCGCTGCTGTGAAGGCAGGAGTGGCTCCCACCACCGCTGTTGCACTCACCAGCCGTGAGCCCGGCTTCTGGCTGAGCGGCATTCCCACTGTGGGAGTGAACTGACCATCAGAGGGCAGCTCCTGCATTGAGTGTCTGCCCCCTAGTGGCCAGTGCGCATCATAGCAATTGGTTGTTCTGGTCGTTCCGCTGAAAAGGTCACTGGGCTTTTATCCAGAGAGACTAGAGGCCAGGTGCACAAAAATTTGTGCACTCGGGAGGGTCCCTCAGCCCGGCCTATGCCCTCTCACAGTCTGGGAGCCCTTGGAGAATGACCACCTGCTGGCTTAGGCCCGCTCCGCAGGGGATTGGACCTAAGCTGGCAGTCAGACATCCCTCTGGCAGCCCGGGAGCCCTCAGGGGATGCCCACTTGCCAGCGGGGAGCAGGCCTAGCAGCAGTCGGACATCCTTAGCGCTGCTGAGGAGGCGGGAGAGGCTCCCACCACCACAGCTGTACTGGCAACCGTCAGCCTGGCTTGTGGCTGACCAGAGCTCCCCCTGTGGGAGCGCACTGACCACCAGGGGGCTCCTGCATTGAGCGTCTGTCCCCTGGTGGTCAGTGTATGTCATAGTGACCAGTGATTCCCAGTCGCTCTGCTGTTAGGGTCAATTTGCATATTATCCTTTTATTATATAGGATAGAGGCCTGGTGCACAGGTGAGGGCCGGCTGGTTTGCCCTAAAGGATGTCCCGGATCAGGGTGGGGGTCCCGCTGGGGTGTCTGGCCAGCCTGGGTGAGTGGCTGATAGCTGTTTGCAGGCTGGCCAAACCCCCCAGCAGGGACCCTTACCCCATGAGGGTGTGGCCAGCCTGGGTGAGGGGCTAATGGCTGTTTTCAGGCTGGCCACAGCCCTCAGCCACCCAAGCTCCCAGTGGAGGCTGGCTGAAAGCAGGTATCTGGGATTTATTTAGCTTCTATAATTGAAACTTTGTTGCCTTTTGCGGAGGCCACAGCCGGCCAGAGCATGCGGGAAGCTTGGCTTCCTCCATCACCGGGGCAACCAAGCCTCCTGCTTGCTCCAGCTCCATGGCTGCTGGCCACCATCTTGGTTGGGTTAATTTGCATATAGTCGCTCTGATTGGCTGGTGGGCGTGGCTTGGGCGTATCAAGGTAAGGTCATTTAGCATCTTTGTCTTTTATTAGTGTAGATGTCATATTTTACATCTTTTTGTTGTATCCCTTAAGTAATTATTTGTTATATTTTTACTAATTTTGTCTTTTAACCTTTATACTAGCTTTATAAGTGATTAATATACCTTTACTATATGTTTACCTTTACCAGTGAGATTTATACTTTTATTCCTAATTACAGGCAGTCCTCGGGTAACATAGGACTCGACGTATGTCATTTTGTGGTTATGTCACCATCTCCCATTTATTTATTTAAAAAAAGTTCTGTTATTTCAACATATGTACATATGTGCTGTATGTTTTTTATTATTTATTTACCACAAGTAAAGGTCAGGAATTGTTATCTTTCTTTTAATTTTTTTTTACTGTTTCACTTAATTACTGCTGTGTATGTGCTCCATGTGAGTGACGTAGGTGCTTATGTAGGTGGGTTCCGCATTACGGCGAAAATCACATTACATCGCGCTGTAGGAATGGATCTCCGACATAACCCAATGACCTACTGTAGCACCCTTTCTTTTCAGCTTGAAGAAAGTCCCTTTGAAAAAAAAAAAAAGTCCCTTTGTCATTTCTTGTAAGGCCAGTTTAGTGGTGATGAACTCTTTTAGCTTCATTTATCTGGAAAACTCTCCTTCAATTCTGATTGGCATATTTGCCAGATAGGTAATTCAGATATTCTTTGTTGGAATTATTTTTTCTTATAGCACTTTGAATATATTGTGCCACTTTCTGGCCTACCTAGTTTCTGCTGAATATTCTGCTGCTAGTATTTGGGGGAAGCGGCGGGATTCTCTTATACATATGAAGTTGTTTTTCCTCTTTCTGCTTTTAAGGTTATCTCATTGTCTTTACTATTTGACACTTTAATTATAATGTATCATGGTGTGGGTATTTTGGATTCCTCTTATTTGGAACTCTCTGGGTTTCATGGATCTGGATGTCTGTTTCCTTCTCCATGTTAGGGAAGGTAGCCATTATGTCTTCAATAAGTTTTCTGCCCCTTTCTCTCTTTCTGCTCCTTCTGTAACCCTGATAATATGTGTTTCTCCGATTAATGTTGTGCCATAGTTCCTTAAACTATCTTCATTTTTTCATTCATTTTTCTCTTTGATGCTAGGCAGGGAAGAAATAAAATACTTTAAGAAAATATCTAAGCCCTAACCGGTTTGTCTCAGTGGATAGAGCATCGGCCTGCAGACTCAAGGGTCCCGGGTTCGAATCTGGTCAAGGGCATGTACCTTGGTTGCGGGCACGTCCCCAGTAGGGAGTGTGCAGGAGGCAGCTGATCGATGCTTCTCTCTCATCGATGTTTCTAACTCTCTATCCCTCTCCCTTCCTCTCTGTAAAAAATCAATAAAATATATTTTAAAAAAAGAAAAAGAAAATATCTAAGAACTTAAAGGATGCTAGTTTCCAGATTGAGCAGGCTCTCAGCCCAGCAAAATAGGTGAATTAGACCCAAATAAAGGTACTTAATAATATTTCAAAATACTAGCCACACAGAGAAACCTCTACAGGCTTCAAAGAAAATAAAAACTAAAAAAAAAGACAGGTTACAAAGGATCAGGTATCAACATGGCTTTAGACTTCTCAACAATACTAGATAGATAGAGGACAATGGATCAGTGCCTTTAAAATTCTGAAGGAAAAGCCATCACCAAGCTATAATTCTATAACTAGCCAAAATACCAACCAAGTTAGGGGGCAGATAAAAGGTATTTACAACTATTCATAGTCTCAAAAAATTTACCTGCCATGCTACTGAAGGATGTGTTTACACTAAAGAAGGAAGTAAACTAAGAATGAGGAAAATTGTGATACAAGAACAGGAAAAAGGTGAAAGGAATCCCTAGAATGAAACTGTGAACCAATCCCTGAGATCAGCTAGTTCAAATTAGAGTAGGTCAGAAGGAACCAAGAAATACTTCATCAAGAAAATCCAACTAGTGGAATACATGATGGGACTAATTATGGATGTAGAAAATGGGCAGAGATTTTGGGGGGGTTAAATTAGTAATACATACACAGAAAACTAAACAAATACGAGATAAAATATAGTTATACATTCTGAATGTTCAGTAATTTAAAATAAGAGATTGGGAAAGGCATGTAGGTAAAGTGGGATGAGTGGTAAAAAAGCTGAAACCTCATCTTTCATAGTGTGAAATTAATATACAGTTCTTAAAACAGAAATGTAAGAGAGGAGCAATATAAGCCTCTTATCTGAAAATATAAGATAAAAACCATAATAATCAGGTGTAGAAAGTGGTTGGTTCTGGGGAAGGAAAAATAAAGGAAAGAATGGGTCTGCCATTTCTCCTTACAATTTTTTTCTCTTTAAATCTTCATTGTTAAAAGTATTACATATGTCCCCTCTTTCCCCCCATTGGTCCCCTCCCCCAACCCCGCCCCAGGCCTTCGGCACCCTATTGTCTGTGTCCATGGGTTACGCACATATGCATAGAAGGTCTTTGGTTGATTACCTTCCACCCACCCACCCTCTCCATGTCTCTGGATCCACTCGGTTCATCAGTTTATTTTGTTACTTAGATTCCACTCTCCTTACAAATTTTATAAAACTATTTCTCTGAGTCTGAACTTTATACCCATATGTAACTTTTATTTTTTTAATTGAATTTATTGGGGTAAAATTATCCAGGTTTCAGGTATACAAGTCTACACTCTATCATCTGTATATTGTGAGTTTACCACCCCAAGGCAAGTGTTCTATCACTATTTATCCCGCTTTTTCCTTCTTCTATCTCCTCCCTCTGCCATATTGTTATCTGTGTCCATAAGTCTTTCTTTTTTTTCTTTGCTTAATCCCTTCACCCTTCTCACCCAGGCTCCCACACTCCTCTCTGACAGCTGTCAGTCTGTTCTCTGTATCCATAAGTCTGCCTCCACTTTGTTTATTCTGTTCATTAGATTCCACATATAAGTGAAATCATATGGTACTTGTCTTTCTTTGAATAGCTTATTTCACTTAGCATAATACTCTCCAAGTTCATCCATGCTGTTGCAAAAGGTAAGATTTTCTTCATTTTTATAGCCAAGTAGTATTCCATTGTATAAATGTATGACAGCTTTTTTATCCACTCATCAACTGATGGGCACTTGCACTGTTTCCAAATCATGGCTATCCTATCTAATAAAAGAGAAACATGGTAATTAGCCGTACCTCCGCTATCCTTCCCATTGGCTAATCAGAGCGATATGTAAATTAACTGCCAGCCAAGATGGCGGCCGGCAGCCAGGCAGCTTGAAGCAAACATGAGGCTTGCTTGCTTCAGTGACGGAGGAAACCAACGTTCCCCGCCTACTGCTGCCGGCCTCTGAGCTTGCAGTTTGAAACATTGTTACAAATATAGAAGCTA
This sequence comes from Myotis myotis, assembly GCF_014108235.1. Taxonomy (NCBI): domain Eukaryota; kingdom Metazoa; phylum Chordata; class Mammalia; order Chiroptera; family Vespertilionidae; genus Myotis; species Myotis myotis. The sequence continues at coordinate 30,015,058 of NW_023416317.1, read as the reverse complement.
AACAAAACCCCAGAAACCTGCTTTCAGCCAGCCGGGCCTCAGAACTGGAGCCAAGCCTCAAAGCTAAAGCTGGCCCAGAATTAAAAAAAAGAAAAAAAGAAGCAGTTGGGAGCTTCAGTCACCCGCCAGCCTGAAAACAGCCCTCAGCCCCTCACCCAGACTGGCCAGGCACCCCAGTGGGGACCCCCACCATGAAGGGGGTGGGACCAGCTACAAACAGCCATCATCCCCTCATCCAGGCTGGCCAGGCAACCAAGCGGGACCCCCACCCTGATCCAGGACACCCTTCAGGGCAAACCAGCCGGCCCCCACCTGTGCACCAGGCCTCTATCCTATATAGTAAAAGAATAATATGCCTCCCAGCACCAGGATCAGCGGAGCCGCGAGGCCTCCCAGCACTGGGATCAGCGTGACGGGGCAGCGCCCAAACCCCCTGATCGTCCTGTGGCTGTGTGTGTGACAGGGGCCGGGGCCACAACCTCCCTATCCGCCCTGCTCTGTTCGTGACAGGGGAAGGCACCCCAACCCTCTGATCAGCCCTGCTCTGTGCCTGATGGGGGGAGCTCCCCAACCCCCTGATCGCCCTGCGGCTCTGTGTGTGACAGGGTGCGGTGTCCCAACCCACCGCCCCCCCCACGGGCCCAGCTGTGTGTGTGATGGGGTAGAGCCATAACCTCCCCATCAGCCCTGCCCTGAGTGTGACAGTGGCTGCACCCCAACCCCCTGATCGGCCCTGCTCTGTGGGTGATAGAGGGCGGCGCCCCAACCCCCTGATCCGCCCTGCTCTGTGTGTGACAGGGGGTGGTGCCCCAACTCCCCTATCGGCCCTACTCTGTGAGTGATGGGGGGAGCTCCTCAACCCCGATTGGCCCTGCTCTGAGCATGACAGGGGGGAGCTCCCCAACCCCCTGATTGGCCCTGCTCTGTGCGTGACAGGGTACGGAGCCCCAACCCCCCAGATGGGCCCTGCTCTGTGAGTGACAGGGGGCAGCGCCCCAACCCCCTGATTGGCCCTGCTCTGTGCATGACAGGGGGTGGTGCCGCAACCTCCCCATTGACCCTGCCTTGAGTGTGACGGGGGACGGGGCGGTGCCCCAACCCCCCAATCGGCCCTACCCTGAGCATGACTGAGGGTGGCATCGCAACCTCCCAATCCGCCCTGCTCTGTGCATGACAGGGGGCGGCGCCCCAACTCCCCAATCGGCCCTGCTCTGAGCCCGACCAGGGGCTGCACCTAGGGATTGGGCCTGCCCTCTGCCACCCGGGAGCAGGCCTAAGCCAACAGGTCGTTATCTCCCGAGGGGTCCCAGACTGCAAGAGGGCACAGGCCAGGCTGAGGGACACCCCCCCCCAGTGCACAAATTTTTGTGCACCGGGCCTCTAGTCTATATATATAAAAGCCTAGGCGACTGTTACGACTGGTCGACCGAACGACCAGCTGGTAGCTATGATACACACTGACCACCAGGGAGCATACGCTCAATGCAGGAGCTGCCCCCTATTGGTCAGTGCGCTCCCACAGCCAATCTCCCATGGCCAGCCAACCTCCCGCAGTCCCTCCCCCCTGGCCAGCTGGCTCTGATTGGCCCTGATAGGCCTCGATTGCTGGCCAGGTTGAGGGACCCCACCCATGCACGAATTCGTGCAGTGGGCCTCTAGTTGTAAATAATGCTGTAATGAACATAAAGGAGCATATATTCTTTCAAATTAGTATTTCAGGGTTTTTTTTAATATATTCCCAGAAGTGGAACTGCTGAATCAAAGGGCAGTTCCATTTTTAATTTTTTGAGGAAACTCCATACTGTTTTCCAGAGTGGCTGCACCAATCTGCATTCCCATCACAGTGCACGAGAGTTCCCTTTCTCCACATCCTCGTCAACACTTGTTTGTTGGTATTTTTATGATAGCCTTTCTGACAGGTGTGAGGCAATCGCACACATATGTAACTTTTATTTAAAAAGAAGGTGGGCAATAATAAATCTGAATGAATAAAGGACCTGTACAGGCCATTGCTAATGAGTGTCCCTCTCTCCTAGCATCGAGTATTGGTTCCGCTGCATGGATGTGGATGGGGATGGTGTGCTCTCCATGTACGAGCTGGAGTATTTCTATGAGGAGCAGTGTGAACGGATGGAAGCCATGGGCATCGAGCCCTTGCCATTCCATGATTTGCTGTGTCAGATGCTTGACCTGGTGAAGCCAGCCAGTGATGGTAACATTGCATAAAGCGCCATTTTCACTGGTCATCTCTGTAATAGAGTGGGGCATGTAATCCTGATTGTCCTAAATTATTTAACTTTACAGAGTCTTTCATGCAAGCTTCCAAAATACAGTTTTTAAGTTTCTCCTTTACTATTAGTGTGGAACCAACACTTGATGCAAATCCTGTTTAAGAAATGGGATTTTTTTCCCATGGAAACAGAAAGTAACTAGTGATTGCCAGGGGCTTGAGGGCGGGGGTAAAAAGAGATGGAGGAGGGACTGCTTGATGAGTATGGAGTTCCCTTTTGAAAGGTGAAGAAAATTTTAAGGAAATCAATAGTGGTGATGGTTGCACAACACTGAGTGTACTAAAAGCCACTTAAAATACTTTAAAATAGTGAATTTTATGTTATGTGAATTTTACCTCAAAAAAGGAAAGAAATGGGACTTTTATAATAAAACTAGAGGCCCGATACATGAAATTCATGCAAGAGTAGGCCTTCTCTCCCCCAACTGCTGGCACCAGCTTCCCTCTGGCACCGGGGACCTTGGGCTTCCCTCGCAGCCCCGGCTTTGTCCGGAAGGACATCTGGTCTAATTAGCATATTATGCTTTTATTATATAGATAAATGTTTACATATACTTTTTAAACTTCAGTAGAAGTTTTTTTCACTTGCCAAAACAGGTCTTGGAATTTACCAGCCCTGTGTTTTTACATAGGCAAAATAACTCTACGAGATCTGAAGAGATGCAGAATGGCTCACATCTTTTATGACACTTTCTTTAATCTGGAGAAATACTTAGACCATGAACAGAGAGATCCCTTTGCAGTACAGAAGGTACAGTATAGTTTTAACTTCTATTTGAGGGTTGTAATATCAGGGGCGGTGTGCTACAGATAAAAAATGGTTTCTGTCTGCAAGAACTTGATATTTAAAGAGGTAACATTTAAAACATTTCATCACATACTGAAAAGAGCATAAAGGACCTAGAGCACATCTCTTCAGACAGCTAATCAAGTTTAGATAACCTACATCTGCCTGTCATAGAGTGAATTGTATGGCCCATGTGCATTTACATATATATTAGAAACTAGTTACAAAAAAATGTGTTTGAAAAAACTTCTAGCCCTAGCTGGTTTGGCTCAGTGGATAGAGCGTCAGTCTACGGACTGAAAGGTCCCAGGTTTGATTCCAGTTAAGGGCACATGCCCGGGTTGCGGGATTGATCCCCAGTAGGGGGTGTGCAGGAGGCAGCTGATCAATGATTCTCTCTCATCATTGATGTTTCTCTCTCTCTCTCCCTCTCCCTTCTTCTCTGAATTCAATAAAAAAATAAAAATTAAAAAAAAAATAAATGAAAAAACTTACAATTTTAAAATATATCAAAAGGTACATCTGTATTAGAAAGTATATTGGACTTGATTTAATTGTATCATGCATTTCTGGGATGACCTGGTAAATAGCTTTCCCCATCATAATGACAACTAGAAGCTCTCTATGATAAACAAACTTCAGATAATGTAACACTTTTTCAAGTGTTAATGATCACTGTTCATGACTATCAGTTTGAAATCATTCTACACCTAAAACAGATGAGCACCCTTCCCTATACAAAAACCTATGGACCCTCAGAAAACCTGAACATACGACCCATGTCCAAAAACAAACAAAAAGTAGAATATCTCCACTTCCCCTTCAACATTCATTCCCCTGTTTTAAAAATAAAAATTATGTTAATACAAAAAGACTGTTTCAGTTGAGTCATACAGGAGTACAACAGGAAACTTTTACAATCTTTTCCTTTCCTTCTACATGTTGTATAACCTTTTGACCTAAATAGTAGTAAGAATACAAAGATCACCTCCTAAAATACAAATACTCATTGCCAATTGTAAGTCTAAAAACACATGCAAATTTCAGAATGTTAAAAGGTTGGGTTGGAGTCCCTAAAATGGATTAAGTGTAATAATTAACACATTATATGATCAATTTTTAGGTATTTGCATTCTTCTAGGCATAATTAACCCTACATCCTAGGAAAATGCTAATTCATTATCATTATAGAAAAACATATTTTACCTGGAATATATAATCCATGATGTCCATATTATAGAAGGAAAAGAAAATGGCCTTTCCCCCCTTTATTTCTTTTATTTGTGTTATAAATTTTACTGTTATATTTTACCTTTAAATTTTACTTTTCTTTGTAGGAGGAGCTAATTAAATTTGTTCTGATGTACAAAAAAAAGAAAAAAATGATTAGTCAGAAAGTGCTCAGTTAAACTCCAGACACTGTTGAAGAGACACTGGTTATATAGAAATGAAAAAGACTTAGTATATAAAGAATAGGTATATAGAGATGAAAAAGATGGAATAGTAAAAGGTGGAAACCAAGCATATACTATAGCAAAGCAATGATTTGAGGTAGAAAGGCTGTTTCCAGGAAGACAGCGGAGATGACATGGTATCTGACCTGGATTTTATTGTATTTATTTATTTATTTTTAATATATTTTTATTGATTTCAGAGAGGAAGGGAGAGGGAGAGAGAGATAGAAACATCAATGATGAGAATCATTGATTGGCTGCCTCCTGCACACCCCACACTGGGGATCGAGCCCACTGGGCATGTGCCCTGGACCAGAATTGAACCTGGGACCCTTCAGTCCGCAGGCCAACACTCTGTCCACTGAGCCAAACCAGCTAGGGCTGACCTGGATTTTAAAGAAGCAGTAAAAATTTGCCCGAGGAAGGGGTGGCATATGCAGGTGTCATATGCAACCCACAGGTCACTCCAGATAGCTGTTGGGCAAAGTGCCAGGGAGGAAGTGTCTAGAAAAAGGTCTCTGATTACAAGGCTAAAGAATGTAGACCTAAAGAATTTAGCTGGTGGACAGTAGACTATAATTTTGTGATTGCAGGTGTGGAAAATCACTTTAGGAATATTATTACTTTAGCACTTCTTTTAACAATGAAACATTTTCAGATAGGTTTTTTTTCAGTGATCCATAAACCTATCTCCAGTTCTTTGTCTTTAATTATTTTTTCTTTTCTGTGCGGTACTCTTTCCAATCAGGATGTGGAGAATGACATGCCTGAGCCCTCTGACTGGGACAGGTTTGCTGCTGAGGAGTATGAGACGCTTGTAGCGGAGGAGTCTGCCCAAGCACAGTTCCAGGAAGGGTAAGTGAATCTCCCTGTGTCTTGTAGAACCTTGTTAGGAGAGGTACCCATATCAGGAAATATTAAAACCACCTTAAAAAATCAAGCTAGTAATCCTTTCCTATTTTTACAATTTTTGAGTATCATAAACATGAGTGATTTTAAACAACTTTAGTTGAATGAATATTTTCCCCAGCAGTTTTTCTCTTTCCTTCTTAATTTCCTGAAGAGTCTCCTCATGTCCTGTTTCCTTTAATGAAGTTGTACCTTTCACTGGAAACTAAGATTGTTGTGCAGTCATACTACTTTGTTAGTGATGTCAGTGAAGTTGCTAAATATGGAAGGAGGCCAGAAGAACTGAAAAGCTTTTTTAAGTAATAAAAGATGATCATGTTTAAAACAAATCTTTATCACATATGGTCTTCTGCATTCAACCCTGAACACGAAATAACTTCTACATGGAATTTATAATAGTGTATTATCCCACAAAAGGACCATGATAAGAAATTAAATCATGAGACTTTCACTGCTTAGAACATTTCATAACTTTATAATTTGTTGGCTTTTTCTATCACCTAGGGATTCCTCCTCTAATTCTTCTTTAGTCATTGTTTCTCTAAGGCTCTCAATGAATACTTATTATTAAAATAGTGCATTTTTAATAAGCAGTACATTCATATAATTTAATATTCAAAGAAACAACAGTTAAAAGTTTCTTACTATTCAGTCTTCCTCCCTTAAAACAACCACTGTTATCATTTATTTTGTACCCTTCCAAAAATACTCTCTTCCTCACATTCTCACTCTCTGTTGCATATATGTACATATACGGAGAGATAGATACACACACACACACGTGTGTGTGTGTGTATATAAAAGCAAATATACATTTTTTATTTTTTCTCTTACACATATGGTAGCATATTATATCCACAGCTTGGTACCATGCCTTTTCCATAATATAAAGTTTCTATTATACAAGATGAGTAAGTTCTAGAGATCTGCTAGTATACAACATAGTTACCTATAGTTAAAAATATGGTATTGTACACTTACGAAATATATTAAAAGGATAGAGCTCATATTAAATGTTCCCACAACACACACACAGCCCTAGCTTGTTTGGATCAGTGGATAGAGCATTGGCCTATGGACGGAAGGGTCCCAGGTTCAATTCCAGTTAAGGGCACATGCCTGGGTTGTGGCCTCGATACCCAGTATGGGTCGTGCAGGAGGCAGCCAATCAATGATTCTCTCTCAACATTGATGTTTCTATCTCTCTCTCCCTCTCCCTCCCTCTCTGACATCAATAAAAATATATTAAAACACACACACAAATACAGGGAAATTTTTTGAGGTAATGGATATGCTTAGTACCTTGGTCGTAGAAATGACATCACAGATGTAATTATGTCCAAACTCATCAAGAAGTATTCATTAAATATGTAGAATTTTTTGAATATCATGTAAACCTCAATAAAGCTAAAAACAATAACAGCAAAGATTAGAAGAACACCATGGTAAAACAAACACTTGTATTTTACGATCACTGAGATATAAATGAGGCTTCACAAATATTTTGGGGGCCTTGAGTGTATGAGGAATAAATTACTAAAAGAATAACTGAAGCCCGAGCTGGTTTGGCTCAGTGGATGGAGCATCAGTCTGCGGACTCAAGGGTCCTGGGTTCAATTCTGGTCAAAGGCATATGCCCAGGTTGCAGGCTCGATCCCCAATAAGAGGTGTGCAGGAGGCAGCCAATCAATGATTCCCTCTCATCATTTATGTTTCTATCTCTCTCTTCTTCTCCCTTCCTCTCTGAAATCAATAAAAATATATTTAAAAAATAAAAAAAATAAAAGAATAACTGAAGGTTGAGGGGAAAAAAAAGCCAATAAATTGGAAACTATTCCATAGCTATATCTAATGAATGTTTTAAGTTTTTTACAGTTGCATAATAGTCCACTGTGTTGTTATACCGTTATTTTACAATCCTCTGTATGTGGACATTATATTTTAATAGTTCACTTTAGAAATATAATGTTGCAATGAATACTTTTTTTTTTTACTACAAGCGAACATTTATAAAAGCTGGGGACAGTGAAACAAGGAAGTGCTTAGCATAGAGGAAGCAACAATAGAGACCTAGGCTGGTCTGCCTTAGTTCTCTGGGAGGTCAGAGGAAAGAGGGCCTTGGAGATGGTTTCATATGGTTAGCCCTGGTGAGCTGCTGCTGCCTATTGCTCTCCTAAATGCAAGTCTCCCGATGTCCTTTAGAGTTTATGAGATGCATGCCTATGAGGAAGAAGTGAGCGAAGAAGAGGGGGAAGGGAATGGCGTGGGCATGCTTCCCAGAGAGAGAGTGTGCCTCAAAGAATAATTTCATATACCTGTTACTTTACACTCATGTAGGATAAATTACTGGATGTGTATATAGCAAACATAGCATACTTGCAAAGCGTTAGGATTTTAGAAAAACCAACAAGAAATGATGCAGACATCCAAAACTAGCAACAGTATGGAGCCATTTCCATTGCTACGCCTAAAAGGACAAGAAGATGAAACCATCATCGGAACTTGAAGATAGTAACTATGGAGAGAGTCACCTGACTGTATATTGCTGGCACTTTCCATTAGCTTCCAACCAGAAACCAAAAGATAAGAACCCACTGCTGTGGTCCATTTGGGTCACCCTCCTTGGACACAGAGCTAGGGGGAGAGTAGATCTAGTGGAATAAACAGAATATCCAGCTCAATAGATAACATCAGTTAGTCCTACATAGAGACCATACCATTTGTCACCCCTACCATTAAGTCTTCAAAATCTTTTTTGAGAGTAATGAAGAAGCCATCACCAAACCACTTTCTTTAATCTGAAGATTTCCTTAATATGTTTAGTCACAAAACTAGGGTCTCATTTTTATGATAATGACCTGGAAACCCTTAAAATCATTCATCATTCATTGATTATTCCCGAGACTGCATACAAAGAAAAGACAGGCAAGTGGATTCACAAACCTGATTTAAAGGTTTTTGACACTGAGCATCCTTAGGCAGAATTAGGGCAATTTTACTGATCTTATGAAGCAACATCACTGCTGTTAAGAACGTGTGTGGATACTTGTAACAGTGAAAACTCTGAGACAATCTAAGTGTCTAATAGGAAGATTAATAAAATTATCCTATGAACAAAATAAGTATCAGAAAGAAAATTAAGTGTAAGAAAAACAAAAGGGATCTGACATATACACTAATGAAAGAGAAACATGCAAATTGGTGTCACTCTGCTATGCCCACCAGCCAATCAGAGTGACTATGCAAATTAACCCAACAAAGATGGTGGTCTTATACATACACACACACACTTAGTGGCCAGATTATTATGACCACCTGATGTTTGTAGACAAATTAGCTATAATTTTGCGCTGAAGTTGCTAGAAGGCCAGACCATTATAAACGTCTGAATAGCACAACATACCTCAGTATCGTTGCTGATCAAGTTTATCCTATCATGTTAGTGTATCCCAATGGAGATGGCTTCTTCCAACAAGACAATGTGCCATGCCACGGTGCTCATATTGTGCAGGAGTGGTTTCAAGAACATGAGGGAGACTTTACCTTGCTTAGGTGGCCCCAACAATCACCAGGTCTCAATCCAATTGAGCATTTGTGGGACAAAGTTAAAAGAGCAATCAGGCAGCTGGTATTCATCAGGCATGGTATCAGATTCTTCGCATCACCTTTCAACATCTCATGGAGTCAATGCCAAGAAGAATCGCCGCAGTATTAAAGGCAAAAGGTGGCCCAAAGAAGTACTGATGGGGTGGTCATAATAATCTGGCCGGTCATAACAATCTGGCCCCTCAGTGTATATATTGGATAGGGCAAGCAGAATAGGAAAAAATTCAAAGATAATAAAAAAGCTTTTTTGAAATGAAGACCTAACTCTGAAAGATCAAATTCTCTTATACAAGATTCTCTTATAATCTAGGAAATACTTGTAATTATTGACCCCAGATATGTGTGGTGAATTTATCAGAATTCAGAGGTAAATAAAAGCTTATTGGGGAGGGGGTTCATTTTTCAAAATGCAAGTCACCAGACAAGGGCAAAAATTAGTCTTGGCTCAGATACCTCCACAGTAAAAATAAATACTGGAAGACTGTGAAACAATATTTACAACTTTCTCAGAGATAGAAAGTCTATACCCAGAGACTTTACACTAACCCAATATGACATTCAAGCATGAAAACACAGACAGACATTTTCAAACATGTAATAACTGGAGGGAATATAGCATCCATGAGCTTTTCTTTAAAAAGGACATAATCATAAAACCAGGAAACCAACCAATAAAGAGCCCAGACATAGAACAGCCATGGTGGAAAAGAAATAATAGTGTGACATCAGCCACATGGCAGAGTAAGAAGATTCCTTTGTTTCTATCCTTAAATTTACAACAAATCAGACAACTATAACTCAACAAAGGAGTCCCTGTTCAACACACAAACATACCTGAATGATTTACCCAATGGTACATCTAAAGGTGGGCCTATTGGAATGAGATATGGAAGCAAGACAAGGAAAAGGACAGAGATGATGGCTGCAGACACAGTTGGGTGCCCACTGCAGCCCCAGAGAGAATGGTAGTAATGGAGAAGTCGAGCTAGATCCCTCACACTACCACCTAGAGCAGTGGTTCTCAACCTTCTGGCCCTTTAAATACAGTTCCTCATGTTGTGACCCAACCATAAAATTATTTTCATTGCTACTTCATAACTGTAATGTTGCCACTGTTATGAATCGTAATGTAAATATCTGATATGCAGGATAGTCTTAGGCGACCCCTGTGAAAGGGTCGTTCGACCACCAAAGGGGTCGTGACCCACAGGTTGAGAACCACTGACCTAGAGTATAAGAGGTTCAGAAGCAGTGTTCCTCAGAGAAAAGGCATCTCTCTTCCTCCCTTCCCATCATGGCAAACCCCAGTAGAGGTGGCTGGGAAGTCTTAGAAAGTACAGTGATGCCAACAGCCATTGCTGGCAGAGGATGGAGCCACAACATGGCAAACTTTCCACCCATCCAAACAGCCAGGTAGAGAAAGCTGTACAATAGTGCCTACAGTGATTGCTGGCAGAGAGGTAGAGCCATAAGATTGCAACTTGCCTCCCTTGCCCCATCAATTCTATTAGCAGTGGGGCCAGTGACCATTAGTGAAAAGGAAATAGCTCTAGGAGCTCACAAAGCCAGTTATCCATTGCCTGCCACACCAGTTCTCTATTCCCCCCATTACAGTGGTGATGCCCCATAACCCAAGCAAGCCTGTCACAGAGGACACCCATTATCCCAGTGCATACATGGCATTTTCCTTAACTGAAATAATACCAATCCACTGTAATCCCAGAGGCACAAATAGTGCAAGTAAGAGAAAACAAAAACTTGTGCTATAACACCATCTACTGGGGGGAAAAAAAGTACCCTGCCTGTCAACCTGCTGAATTGTTGAGATCAAAACAGTATCTAAACAAGAAAATAGCTGAATAGCTCAAATTTGTGTCTGAGAAACAATCCGTCAAATACCATGAACAACTAAGGTAACATGGGAGCACTTAAAGAAAATGAAAAGCCTCCAGAAGCCATGGAAGACTGTCACTTAAATGATAGAGAATTTAAGACTGCAGTTGTGAAGAAGCTCAGTGAGTTACAAGAGAACTCAGAAAGGCAGTTCAATGACCTCAAAAATAAAATTAATGAACATAAGGAGTACTTTACCAAAAAGATTAAAACTATCAAAAAGAACCAAACAGAAAATCTGGAGATGAAGAACTTAATTGCTTAAGAGAGAATTAGCAAACACGAAGACAGAAACTAGAAGGAAGAAGAGTATTTAAAAATGAAAGAACTCTACGAGAACTATCTGACTCGGTCAGAAAGAGGAACATAAGGATAATAGATATACCAGAAGGAGAAGAGAGGGAGAAGGGAACAAAGAGCTTACCCAAAGAAATAATTGATGAGAACTTCCCAAGCCTATAGAACAAACTGGACTTTTGAAATAAAGGAAGCTAACAGAACAACTAATTTTATCAACCCAGAAATATCTTCTCCAAAACACATTTTATTCAAACTATCAAAAATTAATGACAAAGCCCTGGCCGAGTGGCTCAGTTGGTTGGAGCACCTTCCCATACACCAAAAGGTTGTGGATTGATTCCTGGTCAGGTGCATTCAGGAGGTAACCAACCAATCGATGTCTCTCTCTTTCTCTCTCTCTCAAATCAAAAAACATATTCCTGGTGAGGATAAAAAAAATTTAATGACAAAGAATTCTCAAGGCAGCCAAAGGAAACCCTATTATATTATCATCTTTCAATGGAAACATTATAAGCCAGGAGAAAGTGGAAGGAAATATTCAAAATATTGAAAGGAACTGTCAGCCAAGGATAATATATCCAGCAAAATTGTCCTTTAGCTATGAAGAAAAATAAAGGCTTTCCCAGACAAACAAAAGCTGAGAGAATCTACTGCAAGACCTACTTTACAAGAAATTTTTAAAGGAGCTCTTCTACCAAAAACCAAAAACACAAAGTATATAAAACTGAGTACGATGACTATCAGACAGAAGTAAGAAATTGCAACTCTACTTCAGAATAAGATATTAAACACTTAATTTAAACATAAAGGTTAAATGAAGGGGATGTCATTAAAAAATAACTAGCTACTGCAATTTGGTACAATATAAAAAGAGATAATTTGTGACAACAAATTCATGAAAGGGGAGAAGGAAAGGACTGACCACTCACAAGGGAATGAAGATAAGATGCAATCAGAAGAAAAAGGACTACTGTATGTATGAGGCACTTTACATGAGGCTAATGGTAAACACACACAAAAAGTCAGAGCTGAGACACAAAACCTAAAAAAAGAAAACAGGAAAAAAAAATCACAGAAAACTACCAAACTGACATAGCAGACATAATCACAAGAGAAAGAAACAATGGAGATAAGAGCAACCAGAAAACAAAAAATAAAATGGATATAGTAAGTCCTCATATATCAATAGTTACCCTAAATGTAAATGGACTGAACTCACCAATCAAAAATCACAAAGTAGCAGAATAGATTAAAAATCAAGCTCCAACTATAAGTTGCCTGCAGGAGACTCCTCTCAACTTCACAGACAAACATGGGCTCAAAGTGAAGAGGTGGAAGATGATATTACATAAATGAAAAAGACTCAAATCAGAAATGAAGAGAAGTTAGAATGGACACCACGAAAATAAAAGGATTACATGAGAATTCTATGAAAGACTATATGCCATGAAATTTGATAGGCTAGAAGAAATGGACAAATTATTTGAAGTATACAACCTTCCTAGGAGGAAAATCTAAATAGGCCCATCACTAGTAGGAAATTGAAACAGTAATTACAAAAAAAAACAAAAAACTGACAATGAACAAAAGTTCAAAGCCATTTGGTTTCACTGGTGAAGTCTACCAAACATTAAAAAAAGATTTTTAATATTGCCCAGCTGGTGTAGCTCCATGCTTGAGAATCAGCCTATGAACCAGGAAGTCACAGTTGGATTCCTGGTCAGGGCACATGTCAGGGTTGTGGGCTTGATACCCAGAGGGCATGCAGGAAGCAGCCAATCAATGATTCTCTCTCATCATTAATGTTTCTATCCCTCTCCCTTCCTCTTTGAAGTTAATAAAGTATATATTTTTTTAAAGATTTAATACTAATCCTTATTAACCTCTTCCAAAAAATTGGACAAGAATGAATACTCCTAACTCATATTACAAAGCTAACATTACCCTGGTACCAGAACCAGGCAAAAATAACTCACCCCCAAAAAAGAAAATTTCAAGCCAGTAGCTCTAGTTTACATGGATGCAAAAATGCTAAACCAAATACTAGCAAATTGAATACAATATATTAAAAGGATCATACATCACAATCAAGTGGGGTTCATTCCAGAGATGCAAGGATGGTTCAGCATCCACAAATCAATCAATGTGATATACCACATTAACAGAGTAAAAGATAAAAATCATATGATCCTATCAATGCATGTAGGGAAAATATTTGACAAGATACAACATCCATTTATGATAAAATCATACTCGATTGGGGAAAAAAATGAAAGATTTTCCTCTAAGATCAAGAGCAAGATAAGGGTGCCCATTCTTACCACTGTTATTAAATATAGTACTGGAAGTCCTAGCCAGAGCAATTAGACAAGAAAAAGAAATAAAAGGCATCCAAACTGGGAATGAAGAAGTAAAACTGTTACTACTTACAGATGACATAATTCTAGATATAGAAAACCCTGAAGAGTCCACCAAAAAGCTATTGGAAGAAATAAGTAAATACAGTCAAGTTGCAGGATACAAACTCATTATACAAAAATCTGTTGCATAAAGAAAAATGAAGAAAACAATCCCAATACAATCATGACAAAAAGAATAAAATGCCTAGGGCCGAAACCGGTTTGGCTCAGTGGATAGAGCGTCGGCCTGCGGACTGAAGGGTCCCAGGTTCGATTCCGGTCAAGGGCATGTACCTTGGTTGCAGGCACATCCCCAGTGGGAGGTGTGCAGGAGGCAGCTGATCGATGTTTCTCTCTCATCGATGTTTCTAACTCTCTATCTCTCTCCCTTCCTCTCTGTAAATCAATAAAATATATAAAAAAATTAAAAAAAAGAATAAAATGCCTAGGAATAAACTTAAAGGAAGTAAAAGACCTGTACACTGAAAACTATAAGACACAGTTGAAAGAAATTGAAGAAGATATAAAGAAATGGAAAGCTGGCAGCAAAATCTCAGACATCTCTCATAGCAGTATGTTTACAGATATATCTCCTAAGGCAGAGAAACTAAGGAGAAAATAAACAAATGGGACTACATCAAAATAAAAAAGCTGCACAGCAAATAAACCATCAACAAAACGAAAAGAGAGCCCATTGTATGGGACAGCATATTTGGCAATGATACAGCTGATAAAGGGTTAATATCCAAAATTTACAGGGAACTCATACAACTTAACAAAAGGAAGACAAATAATCCAATTTAAAAATGGGCAAAGGACTTAAATAGACACTTCTTCAAAGAGGACATACAGCCGAAACCGGTTTGGCTCAGTGGATAGAGTGTCGGCCTGTGGACTGAAAGGTCCCAGGTTCGATTCCGGTCAAGGGCATGTACCTGGGTTGCGGGCATATCCCCAGTAGGAGATGTGCAGGAGGCAGCTGATCTATGTTTCTAACTCTCTATCTCTCTCCCTTCCTCTCTGTAAAAAATCAATAAAATATATTTTTAAAAAAAAAAAAAAGAGGACATACAGATGGCCAAGAGACATGAAAAAATACTCAAAGTCACTATCTGAGAGATGCAAATCAAAATGACAATGAGGTACCATCTCACATCTGTCAGAATGGCTACCATCAACAAATCAACAAATGACAAGTGCTGGCGAGGATGTGGAGAAAAGGGAACCCTCGTGCACTGCTGGTGGGAATACAGTGCAGCCATTATGGAAAACAGTATGGAGTTTCCTCAAAAATTTAAATACGGAACTGCCATTTGACCCAGTGATACCACTTCTAGGTATATATCCTAAGAAACCCAAAGCACCAATTAGAAGAATGTATGCACCTCTATCTATGTTCATAGCAGCACAATTTACATAGCTAGGATCTGGAAACAGCCCAGGTGCCCATCAGTAGATGAGTGGATAAAAAAGGTTTGGTACATTTATACTATGGAATACTATGCAGCAGTAAAAAAGAAGAATCTTTTACCCTTTGAGACAGCATGGAGAGACCTGAGAGTATCATGCTAAGTGAAATAAGTCAGTCAGAGAAAGACAAGTATCACATGATTGCACTCATATGTGGAATCTAAGTAACAAAGTAAATTGATGAAAAGAGTGGGTCCAGAGACATGGAAGCATGGAACACAGTGCAGAATCTCAGAGGGAAGGCAGGGGAGGGTGGATAGGTGGGAGCTAATCAACCAAAGACCTTGTATGCATATATGCAGAACCCATGGACACAGACAATAGGGTGCTGAAGGCCTGGAGCCGTGGGGATTGGGGGGAGGGGGAGAGCAGAAGAGGGGAGGCTAGAGGTGAATGGGGGTAAAGGGGACATATGTAATACTTTCAACAATAAACAATTATTTTTTTAAAATAAAAGAAATGAGAAAGCTGTTCTGTGTTCATGGATTGGAAGAATTAAAATGTTATAAAGATTTAATGTAATTCTTATCAAAATCCCAATGGTATTTTTCACAGAATAAAAGAAAACAAAATAACCCCTCAAATCTGTATAGAACCACCAAAGACCCCAAACAGCCAGTGCAATCCTGAGAAGAAAAAGAACAAAACTGGAGGTATCTCATTCCCTGATGTCAAATTATACTATAAAGCTATAGTAATCAAAACAGTATGGCATTGGCAGAAAAACAGATACACAGACCAATGCAACATAATTGAGAGTCTATAAATAAACCTATGCATATGTGCAACTAATTTTCAACAAAGGTGCCCAAAACACACAATGTTAAAAAAGAAAGTCTTTTTAATAAATAGTGTTGGGAAAACTGGAAAGCCACCTGCAAAACAATGAACTCTCTGACACTATATATAAAAATTAACTCAAAATGGATTAAAGACTTAAATATAAGACCTGAAACAAAATACATAAAAGAAAATATAGGCAATAAACATATGGACATTGGCCTCAGGCATTTTTGTGAACTTGACCCAAAAGACAAGGGAAGTAAAAGCAAAAACAAATGAATGAGACTACATCAACCTAAAATGCTTCTACTCAGCAAAAGAAACCATCAAAAAAACAAAACAAAACAAAAGGCAACCAACAAAATGGTTGATATTTGCAAATGATACCTCTGATAAGGAGCTAATATATAAAGAACTCATACAACTCAACAAAATCCAATTAAAAAATGGGCAGAGGGCATGAATAGACACTTAACCAAGGAAGACATACAACAAATATAGGAAAATATGCTCAACATCACTAGTTATAAGGGGAAGTAAATCAAAACCACAATGAGATATCACCTCACACGTTAGAATGGCTATTTTCTATAAGACAAGAAATAACAAGTATTGGAGATGTAGAGAAAAGGTGACCCTTATACATCATTGTTTGGAGTATAGGTTACTGCAGCCACTATGGAAAATAGTATGGAAATTCTCCAAGAAATTAAGAATAGAGCTACCATATGACCCAGCAATCCCTCTTCTGTGTATCTACCCCCCCCCAAAAAAAAATTATGAAAACACTTATTCATAAAGATATATGTGCCCCTGTGTTCACTACAGCATTATTTACAATAACCAAGACATGGAAACCTAAGCGCCCATCATCAGATGATTGGATAAAGAAGATGTGGTACACATATACAATGGAGTACTGCTTAGCCATAAAAAATATGAAATATTGCCATTTGCGACAACTGGGATGGATCTTGAAAGCATTATGCTAAGTGAAATAAGTCAGACGAAAAAGGACAAGAACCACATGATTTCATTCGTATATGGGATGTAAAACAAAAGCAGCAAACTCATAAATACAGACAACAGAATGGTGGTTACCAGAGGGAAAGGGATTGGCAGAACAAAGAGGGTCAAATTCATGGTAATGGAAGGTAGACTAGATTTTGAGTGGTGAGCACACAGTAGTGTGTACAAATGTCATATTATAAAGTTGTACACCTGAAACTTATATAATGTTATTAACCCATGTTGCCCTTTAATAAATTTAGTTTAAAAAAGAAATAATAATGAGCAATCAATCCATTTCAATGTAGAAAGGATATTTATCAGAACCATAATTATTATGGGGAAAATAATGTAACTAAAGCTGGTGTAGAGAGGAAGAAGAAATATATATGTAACATCCTAGAAATAACTATTTAACTGAATTAGGATGTACAGAGGAAGAAGAAAATGTATGTTGAGTTTAATTAGCAAGGCCTCCACAGATACCTTCTAAAGCTGATAAGTTTAGAGTTTAATAATATTAATTAAGCCCTGACCAGTTTGGCTCAGTGGATGGAGCGTCGGCCTGGGGAGTGAAGGGTCCCGGGTTCGATTCCGGTCAAGGGCGTGTACCTTGGTTGCGGGCACATCCCCAGTGGGGGGCGTGCAGGAGGCAGCTGATCGATGTTTCTGACTCTCTATTCCTCTCCCTTCCTCTCTGTAGAAAATCAATAAAATATATTTTAAAAAATAATAATATTAAAATAATCACTTGAAAAACAAAAGCCTTACTCTAAATATTCTAATTCAATCAGAAAAAAAACTGTACACACAAAATAAAAACACAGACCACACATCATAAACTAAAAAATGAGAAAAGACAAGTATTTTTAGATCAGTGAAAAGAAATGGAATAAACTCACTTTTTAAAAGAAAAGGGTTCAACTGTGGAATGATAGCAAAGGTTGACTAAAAAAAGAATGAGCACACACAAAAACTGTCCGAATAACATCAGATTTTTGAAGCAAAACTCTAAAAATTATTTGCAGTCATAATAAACTATTCCCTGAAAATAGATAAAATACCTTTATCCATAGGCCATTTACTAAATACATATTAGGCCATAAACAAAACATCAGTGGATTTCTAAAAAGTAATAATAATACAGGCCAGCTTTTCATCTCAAGGAGGTCGATTTAAAGCATACTGTCATTTTCCATTTCTTACACCATAAAAATAAAAAGTACAGAACACCACTTAAAGAAGAGAAACTTCCCGTGGAAAGAAAGAAAGTAGATGGGATCAGATTGAAGAGGGAACCAGAGCTTATGTTCTATGCGGAGGGTGCAGAAGATAATTACTACAGATAAAGAGAGCGGCATTTAAGGATATCTATACCAGAATTTGATTGAGACCAAGAGCAAGAGGGAGACCAGAAGCATCTAGCTAGGCCAAATCCTAAACAGTCATGTGTCACTTACCAATGGGGATATGTTCAGAAAAATTCACCCTTAGGCCATTTCATCATTGTGCAAACATCACAGACTATACTTACACAAATCTAGATGCTATAGCGAGCTTACACACCTAGACCATATGGTATAGCCTATTGCTCCTAGGCTCCAAGACTGTACAGCCTATTATGGTACTGAATAAGCAATTGAAATAAAATGGCAATTATTTTTGTGTCTAAACATAAAAAAGTTACCACAGCAACATGGTTTAAAAGATAAAGTGTGTTTGTGCGCACATGCTTTGGGGGAGCAAGGGGAAAGCTGTGGAGGGAGGCACCATCTGAGGGAGAGTAGACATCAGGAGGAGGGAGAGAGGAAGGATGAGAAGGAAGGAAAAAGAGAGAAATGGAGAGCAGAGATTAAGAGAGCTAGAAAGCTAAAGCTTGAAATAAGAAATAAAAGGAGGAAGGGGAGGAGATGAATATTGGGGGCGGGCGTGGAACTGAGAGGAAGGAGAGTTAAATAGAAATGGAGAAGAGAAGTGAGCTTGTGCGCATGATGTTAGCCGAGGTAGGAATGGGGATGGTTCTTGGGCTGCCTTCCTCCCAGCCCATTCCTCTTGCTCCCTTGCCAACTCTAGCCCCAGCCAAGGGTAGGCACATACTGAGCCTCTTCTATTTAAACCCCCCAAAGCTAGCAGCAGTAAATTCAACATCAGTAATCAGGTCTAGCCTTTTCTTTCAACATCAATCAAACTTTTTGCTTATAATCTATTATAATTTTATGGGACCATCATCATATACGCTGACCTCATTAAGTGATGTATGACTGTATATCCTAATCCTACCCCTAAAGGAAAGACAAAAGCAGTGTGTGTGAGATCTTGGAGCAGAGAAAGCACAGCCACTAAAATATATTCACAGCAGCAGCATGGCCCAATCCATTCTGGTTCTCATTGAAAACACTAGCAATTACACACTGCCCTCTTATAAGCAGCCAGTGCAAACAGAGGCAGCAGTCTATTCTCAACTACATAGAATAGTAGACAAATACGAAATTGTTGACAAATACCAATAAAATACTCAACAAATGCAAGAATTTCACCCTTGAAAGGAGACTCACTACAGCAACAGAACAAGGCATCAAAATGAGTATATTTACTATTTTTAGTGAGATAAGAGAATATATTGCATTCTTGAAGCAAGACTGGCCAATTTCTAGGAAATGAAAAGAAAAATATTTAAATGAAAAAACCATAATCGTGTGCCTCCTGTACACCTCCTACTGGGGATATGCCCGCAGCCAAGGTACATGCTCTTGACCGGAATCGAATCTGGGACGTTTCAGTCCACAGGCCAACACTCTATCCACTGAGCCAAACCGGTTAGGGCCAGTTAAAAAGTTATTGATCTGGCCTAGTAAGTGTGGTTGTGGGGTAAGAAATCCTCGTAGGAATCAGTAGAAATAACACCCAGATAAGTCCCAGAATTGTATCTTTTTAAACAAAAATATATGCATAAACAGTTATCAGCTCACTTTTTTTTCTGGCCAGGTAGCAAATACATTAGACTTTGCAGGTCTGTCACAACTGCTTAGCTCTGCCATTATAGTGTGAAAGTAGGAAAGATAAGCTTTATTTAAGCAAAAGAATATGGCTGTGTTCCAATAAAATTTTAATCATAGACACTGAGATATTATCTTCATTTCATTTTCACATGTCATGAAATATTCTTCTTTTGATATTTTTTCAAACTTAAAAAGGTGAAACCATTGGCTGTACAAGACAGATTTGACCCACAGACTGTAGTTTGCCAATCCCATACTAGAATGAAATTTGAGAACATAAAAGATAGAGAACTGAAAACCTATCAGAAAGAAAAAAGAGATTACCCGCAAAATGAATACAAAACCAAGTAGAGCATGACCATTTAAATACTGCAAAGAAAATACCTTAGAACCTAGAACTCTGTTCCTATTTAAATGTAACAGCCAGGTAAGGATATTGTCAGGCATTCAGAGATGTGAAAAGCTTACTACACACAAACTATCTCTGAAAGAAATATTAAAGGATATTCTTCAGCAAGAAGGCAAATGGATCCTAGAGGAATACTAGGATGCAAGAAGCAACCATGAGCAACAAAATTAGTAAAACTTATTCTTAGAACTAGGTAAGTATTGATCACAGATACTTCTAACACAGTGATTCTCAACCTTCTGGCCCTTTAAATACAGTTCCTCATGTTGTGACCCAACCATAAAATTATTTTCGTTGCTACTTCATAACTGTAATGTTGCTACTGTTATGAATCGTAATGTAAATATCTGATATGCAGGATGGTCTTAGGCGACCCCTATGAAAGGGTCGTTCAGCCGCCAAAGGGGTCGCGACCCACAGGTTGAGAACCACGGCTCTAACATAAGAGAGTAGAAAGAGGCCAGAGAAATATGCTGTGAGTCTTTATGAGAATGGAGAATATAGATGCTGATAGAATTATATTTCTCTAAGAATGGCTAGAGTTAAAGTATGTTTTAAAAATTTAAGATCAATCACTAAAAGAAAAAAAATAAAATAGAAAAATTCCTAATCATATTTAGAAAAAGATAGTTAATTATTAACTAGTAAAGAAATGAGTAAAGAAAATACAAATTACAATCTTTTTAAAATCAGGAATGAAAACATTATACAGGGTGGGGGAAAAGTAGATTTATAGTTGTTTGTATGGAAAATAATACAATAATTAATAAATCATACAAGAATAAACTGTTTCACCTACGCACGACGACAGACCTACTTTTGACACACCCTGTATTTAGTAAAATCTCTGGGATATGAACAAGGGAAAATACATAACCTGTATACTGAAGTAAATGAACTAGGCTATCCTCTGAAGTTGCATTAAAAAGGATGACAAAACAGAACCAAATAAAGTACATAGAAGGAAGAAGTTAAAAAAACTTTATTTAAACAAAAATAAATCTATTAATTTATACACACATGCAGCATACTATGTGCCAAGCACTACTCAATATTTTAATTCACTTGGGTGCTCACAAAAAAAACCATATTTTGTAGATGCTATTGTCCCCATTTTACAGGTATGAAAACTGGACTACAGATTTGTCAGATCTACCAATATATAAAAGTCGTTTTTAGCCCAAGACTGCAACTGGTTCAGCTTTACAAAAGATCTGTCATTAATAGATTAAAAGAGGGGGGGAAATATGACAAAATTTAATGTATTTTCTAGTTTGGAAAAAATCTTAAAACTAAGCAAACTTAAGAAGTATACCTTCTTAACATTTAAATGGTATTAATCCTATACCCCAGAAACAACCAGTTAAAAACATAATAGGAAAAAATCCTATTTAATATTAAGAAAAAATGTGACTTGAAAAATATATATGAAGAAAATATAAAATTTCATCAAAAAATATAAAGACCGTTTGCCATGTTAAAATAAATTTACCAATTATCCCCCCAAAACATGTGTGGAGCTTGATAAACTAATTCTAAACTTCACATGGAACAATAAATACATAAGAATAGCAATGAGTTTTGAAAAGAAACAAAGTTATTATGGGGTGTGAAAGAGAGTTAGCATATAATTACTATAAAGCCATAGTAATTAAACCCAGTATCATTTCCATGCATAAAAAGAAAATATATGCATAGCAATATAGTCTATAAAGATGGTGTATTAAATGTGTCAAAAGAAGATCAATTAGTCAATAAAAGGTTGGCTCTTTGTGGTGAGGTGAAAAATATACATGTTAAACTAATATCTTCAAGAATATAAATAGAGCCGAAACCAGTTTGGCTCAGTGGATAGAGTGTTGGCCTGCAGACTGAAAGGTCCCAGGTTCAATTCCGGTCAAGGGCATGTACCTTGGTTGCGGGGACATCCCCAGTGGGGATTGTGCAGGAGGCAGCTGGTCGATGTTTCTCTCTCATCGATGTTTCTAACTCTCTATCTCTCTCCTTTCCTCTCTGTAAAAACTCAATAAAATATATTTTAAAAAAAAAAGAATATAAATAGACTTTGAAAGCATAAAGGTAATAGAAATTTATAAGGAAATTATAAATTCAAGTATACTAGAATTTATAAATTGACAAATTTTGCATCACAAAAAAAGGCAGACAAACTGGGTTGGATCATATAACCAATAGTGATCTTTTATATAACACTTATTCTTCAAAATCAATAGTAATAACATGAATATTGACAAATTCTAAAACAGTCAAAAGACATAAATTTCACTCAGGAAATAAACATGAATATTCTTACTTCATCAACAGTTAAAATATAATGGTCAGATATAACAGTTTTAACTGTATATGTGCCTAACAACAAAGGCCCAAAACACATGGAACAAAAATTGTCAGACAGTTCAACAATTATAATTGGAAATTTCAACACTCTTTCAGTAATCGATAGAATTAGAGACAATCGAAGACTCAAACATAGTCAAGATATTTGATCTAATCAATATGGAGATCAAATATGCAACAAAACAACAGGAAAATACACAGGTTCTTCAAGTGCACATGGAACTTCTCTAAGACAGACCATATATTAGATGAGTAAAACAAGGTTCAATAAATTGAAATGGGTTATAGTAATATATAAAGTATGTTGTTGGACCATAGTAGAAATAAATTAGAAATCAATAACAGGAAGAAATCTGGGAACCCCAAAATTTTTGCAAGTTAAAAATAACACTTCTAAAGATACATGGGTCAAAGCAAAAATCACAGGAAAATTTAAAATTATCTTGAAACAAAATACAAAAATGCATGAGGGTGCAGTTAAAGTAGTGCTTAGAGGAATATTCACGGCTCTGAAAGGTCTAACATCAATAATATAAGCTTCTAGCTTAAGAAGCTGGAAAAAGAAAGAGCTAACCAAACTCAAAGTAAGTAGAAAGAAGGAAATAATGAAGATCAGAGTAGAAATCCATGAAATAGGAAATAGGAAAACAGTATGAAAGAACTGATAGAACCAAAGGTTGGTTCCTTGGAAAGAATTTTTTAAAAAGATCTTTAACTAGACCAGCGGTTCTCAACCTGTGGGTCACGACCCCTTTGGTGGTCAAAGGACCCTTTCACAGGGGTCGCCTGAGACCATCCTGCGTATCAGATATTTACATTACAATTCATAACAGTAGCAACATTACAGTTATGAAGTAGCAACGAAAATAATTTTATGGTTGGGTCACAACATGAGGAACTGTATTTAAAGGGCCAGAAGGTTGAGAACCACTGAACTAGACCAAAGAAAAAAGAATATATATAGTTAACATAATATTCCTGGTGAAAAACTGAACGCTTTGCCTCTAAGATCAGGAACAAGGCAAGGATGTTTCTAATCCTCACCATTTCTACTCAACATTGTAATGAAGTTCCTTTCTTGTGAAGTAAGACAAGAAAGACATTAAAAGTATTCAGATTGGAAAGGAAGAAGTATAACTATTCATAGATTATGTAAACTTTAAGTAGAAAATACTAAGAAATCTACATAAAAGCTACCAGATCTGATAAGTGAGTTTAGCAAGGTCTCAGAATGCAGGAGGCAGCTGATCGATGTTTCTCTCTCATCGATGTTTCTAACTCTCTATCTCTCTCCCGTCCTCTCTGTAAAAAATCAATAAAATATATTTTTTTTAAAAAAAGAAAAAAAAAGAAATTCCACTCCTAGGAATCTACCCAAGAGAAGTGTTCACTCAAAGACTCGGACATATACGTTTAAAGTAGTAGTACTTATAGCCAAAAACTGGAAATAACCCAAATATCCACCAAACTGGTGAACCGATAAACAAAATCGTTTATCCATCTAATGGAAAGTTACTCAGCAGTAAAAAAAAAAAAAAAAAAAAGAAAGAAAGAAAAATGCATGAACTCTATAGATAGAACATGTATGAATCTCAGAATAATTAAGCCAAGTGAAAAAAGCTAGACAAGAAGAGTATATTCCATTTTTGTATGATTCTATTTATATAAAATTCTAAAAAATGCAAACATCTATACAGTTGACCCTTGACCAACACAGAGGTTAGGGCAGCCGTGGGCAAACTACGGCCCGCAGGCCGGATCCAGCCCGTTTGAAATGAATAAAACTATTGAAAAAAAAGACCGTACCTTTTTATGTAATGATGTTTACTTTGAATTTATATTAGTTCACACAAACACTCCATCCATGCTTTTGTTCCGGCCCTCCGGTCCAGTTTAAGAACCCACTGTGGCCCTCGAGTCAAAAGTTTGCCCACCCCTGGGTTAGGAGCACAACCCCCCCTCACAGTTGAAAATCCATATACAACTTTTGACTCCCCAAAATCAACTACAGTCATCCTTCATGGGAAATTGGTTCCAGGACATACACACACACAATCTGCAGGTGCTCAAGTCCCTTATGTAAAATGGCATAGAATATTGTGTACAGTTGGTCCTCCTCCACATCTGTGGTTTTAGAATCCGTGGACACAAAACCCAGGTATATGGAGGGCAACTATATATTTATTGAAAAAAATCTAGGTATAAGTGGGCCTGCCCAGTTCAAACCCATGTTCAAGGGTTAACAGTAATGACAAAAAAAAAAAAAATCAGTGATTACCTATGGTGTAGGGCTCAATGACTATGAAGGGGAATGAGGAAACTTAGGTAAGGAGGAATGGATATTTTCATGATCTTAGTTGTTGTGATGCTTTTAAAGTATATATTAAAGTCAGATTTTATTAACTGTATACTTTAAACATGACCAATTTTGTATGTCAGTTATACCTCAGTAAGTAAAAGAACTACTAAGACGTGCAACATGAATGAATCTCTCAAAAATAATATTCTATGTGAAAGATGCCAGGCACTAAAAATTATATATTATATAGTTCCATTTATATGAAATTTCTAGAAAAGGCAAAATTATAGAGCTAGAAAACAGATCAGTGGTTGGCTAGTTCTGGGAATGAGAGTGGAGAGTGAATACAGACAGGAACAAGGGAGAAGACAGGCAGATCAAGGGATGAAAGTGTTCTAAAATTGGATTGTGGTAATGGTTGAGCAGTTTTAAAAATTTACTAAAACATTTTGAATACGTAAATTGGTGAATTCTATAATATATAAATTTTACTTAAATAAAACTATTTTATTTTTTTTTTAAATATATTTCATTGATTTTTTACAGAGAGGAAGGGAGAGAGATAGAGAGTTAGAAACATCGATTAGCTGCCTCCTGCACATCTCCTGGGGATGTGCCCGCAACCCAGGTACATGCCCCCGACCGGAATCGAACCTGGGACCTCTCAGTCCGCAGGCCGACGCTCCATCCACTGAGCCAAACCGGTTTCGGCAAATAAAACTATTTTAAAAACACAAGAGCCAAAAATGTTTAGCTTACTGAATTGGCAGCAATTTTTTAAAAGATATTAATTCAATAACTATTTGCATTGATACTGTATAGTAAGCAGTGTTGGGTAATGATGAACACAGATAGGATTCCTGCCTTAGCAGGGAAAATAGACAGATGCAATTAAAGAGTCTTAACTATTCTCCCATAGAGGAAGCACACTGCAGACACCCTCACTCTCAGCTCACTGTGCAGTAAGACAAGCACTTTCACACATTGCAAATTGGCCCAAGCTCCCTGGAAAGTAATTTGACGATATGTAGCAATAGCCTGAATTTATATCTGTTGACTACCAATTCTAATTCTGGGTGTCTATTGTAAATAATCAGAAATTTGGATAGAAATTATTCATCCAAACAATTGGCATTGGTCACAGGTAATTAAAATTTAAAAATTCAAAGTTGCCGAAACCGGTTTGGCTCAGTGGATAGAGCGTCGGCCTGCGGACTGAGGGGTCCCAGGTTCAATTCCGGTCAAGGGCATGTACCTGGGCTGTGGGCACATCCCCAGTGGGAGATGTGCAGGAGGCGGCTGATCGATGTTTCTCTCCCATCGATGTTTCTAACTCTCTATCTCTCTCCCTTCCTCTCTGTAAAAAATCAATAAAATATATTTAAAAAAAAAATTCAAAGCAACACAAATATACAATAATAGAGTGGTTAAATAAGTCATGGTATCTAACTATCACTTTATGCAGATATTTAAATTTTGTGCTTGTACATAAACATAAATGGAGAAATCACATTTGCAAAATTGTTTGTGATATAACTTCCATAGTAAAAATGTGTTTACCTGTACACACAAGCTAAAAGGTTCCAAAATATTAATAGTGGTTAACTCTGAGCTGTGGATTGTATTTTGGCTTTTTGTACTGTTTTATAATTTATAAAGTTGATCTAATGAACTTGTATTACTTTTATAAACAGGAAAAAGAAGTTATTCCCCTTTATCTGTTTACATAGGTAATATGTATTCACTGCAGAGTTAGAAAATTGTGATAAAAACTTCACCTTTAGTCTACCACTCAGAGACAGCCTGTCTTATCATTTAGGAGTATATCTTTCTAGACATTTCTATGCAAATAGTAAGTAGTTTGTTTTACAGAAATGGAATTTATACTACATATTGTTTTGTAATCTGCTTTAAAGGAGGGATAGCCCTAACCGGTTTGGCTCAGTGGATAGAGCATTGGCCTATGGACTGAAAGGTCCCAGGTTCAATTCCAGTCAAGGGCATGTACCTTGATTGCGGGCACATACCTAGTAAGGAGTGTGCAGGAGGCGGCTGATCGATGTTTCTCTCTCATCGAACTCTCTATCCTTCTCCTTTCCTCTCTGTAAAAAATCAATAAAATATATTTTAATGAATAAATAAAGGAGGGATAAAATAGAGATAGCAGGCCTAAACACTTAAAAGTTTATTAGTCTAAAAAAGTGGTTCTCAACCTTCCTAATGCCCCGACCCTTTAATACAGTTCCTCATGTTGTGGTGACCCAACCATAAAATTATTTTCGTTGCTACTTCATAACTGTAATTTTGCTACTGTTATGAATCATACTGTAAATATCTGATATGCAGGATGTATTTTCATTGTTACAAATTGAACATAATTGAAGCATAGTGATTAATCACAAAAACAGTATGTAATTATATATGTGTTTTCCGATGGTCTTAGGCAACTCCTGTGAAAGGGTCGTTCGACCCCCAAAGAGGTCGCAACCCACAGGTTGAGAACCGGTGGTCTAAAAGGAAGAGAAACTGATGGCAGTTTAAGAGAATAAATAATTGGCACAAACTAACGTTTTTTCGAGCTGTGGTAGTGCTCAGAAAAAGTGCCAGTGTGTGGGAGGGGAGAGGGGAAGCAAAGGGATGCAGACAGAAGTACGGGTGAGGGGTCATGAGAGGAAATGTAGAGACCAGCTGCAGCGAAATTCAACCCGCATATATAAGAGGCTTCTGCTGGCCACCCCTCTTCTCATGTTGTGGGAGATAAGATAAGGCTTACACAGCGCATATGTAGGTGATGAGGTCCCGAGGGGAGAGGAGGAGTCTTACAATAGTCACAGCCTGTAGGATGAGCTCTAGGATGGCAACAGAGGAAAAGGACTGTTTACAGTTGTTAATAGCTATCTGACATGGTTCAAAAGCAATACCAGAACCAGAATCCCAAGGCTATACCACCTAGAGCTTCATCATAAAAGGAATTTACAAGGAAATCAGAGTGAGTCTGCAAACAGAAATTACCAGACTCAAATATTAGAAAGGGAATAAGAATGCCAGTCCCATGGAAAGAGCAGAGGCTTAGGAGCCAGACAGATCTGGTTCTACCTACCACTCACCAGCTGGGCAGGTTACCTGACTCCTGAGGCTCAGTTTCAGAAGACACCAGCAACTACCTTCCTAGGTGGTTGTGAGACTCTAAGATAATATACATAAACACCTGGCACATAGATACCTGATAAGTAGTATCTATTACTACTATTACTGCCCTTGCATGGGAAGAGATGCAATATAACATCATGGATAAGAGCACAGAATTTGGAGGTAGACACCCTCATAAATTCAAATCCTTGACATATCACTAACTAGCTTTGTGATCCCAAGCATCCAAGCCTCAACATCCCCTATATGACAATGAGGATACCACCTGCCATACTAAGCTATTTTAAGGATTAAATAAGACAATGTACAGGGTGAGGCAAAAGTAGGTTTTCTGGCCCTAACCGTTTTGGTTCAGTGGATAGAGCGTCAGCCTGCGGACTGAAGGGTCCCAGGTTCGATTCCGGTCAAGGGCATGTGCCTTGCTTATGGCACATCCCCAGTAGCGGGTGTGCAGGAGGCAGCTGATGGGTGTTTCTCTCTCGTTGATGTTTCTCTCTATTCCCTCTCCTTTCTTCTCTGTAAAAAATCAATAAAATATATTTTTTTTAAAAAAAGTAGGTTTTCTGTGTTTCACGTACAACTGTAAACCTGCTAGTGCCCCACCCTATTAATTATAATATCTTTATATTATACCCTTAGGCATAGTGCCTATTTAACCAACAAATAATTACAAGTACCACTTCTATGATCTTGGCCACACTGCATAACCCCGCTGAACTAGAATTTAATCAGCTGTGGCATTAGCATTCCACTACCTACCTTGTTCCCCTCATTCCCAGAGCACAGAACATGGCACATAGTTGGCACAATAAATATCTGTTGCATGACCTGGACTGGACTGAGAATTAGAGATAATGTATAAAATATAAGTGTCTGGCATACAAATGTTGGGGCGGGGGGGGGGGGTGTAAAGGAGGGAACAGAGCTATTTGTCTTTCCATCAGAACACGGGCTCCTCCAGGGCAAAGAACCTTTGTTTTATTCATTTTGTGATCCCAGCCCCTGGCAGACGGTTAGAGATGTGGAAGAGCCTCAGCAGATGTTTACTGAGTGGCACTGGAGGCAGCAGTAATCCAGCAGCTGCCCTTCTACAAGGAAAACTGCAGGCGTTCTGATGACTTGACCTTCCAAAAACAACTTGAAATTCTCCATCTACTTTACCATCTAACAACAGTCATAGGGAGCCTTGTGCCAAGTGTCTGTACTTCCTAATTCAAGGCTGGTACTTAGGTCATGTCTCCAATAACTAACCTGTTAATAACTCCAGATTTCAGTGAGGTGAAAGAGTGCCAAAGGTTTCCATAGGTATGAGAATGCAGGCATTGTGATCATTATATCCAGCACCACAACACGATCACAGCATACAACAGAGTTTGTATAAATTCAGCTAAGCTAATGAATGGTCATAGGGGAAACCAGAAAGACAGGGTATCAGTTACATAAATTTTTTCAACTAGATGTATCACCTGTATGAAGACAACAGATTATGACACCAAATTTATCATTAACATTTTTAGGATTTCTACAATAAAAGTAATTAAAAATGATGTAAAACAGGCTAAAGGGTCCTCCAAGTTGCTATCTTAAGAAACTGAGATCTACAATATCAGAAACAAGCTTTTCTGCCAATTTGACTAATATGTACTTGATTACTTCAGATATTTAGTTGAGGTTTTTACATTACCTTAAAAATACTTTCTTACAAGATATTCTGGTATTTTACCAACAGTTTTACCTTTTATTAACCTAGATTAATGTAATTATTTTTATTCTGAGAGTCTTCATCTGATTAGTAGAGAAGTACAGGCTTGCTGCTGGAAAAAAATGGAAAATGTAGAAGTTAAAGTCATTCTTGGTTCAGTCATCTAGAGATAACCATTATTTACACTTCGGTATATTTCTTTTTGCCATTTAATGTTACATGTCTTTCCATCACAACATGGGCTCCTCCAGGGCAAAGAACCTTTGTTTTATTCATTTTGTGATTCCAGCACCTGGCAGATGGTTAGGGATGTGGAAGAGCTCCCAGATGTGTTTTCATAGACATGACTGTCAGTGCTTCAGGGTACTCTCAAGCAATAACTCACCCGTTTCTCTATTATTGGACATTTAGATAGTTTAGAACTGTTTTTTAATTTTTAATGGTGGGTTTTTTCCTTTATATTAAATGTAGACTATAGAGAATTACTCTTTGTAAGAATTCCACACTTACTTCCATTAGCACTGGAAAATAAGGCGCTATAGGCAAAGAAGGCCAGCCAAAAACCCACCGGAGCAATCTTCCAGAATGTAGCTAGTGAAAGTCAAGTCTGGAGCAGGGGTTGTGTGGAGCCTGACTGTCCTCAGTGAAGTGAGAGAATTCAGCAGAGGAGCAGGGATACTGGGGGCAGAGGAGGGAGGTGACAGCATTTTATGTGTATATTCGGGCCTGGGAAGAGAAAAAGAAGGAATAACAAATTAATATGGCAAAGTAGAATAGTTCTGAGTCATTTTTTCATAATGCTCAGTAAACAGTCTTTATGTGGACCTTAAATTATTAATACGATGTTTTCATTTTTTCTGCATTCAACAAATCAAAGCCCAATTTTAATTTCAATAGATATTCACTGGTACCCACTCTAGGCCAAGCAGTGGTTGATAACAGAAATGAATGAAACCCTATCACTTCTTTCCAGTTCATAATTAGATCATATTTAAACTTGTATTTGACTATCTACATCCCAAATAAAAAAAGGATGACCCTGAGGAACTGTAGAGATCCTCAGCCATCAAAAATGAAGTGATATCAACTTTCTGAGGCAGGAAAATGGCACACATTAGGAAACTTTAACAAGAGTTAAAATAAAAAATTCCCTAGTCATTGAATGGGTCAGCAGGGAAATTCATTAGCCAAATATCCAACTTGCCAAGTATTTCAGCTAATCCACCTTAAATCAGTGGCTGTTTTTAATTTAAAAGTATACAGGTAAAATTCATCTACTACTGTTTCTAAAGCATTATAGACTCCATACTAGAGATCTACTTAAAATTTTATTCTATGCTTATAGCTACTGTGTTAGATTTCCTCAGACAAGCCCTAAATCAACTATCCTATCTCTTTGCCCCTGTAAAGAATCAAATCCCAAAATTGGAATCAAACTACAACTCCCAGACAATAACCTGAAACTGCATACAAATCCTTTGTCAGACCACATAAGAGCCAGTCATTATTTCCACTCTTTCCAGCTGTTATAAGTTTGCCCAGAAAATTGCTCATCTGAAAGGGAAAACTTAGAGAAACAGGTTTCTAAATGCAGTCTTATTGCTAGAAAACACACATATAAACCATTGTTCTCCCTTATGTTAACAATACTATGTTTATACTAAAAGAATTTGTGCTGAATATGACAACTAGGATTTCCAGTGAACTATTTGTGAACCCTATGAATTCTGCTTTATTTTTTTTAACGCTTTACTAATTAAAAATGATTAAATTAACAGAATACTTCATAAAATTACCTTCATTGGAACTCAGAGGAATCCCAGTGACCTACCAATAAACCTGAAAGAGGTCATTTAGCAGGAAACTAACTCTCTCCCCCAAGAATTCCTGGGGAGCAGGATAAAGATTAAGGCTCTTCTAGTTCTGACTTTAGTGACTTCAAGATCACCTCCTCACCTTCACCATTTTATGATTCCAGGCTTCCCCAACAACTTGACATATCATTTCACAAGAGCATTAGGACATCACAATTCATTCAACAATTCATTTTAAGCCGCTAGTGCCAGGTATTACAGTATAGCCCAAGGATATTGATGAGTTACAAAATGGACACTTTATAGTCCAGTGGGGGAAGACAGCTATTTGATTATACAGTTATGAATGAAAAAAATAGGGTGAACCAACAATGGAGAGAGGCTTGCAAGGGTGCTGAGGGAAGAATTTCCTGAGGAGGTGATGAGAACGTTAAGAAAGAAACAGTTGTGCAAAAAGCAGGGAGCAAAAATGTCCTAGGCAGAGGGAAAAAATATGTGCAGTGGCTCTGAGACAGGACACAGTGTATTAAGAACACTTTAAAAGGCCAGTGTTGCTGGGTATAGTGAGCAACAGAAGGAAATGTGGTTGGAAAAATTAGGGAAACTATTGAGAGTTTAACAAGGACTAATGTAATCCCCTTACATATTTTGAAGCTTGCTCTGCTAGATTGGTAGAGGGGCAAGAATAGAATCAAGGAGTCTAATAAGGAAGCCATTACAGATATCTAAATAATGGTGGTAGCTCAGGTACTGGGAATCAGGAACTTTTAAATGACAGCTCAGATTTTAAAATGAGCACAAGTAAACCAAAGGGGGAAGGGCACTGCAGGACACTGAAAAACCTGCACAGTAGCATTAGGTCCCAGACCATAACCCATTCTGACACAGTAAATAGCCTAGTATGGCAGTAGCAAAGGGTTTATGATAAGAGTGAAAGCCGGAAGACTATTGCTAGAAAACTATTGTAGTAATCCAAGCATGAAAGTATAGTGCCCTAAACAAAAATCAGTGCTAACGGAGAAGAAAAGGCAGGACTATATCTGTGTGATACTCAAAGTGGTAGAAGAGATTGGCTGGATTTGAAGAAGGGAGGGGGCAGGAAGAGGAATTTGGGATGGCTAGGTTTCTGGCTTTGAGTGGGTAGGAGTGTGAGAAGGGTAAGTTCAGGTTTGTATAAGCTCTCACACCAGAAGAACCATGCATGGTGGTTTCCAGCTTAGGAAGAGGCCGAGGCTGGACATGCACATTTAGAAGCCACAGATGAACAAGCCATGACAAAGGCTGATTACCGGGAAAGTACTTAGGAGAAGAGCTTGTCCAGAACCCCGAGATGCACTGACACTAAAGGCTCAAGTGTTAAAGCAGAGTTTATCAACAGCAGCATGATGTTTTAAGCTGAATAATTCTGAGGCATCTAGCACATTGTAGGAAGTTTAGCAGCATCCCTGGACTCTACCCACTAGATGTCAGTAGGACCCACCCCATTGTGACAATCATATCTCCACACATTGCCAAATGTCCCCTGGGGTGGAGGGGAGGGAACCACTCCCAGTTGAGAACCACTGAGTTAGAGTAAGAGGAGTCTCCAGAACACTAAGGACACTGACAATAGGTTCTGAGTGAGCTCCCTCAATCCATGATTCCTCCCATATCTCTGTGCATGGTACTGCTCTTGGTGCCTTGAAAATGCAAAAGAAATGGTAACATTCCAGTATAACCAACCTTCAGGGCATTGGAATATCTTCATGTACTAGATTATATCAGATCCATTGCTGGAGCCCAGACCGTGTGGCTCAGTGTTTGAGTGCCGACCTATGAACCAGGAGGTCATGGTTTGATTCCCAGTCAGGTTGCAGGCTCGACCCCTAGTAGGGGGCATGCAGGAGGCAGCCAATCAATGATTCTCTCTCATCATTGATGTTTCTATCTCTCCCTCTTTCTTCCTTTCTGAAATCAATAGAAAATATTTAAAAATAATCCATTGCTAGAAATCACATTTCTGGTATGAGGCTATAGTGGGGAGAAGTATGTATTTTTATAAAACTTTTATTCACAAATGACATACACACAAAAATTGTGACCCTGCCCCCAATATAGGCTTGTGCCACCATCCTATCACTTCTCAATCATGAGAATAATACCTGACATTTTCCAAGAACTTATAATTTATAGGCTCTCTCACCTAATCTTCACTCAGCCCTTATGATAGATAGGAACTGCTGTTATTAACTGAGGAAACTGATGGAGGGGTTAATAAGCAACATACCCGAAGCCACATTAAGTGATCAAACTGAAATTAGAACCTCCAAAGTCCATGCTCTAAAGCTAAACCACTTAGCCACTATTCCAAATGGCCTCCATTCGACTGTAAGGAAGGCGCTGCTTCAGTCCTTTTCATACTTTGTATTTCTAGCACTTGGCTCATGCTTAGCAACAGGAGCTAAAATATTTACTGAATGAGTCTAAGGTCAGACTTAACTCTTTAACTTACTCCCAGATCTGCATTGAGGTGTTTAAGAAATTAAGAGCTCACAGACAGCAGCAGCCACAGTGTCTAACACTGCATTGCTAGAATTTTGAGAATTGCATTCCCAGAAATGGAGTCTCTACCATCAACCCTGCTTCACTTCCCATGTTTTTGTCCTCCTTATCCAGCATTGTGAGAGGTGGAAACAGAAATTATGTACTGGAGTATTTTTGCAAAATGACTAAGTTGTAATTTTTTAAAATAACTTGAATCAAAAACTGATACTCGGGGAGAAGTTTTCCAAAGATCAAATAGCCTTTTTTTCTTCTTTTTTTAAAGCCTCTTTTCAAAAAGGTTTTAGAAAGTTGAGCAGGTGCCACCTAAGGGGTATACCTGCTTCAGCATATTTTCCCTCACTAGTCAGCCTTGGTACTTTTTGTAAAAGGACTATTAAGTACAGAAATTTCTGCACAAATGTTGTAAAAATCCCATGCAGAGAGTAACAAAGCTAAGCCAGTTATGCCAAGTACTACAAGAGACTTTGCTCATTGATCATGTGTATTTTTCTGGGCTCAGGTGTAGCCTGAGAATATTTATCATTTTAATGCTTCAAGCTGCCATCACCCCCAAGAGATAAAATATTTGTCATTCCTGCCTAAACCCACCCTCAGGGGTAGCCTGGAGGATATGGAACAGGGGAGTGGGGTTATCAGTAAAAGGGGAGTTAGCAGAGGGAATATGTTGTGGAGTTCTACAAAGAATGGCTTCAGTCTATTCCATGTACACACTTGCACAACTAAATGTACTTCTTGCAAGCCATGCAGCTATAAGCAATGCGAGTTAAGAAAGTTCCCCACTTTGCATGGAAAGCATTCATGTAAAGCTCAGACTTTATGGACCTCACACCTTCCCTAACCTAGCTGGAGCATCATTCAGAACACTCATTCCTACCAGGCTCCTAAGGAAACCTTTTTATTTTTTTAATTTTTCTTTAATCCTCACACAAAGATATGTTATTGATTTTTTGAGAGGGAGAAAAACATCAGTTGGATCTCCAACTGAAGATTTTTTTAAAATATATTTTATTGATTTTTTACAGAGAGGGAGGGAGAGGGATAGAGAGTTAGAAACATCGATCAGAGAGAAACATCGACCAGCTGCCTCCTGCACACTCCCCACTGGGGATGTGCCCACAACCAAGGTACATGCCCTTGACCGGAATCGAACCTGGGACCCTTGAGTCCGCAGGCTGATGCTCTATCCACTGAGCCAAACCGGTTAGGGCTCCAACTGAAGACTGAACCCACAACCTAGGTATGTGCCCTGTGAATTGAACCTGCAACCGAGATATGGGATGATGCTCCAACTGAGCTACACGACCAGGGTGGAAAACCTTGATACAGCACATTTTCAACAAATTCTAACATGAACTTGGGCTTTGAAGAACGTATTTTCCTTCCCGAACAGCCTTCACCAGGGGGACTCAATTGTTTACAGCTGCCATTTAACAGCTTTTACAAGCTGGTGCTCAGTCTCTAGTTTACAATATTGACTTCTACCCACTTTCTTTTAAAAAATCAGTAAATCACTTCTGTTTCTTTCAGTTCTTTTGAAGATTATGAAACAGAGGAACCTGCCTCTCCCTCTGAAATTGGAAACAAAGGCAAAATAGCAACCTCAAGCCTTTCTGAGAAATGTGGAAAGCTTCAGTCAGTGGATGAAGAATAGTTGCCAATGTCTATAATGAAAAGGAGATATGTATTTTAAATGTTTTTTTTCTTGTGAAGAGATGCTTAGTTTGCAAACTGCTTTTTAAAGGCTTTGATTTCTGCAAGTGTGTATTGGCACTGGGAACTTTAAAAAATTTTTAAGCAATAGGTCTGGATATACACACTCAATTTGGAAGACTACTCCAGTTTGCCTCAAACCTCTTACAGAGATTTCCTTAGAAGCAATTACAATGATATACATCACCTTCCAAAGTCTGTGAACCAGCACTCTTCACCCTGAATGTACCAAGGATCTCTTGGGGACAGTGTCAAGCACAGTAATAAGGAGTTGCCTGTGTTGTCCAGCATCCCTGAGGCCCTTCAGGGTTCCTGTGGAGCCCAGAAGAAACTTTCACTTGCAGAAAACTTGAGTCAAAAAATTCTGGAACTTGAAAAAGCATTAAGGGCCTTCAGAACTGAATTAGCCCTGGTAATAAAAGCACTGCCGAAACATCTCAGAGACTTCTTTTAATTATGTGTGTACTGGAGTTCAAAGATCTTGAACTTACTTGGTTTAATGTATTATTTCACAATGACCTGCCAAACTGCTAGTCACTTTACATCCTCAGGTATTGTAACCACTGGGCCTTCCAACTTTGCTGGCAAGCTCTGAATAATCCCTTCCCCATCTTGACTGTGGGTCTTAAATAAAATCTAAAGAAAAAACTTCTTACATGAAAGTACAGAATTTGATTCATACTTGAAAAAAAGTTTCCTAACTCATCCACTATTTGTAGAAAATTGAATTAGTCTCTAAATTAGCTGATACCCCATCTATACTGCCTATCAGAAGGCCTTCTTGAAGACTTACTGATATATGAAAACTCTTACTAGACGTATTCCTTTCATGAGTTAATATCAGACTAATCCAATAGTAAAAGCCTCAATCTAAACATTATTCCTTACTTCATGTTGAAACTATTCAAATTTTCCATCCACTTCAGTAGTTATCACAGAAATAGAGGAAAACAGTGATGCCACCCAAAAAAGAAAGCTATTTCATGTACTATAGTGGTCGATGTATTCACTACGGATATCTACATTTGTCAGCAAGTCAGGATGCAGCCAAATCCTGATAACCTTCAAGATAAAAATGAAAATAAACTATAAAAAGGATGGAAATTTCTGACAATATAAGAGACACCAAAAAAAACCCCAACTTTTAAAATATTCATCTCTGTGAAAAGTCATCAACTTTTCCCCTATTAGTGTTTTAACCAAAAGTCCTGAATGTCAGAATAGCTTTCCTTCTCACCCCGACTTGGTTCCCATGCTGGTGTTAAGGCCAAATGATGAAATAAACATTGGAGTTGTGGTAGGCAAAAAGTGGAGAAAAGGAAAATTAGGAAATGTACTATCAACTGGTGTAACAGCAATCCTTGTCAATATACTCTCACTTTCTTGTTATTTTATCTCCATGATCAGAATTGATCTTCCATTTAACTGTTAAAGAAAATGGTAACTATTAAAACTTAATATCTAATAATTCACAAAGTAAAAGCTTAAAAGTGACTATTTGGCGGAAACACTACATGCAATAACCTAAACATACTGGTAAATACGATTAAAAATATTTATGTGGTACATAAAATTTACCATCTATCGGATAGTAAATTTACCATCTATCGGATTCTATCTCATCCAACCTTTACCAGGAAAGGAAAGCAATTACTTTTTTTTTTTAGAAGCCAGATATGGTTTAAAGGTTTTATTATCCATAATGACCTAAACTATTTCTCTAAGACTCAGCAAAAAGTAAAAATAAAATCCAATTTTCCAATATACTTTTTTTTTTTAACTTGGCTTTACATTTTTCCCTTGATTCTTACTAAAGTCCTCTTATTTTCACTTTGGTATTTGATTTCAAAAAGTCTGTAATTATTATAAAAGCAAGCTACCAATATCATTCCATTTAAGATAAGACTATTTTAATTTACGTTACCCCAAAGTATCACATTTTCAGACATAAGAATGTGTTTCACTCTACTCCTTTCCTAGAGTTGAAAGCAAGAAATGTGAATTTGAGGAACTAAGTATCTATTTGACTTCCTGGTAAAGATCATGCTGCATATAATCATTACCGCCCAACTGAAAATTTCAAGTCACAATATCCCAGTCTCCATGATAAAAGTTTCAATTGAAGTTTATCATAATACTAATGCTAGTCAATGAAAAAGTGAGTTTCATAGCATAACGTTACCAAAGTAATCAACTAATAAAATTCTATGTATTTTCCCTGCACCTTATCTACGTCATTGTATACTGTTCAAAGTGTTTATAAAACTCTATACTGATTAAATGAGATAAGTCATTTGCTCAACTTTTGGAAATGTTAAGGTATGTTTGAATAGAGAAGCCTGCATGACTTAACTTTTGTTTTTATTTCCCTTTTACGAAAACTAAATAAAGTTGTCAAATATGAATTCCACTAAGATAATCACTACATACTGTGCTTTTAATCACACTTGAATTCATTTTTATGTCTGAGTAACATTGTAAACAAGCTTGAGTTTCAAAGAGAATAACTC
Source organism: Myotis myotis (assembly GCF_014108235.1). Taxonomy (NCBI): domain Eukaryota; kingdom Metazoa; phylum Chordata; class Mammalia; order Chiroptera; family Vespertilionidae; genus Myotis; species Myotis myotis. The sequence continues at coordinate 29,976,667 of NW_023416317.1, read as the reverse complement.
TTTGAGCCCCCTGAGAAAACGATAAAGATCTGTAAGGATAACACCTCAAAATGAGAAGTGATTTCCTCTGGGGGATGGGAAGGAACAGGGTTTGGGAATGAGAGGTTCACAGGGATCAAAGAGAACTTTAGTCTTATATATAATACATTCTTTTAAAAGAATATGTAATTGATTATTTAGGTACCTAAAAATACTTTTTAAAAGGAGGGAAAGCCCGGCCTGTGTGGCTCAGCTGTTGAGTGTCCACCCAGGAACCAAAAGGTCGCTGGTTCAATTCCTGGTCAGGGCACAAGGATTATAGGCTTGATCCCCAGTAGAGGGGATGCAGAATGCAGCAGATCAATGATTCTCTGTCATGGTTGTTTCTCTCTCCCTCTCCTTTCCACTCTGAAATCAATAGATATAGATATAGATATAGATATAGATATAGATATAGATATAGATATAGATATAGATATAGATATATAGATATACACACACACACACTAAACATTATTAAAGGGAGGGAGAAAAGTTAAAATACCATCCAAGTGTTAGATTCCAATACCATACTTTGAATTTAGTATTTTTTAAAGCATTTTATATTTGTTACTATGATACGGGGAAGGAAATTTTACTTTTCATATGTTGTAAAACTTACTTTTCTTCTACAAGGTCACCGCAGAGTTGTTTTAAGCAAACTAGATAGAACACAGTAAAGTAAAAGGAATTCTTACCCTTACACCTCAGCATGAAAATGTACACTTAATGAAACTAACAAAGGGATAAACTCTCAGCTCTAAAATTTCTATAACCTAAGATGAAAGATCATTTGATCACTTATGTTAATAACAAAGACTCAAAAGAACAAGTGAAAACATGTCATATTAAATGCTGTTATTATTTTGATAGTATCAAATCCTGATGAAGTAAATCCAGTTACTTCAGTAATAATTTCTTAATCATCCCTAGTTAGCCGTAACTCATGATATAAAGGAAAACAATGTAAAAATCAAGGCACTGTATTACTTCCCCAAATGTATACAATATAGGCCATTCAGAGCATGCTATCCCAAACTTTTCAGTATTCTACAACATAGAATTAGAAAACTAACATTTATTGATAGATTTAAGGTGTAATACAGGTTTCCAAAATGTGGCAGTGTGAATACCAGCATAAAAAAGAGAAACTTGTGCTAAAAACAACCTGAATTCATCATTGGCAATATTACATAACAATCAAGGCCCTCACATACTAAAGACTTCCACTTTTTCTATATTGCCAACCTCCCATGCATTAAAAAAACATAAAACTAAGATTATCAAACTTGGGAAGCAATAAGGTACTCTATGACTTTTAAGATCATAATATTAGGAAAGATTGGGAGATTTGCAAAATATATCCTAATCACCCATGTGTACAATCTCATTTCTAGTCATTTTTGCAGTGATCATTAATGAATAAAGAACAGATGTACAAGTTTATATATATATATAGCAGGGCATCTGGGTTCAACACAAAACTGTTACAAACTTTAGGCAAATACATGTTTCATGAGACACTGCTAACACTTGAGGAATTAAATAAAATTCCAAAACTTGGAAAGCAAATAAAGACAAGACAACTAAGAAGCATTTTCCACCATTTACTCTTGTTATCAAAAATAGTTCAACTCTTCTTGCAAAACAAAACAAAATAGTACATACTGGACACATACATCACATTTTTCTTCCTATGGCTTTAGCCCACCCCCACCCCACCAAGAGACAAAAAAAAAAAAAAAAAAAAAAATAGCTCAACAAGAAAAACAACTCTACCTGACCACATTCACAGAAAATGACACCAGGATACACTACAAAACAGAAGGAGGTGTCATCTGCTCTGTGTCCAAGGTTTCTTCTCCATGTCTTGTCCTAGGTGAGTAACCATCATTGAACATGCTGTGTGCCAAATCAAAACGTAACTTCAGCATATGTCAGATCTCACGAGAGATGGTGAACGTAAAAATTGGAAGTTTTCCAGCAGTATTTTTCTTTAAATAAGCACTGTCAAAGCAGCAACTCTTCTTTTAAATCATAAGGTCATTTCTTTACAACCTAGTCAGTCCTTGTTTTATTTGGGCTGTGCTCTTTCAAGCAACTGACCAGACTTCCCTTCAACAGAATGTTTGTGACTCACTTGTCTTCCCCATAAAAATTAAAGGGAAGAAGTGCATTTAAACTGAAACATAGTTTGTGCTTTACATGCAAAAGAGCATTCTAAAGAAAATCATCCTAGCTTCAAACCTACCTAAATGCAGAGGCTTCATTAAAAAAGGCATTTTTATTAGGCCTCTATATAGAAGCCTTCATAACAAATAGCACCCTAAAAAAAAAAAAAAAAAGCATATTTAAAATAATCTGTGGCAAACTATTTGAGGAAACAAAAAATCAAAGTGGCCAATAGCAGTTAAGTATAATGCAAAAATCTGGATACATTTGGGGGCATTATTCCAAAATTATTTTAAATACATCCCAATTTCTAAATAAAACGTTTACATATTTTTAGTTGTCACATACTATAATCTAAACTCAATCAGCTTCAGAATAAAACTGCTCTTCTCCACTTCATTTATCTAATTAGAACATTGCGCACAGTGAAGAAAGGATCAAGAATTTTTTCCCTAGAAATAAGTCAGACTTCACTAAAAAAAGGAGCTCAACTCACAAAATTTTGGTAGCATAAATAACTAAACATAGGCAGTCTGACAGAATTTCAGTTTGTTCACCTTTAAAAGGCAGATTTCTTCAACATTCTAATGAGGGGCAAATTTTTTTCATAATACTGCTGATTTAAGAACTGCTACATACACCAGTAGCCAATTTTCATGATCAGAAATGGTACTGTCAGCATATAGATTGAGCTGGACACATCAGCTTTTCAACAGGAGAAACATCAATGGCATCTGAAGATAGCAAGCACTGAGTCTCCTGAACAAACAATGGCTACATTTCACAAAAACTTAGCACAATCTTTATGGACTGACTAGATACCACTTCCTTACATTTAATCATAAACTTTGATTATGCACAAAGCATGACCATAAACAATGAGGTTAATGTTATCTTCCTTGCCAAAGTTCATTTTGTATAAATCAGTTGCATCAGCATTTGTTCTCAAACTATGAGGTTCTGTAAGAACTAAGGACATATAGTTGTAGGGTTACTCCTCCATTATCTGCAAACTATTTCCCCGACACTAACACATATAACTTAGCAATGAAAACACTTGATACAAGTGATCTATATGCAGGAGCTCCGGCAAGTTAAACCAACAAAACCATAGCTGCCTTAAACTGTAGCTATTTCCCTACCAGAGGCAGGTTTAAAGACCCACTGATTTAACAGTCGAATCTCATGTCTATAGCTTCATCCAAACTTTTATCATCATGGGTACTGGCAGCTAAAAATGTCGTTACTGGGGACCCTGTGACATTAATTACACTGGCGCTGGTACTAGCATTGCGCACAGCAATGCTAGTCACATTAATGCCCAAAGTGAGCCTGGTCTGCTCCAAGGCCTTTTCTGGCACAGCAAATGCCTCCAACTTCTTCTCCCCATTGGCCATATAGGAGTTTTGGCAGCCACGACATATACAATCTAAGCAGGCTTTGCGGTTAGAGTAGCAAGGGCAGCGTTGGCCGCGGCATGTAAGAACACTTGGATTTTGAGTAGCACGCCCACATTTACACCCTTTCTTTTCCTGGGTTTTTTTACACACAGTCTTGGTAGGACTTCCTGGCATAAAATGATGACTAGGAATCTTTTCCTTTACTGTTTTGTCTTTTTTAAGAATACCTGGCTTGGTTTTAGAGTGAGATTTCTTGGATCCATGGTCATGACTCTTTTTCATGCTTTTAGTAGATAAAAGTACAGTTTTGCTGATTTTAGGTGTTGTGCCTCCATTGGGAACAGTTGCTATAGGCTGAAGAGAAATTTTGCTCTCCCGTTTCACTGTCACAGGAACAGATGCCCCCAATGTTGGGCCTCGGATAATGGTAGAAATTGGAAGTGGCTGAACTTTCTCACTGTCGCTTTCTGATCTGGATCGTTTTCTATTCAATTTTGCTACCTTCGGAGTTGCTGCTGTACATGATAACCCATGAAGTGCAGGACTGGTGGACATAAAAACATTATGGCTAAGAGACTGGGAAGAAAGCTGCAGAAAAGGTCCATTGGATACATTGGATACTTCCAAATTGGGCTGCAAATTAGGGCAACAAACCTCTGTATTTGAAACAGTTTCTAGGCTGCGGAGTACTTCCTCAACACTCAGTAACAGAGAATCACCAGGTTTTATATCTTCACTGAAACTGCAGATATCAATGCCTGTGGAGCATAAGTCAGTGGCTACCGTGTCACAGACAGGTGGCAAGCTGTCAGACAGATCTTCAGTTTTTATGTCAACAGTGTTACATACATCAATCGTATTTGAATGTTCAGGGGAAGGAATATTTATACCAAATCTATCTATTGAAAGTCCATTATAAATAGGCAAACCATTGATAACAGAACTGCCGATAGCAATGCTGAGGGTGCTTTCAGATATTGGAGATAAACTAGCTTGAGGATCAGTTGTGGGTTCTGAGGTCGAAGGTAAAGGGGAATGTGTCAAAGGCAAAGTAAAGGATGAATCTGAGGGTTTTTCTGTCTCCTCACAAAGCAATGATCCATCATTAAGCAAAGCCAAAATATCAGAAGAACCGTCGACTGCTTCTATTATATCGCGTGCCAATGTAGTCTGTGTTATATATTCACATAGTTTTTTGTAGCAGTTCACTAGGATGCTTAACTGCTTGTTTTCTTCAAACTGCTCATAGTCTTTGCACCAACTACATGAAGGTTTCATCATCATTTTCTTGCCTTTACAAGTTTTGCAGACATAGTGTTGGCAGGTGGAGTTGGTGGGTGCAATAGGATCTTGTAGCAAATGTCCTAAGGGGGGGCGGGAAGGAAAGCATAGATTTTAGTAAAATAAATTTACAATTTCATATACTGAATAAGATGAGATTTTTAAGTAAACTATTAAAATTGAGATGGGTTAAACTCACCAACCAGACGAGATAACAAAAAATACAGGGTGGGGCAAAAGTAGGTTTACAGCCCTCAGCGGTTTGGCTCAGTGGATAGAGCGTCAGCCTGCGGACTCAAGGGTCCCAGGTTCGATTCCGGTCAAGGGCATGTGCCTTGGTTGCGGGCACATCCCCGGTGGGGAGTGTGCAGGAGGCAGCTGGTCGATGTTTCTAACTCTCTATCCCTCTCCCTTCCTCTCTGTAAGAAATCAATAAAATATATATTTAAAAAAAACAAAGTAGGTTTACAGTTCTGAGTATGCCAATGAGTTTATTCTTGTATTATTATTTATTAATTATTGTATAATTTTCCATAGAAATAACTGTAAACATACTTTGCCCCATCTTGTACATCTTACAAGAAATGAAAAGTAGCTAACTTTACTTTCATGCCATATTCCCTATTCCTTTATATCAAACCAGAATTTCCCTCGATTCTGTGTCTCTTCCCCAAACAGTATGTTCTGATCCACTTATACTTTTCAGTTAAGGCTATAAAGAGGTAAAGATCAGTCACCAAAAGCACAAACTAGGACATCAACCTAATAATGCTACATAATACTACAATATATTGAGCAAAAACATGTTATTTATTTATATTTTTAGTGATTTTAGAGAGAAAAAGGGAGATTTACTATCCCACTTATTTATGCAGTCATTGGTTAATTCTTATATGTGCCCTGACCAGGGATCAAACCCACAACCTTTGGTGTATCATGACAATGCTCTAACCCAGCCATGGGCAAACTACGGCCCGCAGGACGGATGCGGCCCGTTTGAAATGAATAAAACTAAAAAAAAAAAAAAAAAGACCGTACCCTTTTATGTAATGATGTTTACTTTGAATTTATATTAGTTCACACAAACACTCCATCCATGCTTTTGTTCCGGCCCTCCGGTCCAGTTTAAGAACCTATTGTGGCCCTTGAGTCAAAAAGTTTGTCCACCCCTACAGTCTAACCAAAAGAGCTACCCAGCCAGGGCCCATATTATTTATTTTGTGTTAGACCAGCGGTTCTCAACCTGTGGGTCATGACCCCTTTGGGGTCGAACGACCCTTTCACAGGGGTCGCCTAAGACCATCCTGCATATCAGATATTTACATTACGATTCATAACAGTAGCAACATTACAGTTATGAAGTAGCAACGAAAATAATTTTATGGTTGGGTCACAACATGAGGAACTGTATTTAAAGGGCCAGAAGATTGAGAACCACTGTGTTAGACAATGAGAAAAAGATATGAGCAAAAGAAACACACACCCCCGCCCTCCCGCCCTCATTAAACATAGTTTGAGGGTACTAATCAGTTAGTACAAAGGCATCTTCACAGAAAGATATAATTTCAAACGATTTTAATACATAAATACTAATCATAAATTAAGAAAATCAAAATGGAGTTATGAAAAAGAATGATGTCCATTTATTAAAAGCAAAAAAGGAGTACTACTAAGAGGTAATATGCAAATTAACTCGCGTGCCCTCAAAAGATGGCTGCCTACGACCAGGCCAGCAGGGGGTTAGTGAGGGACCACCAAACAACTGAACAAGCAGGCTGCGTGAAGCAACCAGGGCAGCAGGGGGGTTAGTGAGGGACAACCAGGTCGGCAGGAGGGGGAAGTTGGGGCAACCAGGCCAGCAGGGCAGGAAGTTGGGGGCGACCAGGCAGGCAGATAGGTGAGCGATTAGGAACCAGAGGTCCAGGACTGTGATAGAGATGTCCGACTGCCAGTTTAAGAAATTGTGATAGAGATGTCTGACTGCCGGTTTGGGATCGGGCCTAAACCGGCAGTCAGACATCCCCCAAGGGGTCCTGGATTGGAGAGGGTGTAGTCTGGGCTGAGGGGAACCCACACACACACAAATTTTGTGCACCAGGCCTCTAGTATAAAAGTAAAAGTGATCCCCCAGACTTGCTATCACTCCCAAATTACAAATGGCCTATTTATATGAGCCAGGAAGGGAAAAACAAAATAGTAACTGCTCCTTGGTTCCCAATTCAGGACAAATGGTTAGTAATTAACTCACAGCAGCACGTGTTTTCTCATACACATTCCATAATTTAAGACTCAGGTATAAAAAAGAAGGTACCTCCAGCTACAGCCAAGTGTAATCACTAAGTCCTCTAACTTAGAAGCAACTAGAATCAAAGAAGATCTATGGTAGCCAAAACAATTTTGAAAAAGAACAAAAAGTTGGAGGACTTAAACTACCAAATTTCCAAAATTTCCATAAAGCCACAAACATCAAGATAATGTGGTAATGGCAAAAGGACAGGCATATAAATCAATGGAACAGACCAGAGAGTCCAAATCAGTTGACATTTGTGGTCAACTGATTTGTGTGAGAAGAGTACCCAGATAACTCAATAGAGAAAAGAGAGTATTTTCAACATAATATGTAGGACAATTTGGTATCCGGGTCTGATTCCGGTCAAGGGCACATACCTTGGTTGCAGGCTCCTCCCCAGCCCAGGCCCTGGTGGGAGCTAGTGCAGAAGGCAACCAATTGATGTGTTTCTCTCACATCGTTGTTTCTCTCTGTCTTTCCCTCTCTCTTCCATTCCCTCTAAAATCAATGGAAAAATATCCTCGGGTGAGGATTAACAACAACAACAAAAAATAAAAAACTAATGGCATACCGCTATACACCTATTAGAACAGATAAATTCAAAATGACAAATAATACCAACAGCTGGCAAAGATGTGGACAAACTGGAACCTTTCTATATTATCAGTATGAATGTAAAAGGGTAAATCATACTGGAAAACAACTGGTAATTTTTTTAAAAGTTAAACATACATTTACCATACAAACCAGCAATTCTACTTCTAAGAACCTACTCAAAGGTAAATGAAAGTGTATTTCCATGTAAAGAGATGTATGTGAATATGCATAGTAGCATTAGTCATAATAGACAAAAACTGGAAATAATCCAAATGTCCATCAGCTAGTGAGTACATAAATAAAATGTAGTATATTCATACAATAGAATACTGTTTAACAATAAAAGAAGAAAAAAAAACTATTGGAACATCCCAAAATATGATGAACTTCAAAAACATGCTAAGTGAAAGAAGCCCGATGCCAAATACATCATTGTATTATCCCATTTATATAAAATGTCTAGAAATGGCAGAAAAGGAAAAATAGTGGTTGCCTAAGGCTAGCAGTGTGAGCAGGGATTAATTGCAAATGGGCACAATGGTACTTTTTGGAGGTGATGAAAATGTTCTTACGTAATGGTGTTGGAGGTGATGAAAATGTTCTCATATCATGGTGTTGGTTAAGCAGTAAGTCAAGGCCCCAGTAGTTGGAATTTCTTAGAATATCCTTCACTTAATCTAAGGAAGGGCATAGGGATATATACTAGTACATATGCACTTAAAAAAATGTTATCTGCCCTAGCTGGTGTGACTCAGATGATTGATCATTGTCCCGTGTACCAAAAGGATCCAGGGTTCAATTCCCAGTCAGGGCACATGCCCAGGTTGCAGGTTTGGTCCCCCAGGGTGGGTATGGGAGGTACCCAATCAATGTCTCTCTCTCAGATTAATGTTTTTCTTTCTCTCTCTTCTCTCTCTCTCTCTCTCTCTCTCTCTCTCTCTCTCCCCCGCCCCTCTCCCTTCCTTTCTCCCTAAAAAATCAATAAAGCCACGCAGTGTGGCTCTGCGGTTGAGCGTTGACCCATGAACCAAGAAGTCTCTAGTTTGATTCCTGGTCAGGGCACATGCCCAGGTTGTGGGCTCCAACCCCAGTACGGGTCATGCAGGAGGCAGCTGATCAATGCTTCTCTCTCATCATTGATGTGTCTCTCCCTCTCCTTCCTCTCTGAAATCAATAAAAATGTTTTTTTAAATCAGTAAGAACATTTTTTAAAACTGGGTAGGAGAAATTAAACAAAGTGAAGTGAACAGGGATAAGACTCAACTATAGCGTTTTAAAGAAAATCCTTCAAAATCAAAAACAAAATGAAACAAGTAATTGTAATTTTACATCAAATTGATACAACCAGTCAGAGATTAACGTCTTTAAATAACTTTATAACACAGAATATTAACTCTAAACCTCTTATCCTCTTTTTTTGTTCGCTTTCAGTAATTACATTGTTGGTGGCAGTGCTGATAGTTATATTAAGGGGAATGTGGGGAGACAGAAGAGGGTAAAGGGGGAATAAATGGTGAGGAAAGGAGATGACTAGGTGGTGAATACACAGTACAATATATAGGTGATGTATTATAAAAGTGTACATTTGAGCCCTAACCTGTTTGGCTCAATGGATAGAGCATCGGCCTGCGGACTCAAGGGTCCCAGGTTCGATTCTAGTCAAGGGCATGTACCTTGGTTGCGGGCACATACCCAGTAGGTGCTGTGCAGAAGGCGGCTGATTGATGTTTCTCTCTCATCGATGTTTCTAACTCTCTATCCCTCTCCCTTCCTCTCTGTAAAAAGTCAATGAAATATATTTTTAAAAAAAGAAGTGTACATTTGAAACCTATGTCACCCCAAGAAATTCAAAATTCTAAAATATATATGGAAAAGAAATAATCCCAATGAAAATAATTTCAGTAAAGTAGAAATTGATAAAAATGGTTTAAAGAATTAAACTATCTCAATGGCTTCATTTTGGCACTCGACAAAAATGCATTATATAATTCTAACCTAAATGGCATATATACACAAAAAGAATATTTACCAGCCAACAAAACACTGTATTTATTTGCCACCACCACCCCTCCAGAATTCCTCTTTCTGGTAATGCTTCTATTACAGCAACAAGGATTGCCTAATCAAAAACCTCAAATCAGGCCCTGGCCAGATAGCTTAGTTGGTTAGAACATCATCCCAATATACCAAAGTTTCAGGTTCGATCCCCAGTCAGGGCACATACAAGAATCAAACAATGAATGCATAAATAAGTAGAACAAATATCTCTGTCTCGCCCTCTTCTCCCTCCCTTCTTCGCTCTCTTTAAAATCAGTAATAATTTTTTTACAATAGCAAAAACTTCAAATCATGTAACTAATTTTATATAAACCTTATTTGTTGTTAATGAAATGACACTTGAGGATCAGGAAAAATTAACCATGACTCACAAGAACATCATTCTGAAATGCCACGTTCAGAAAGGAAAATATACACACAGACAGGTCATTAATGATTAAAAGCAATATAATAACATTTCTCCAAGAAGCATTCTTGGAAACTAGAATGCTAAATAGTCAGGAAATTCACAAGAAGACTCAAATCTTATGATATTTAGATATATGGAATATATGAAAAAGCATCTGGAAAAGAGATCTCTGTAATAATACCTCAACCAGTTTTACCAAAATAATGAAAGAGAAAAATAGAAACAGTAGCTCAGCCATTGTAGCTCAGGGGTTGAGCATCGACCAATGAACCAGGAGGTCATGGTTCAATTCCAGGTGAGGGCACATGCCCAGGTTGCAGGCTCAATCCCAGTATGGGGCATGCAGGAGGCAACTGATCAAATGATTCTGTTTCTCTCTCTCTCCCTCTTTCCCTTCCTCTCTGAAATCAATAAAAATGTATTTTTAAAAAAACAGTATAGACCCCAACAGCTGTAAAGTATGTGGAATCCTATAGAAAACAGGAAGCAGTTTTCTGCTTTTGCTGATAATGCAATCAACATGAAACAGAAGAGGTCTCATAAAAGATACATTTCAGCCCTAAGGGATTTGGCTCAGTGGATAGAGCGTCGGCCTGCGGACTGAAAGGTCCCAGGTTCGATTCTGGTCAAGGGCATGTACCTTGGTTGCGGGAACATCCCCAGCAGGGAGTGTGCAGGAGGCAGCTGATCGATGTTTCTCTCTCATCGATGTTTCTAACTCTCTATCCTTCTCCCTTCCTCTCTGTAAAAAATCAATAAAATATATTTTTTTAAAAAAAAGATACATTTCAACATACTAAACTCAGTAAAATATGCTTTCCATCACAGCCTACATTTGCTTCCCAACAAATGAACTCACATCAGAAATAATTAGAAAATAAAAAGCTGCCAGAAACTCATGTTAAAGCTCTAATGCAAAAGGAGGAAAAGAGTGACAAAGCTTCACAAATATAATTATACTAGAGGCCCGGTGCACAAAAATTTGTGCACTGGTGGGGGGGGGGGGGGGTCCCTCGGCCGGACCTGTGCCCTCTCACAGTCTGGGACCCCTCGGGAGATAACCACCTGCTGGCTTAGGCCGGCCCCCCGGGTCACAGATGGCAGGCCCTCTGCCACGCCGCCCCACTGCCCACCACACATGGCAGGCCTGGCGGGTGGTGGGGCAGGGCGGGTGGATCACACACAGACTGCAGGCTCAGCGGGCGGCGGGCCCGCCGGGCCACCCACATGGACAGCAGGCCCTGCGGGCAGCGAGGCGGGCCAGGGCGCGGGGCAGGGCGCGGGGCAGGCAGATCGCACACGGAATGCAGGCCCCGCCAGCCGCTGGGCCGCGCACACAGACGACAGGCTGGAGGCTTCTGGGGTCGCACAGGGGTGCCTGGATGGCGGCTTGCGCTGGCAGCTCATGCTGTCCCGCCCTGACTACAGTATGCAAATTAGCCGCCATCTTTGTTGGCGGTTAATTTGCATATTGCACTGATTAGCCTATGGGAGGCATAGCGAACGTACAGTAAATTACCATGTTTGTCTGTTATTAGATAGGATTCCATAAGATATTCTTAAAATCATTACTAAAGTAAAAAAAAAAAAAAAAAAGACTTAAAAAAACAGTACTAACTAGTTATCATAAGATATTTGGAAAAGTAGAGTTCTTAAATAGGAAGTTTTCTGGGTTCACTTATGTTATTGATTCTAACACCAATTTCCTCAGCAACTGTTATTAAAATAATGTACTTTTGCCAGCTATTCCTTTCCAAATGGCCCAGGTAACTTTATTGGCCACCTAAGTATATCTAATAGTCAAATATACAGAAAGAAATTTAAAATAAGAAAGAGGGGGGTGGCCTTATTAATAATAAAAAGAACTGTTACCAACCAAATCACATTGCTCTGAAGTTCTTTGATACAGGACAGGATGGTAGCTTAACACACTGTTTGCAGGTAGTTTTTATCGCGCACTAACAGGTGGCGCGGGCCATTTTTGCTAATTTTTTGCGCAAATGGCAACATTCAGTAAAATTACGGTAACTTTAGTTTACGTATTTATACGTTACCCGCATTCTACCGCTAGTCTATAAAAAACGTATTAATACGTGTCCCGTGCTCTACTACCAGTCAATGTAAAACGTATAAATACGTTTCCTGCATACAATGTGTTAAGCAATGACAAAACATTTGATTGAATGATGACAAGTTGCATACTCGATCTTGGAAAGGTACTCTCAAATGTTGCAGACAGAAAATCTTCAGAAATATAGTACTGTATTCTACTAGGCAAATACTTTCTGTAACTAAGGGCAAGACTTCTTTTATAAAAACTCAATCTAGCCATATTTGTTTCAAATATACTTCAGATGTTTCCATTCTCTACAGTTATGACCAAAAAAAGAAAAAAAATCTTGTCAATATTTTAAATTTTCTCAAGTTAAGAAAGTCAATAAAAGCGTGAGCCTGATCTCAAACAGGGTTTGGAGATTGGGGGGTAACCTTTAATTTACAAAAGGTAATAAACATGAAACAGCAGAAACACTAACAATGAATAAGGAGAAAAAAGAAGCCAATAAATGTGAAGATCTTTGTTCAACATGTTTGAGTAGGTATTCTTTTTGTTCTATCCCAAAGCATGTCCTAATGATGATTTTTTTTTCTGAATTTTTAGCACTATACAATTAATCATTTTCTTTCATATTACATGATTCTAATCTTTCAACATTTACCTGAACATTTCTCATAAACATGAAAAGCTAGAAGATGTTAAATCCTTTAAAGTGAAGCAAATCTGTTACAAATCAAAAGAAAATTTAAAGTTCATCAGTGGTGAAAGTTAGCACTTAAACTCTTAGGAGAGAGGTTAGTGTGCTGAAAGTTTATCAAGGGGGTAAGGAAAGGGCAGAGGAAGAACTAGTTAGGCTGGGATATAATCACAAAAAAAGGCTTCAGATGACCCCATAGGGATCTCTGAAGCTAGGTTAGGATGGCTCTTACAGGGTTGTCCTATGTTGAGCAAGTGAGTCAGGACTTCAATGGCCTACTCTTTGGACGCAGGCTACTCCCAGGAAGGGGATATGAGCTCGAGTGAGTGACTCTCTTCAGCCAAAGCAAATTTCCAGGGAGGTCTGACAGCCCCAGCAACTCTCCCAGTAACCAAGAAAATAAAGTCCTTTAGTCTTGTAGTGGGGGTTTGGGTGGTGCATACATGGCATTCATTATAATTAGTAATTCTGTAACAGTCCAAATCTGATAAATTTTGAGTAAAAAAAAAGTAATAATGATATACCTTTAAAAGGGACTTGACCCTCTATTTCTTAAAGCTATAAAGCGACTCAATATTCAGGTTCTTTCCAGCTCTAAGTGATGATTGTAAAATTTTATGACAATATCTATAAATAATGTATCAAAAGTCTTGCATTTGGATATCATTAATTGTTGAGGTGATAGGTATAATAGAGTTCTATTTTGTATGTTGAAAGTTTCTATGTTACAAAATAAAATCCAATTGCATATTTCCACTTATCCCATATTTTATGCCTTCAAGTTTACTAGAAGCTGTATGTATTTATATATTCTCCCTCTCTCCCCACCTCTCATCCTACTCCCTCCTCCCCCACCACACACCTTCTCCCCCCTCCCCCACCACACACACATGCTTTTCTTCTTCCCTTCAAGATAACCTCCCCCCTCCACTGTTCTGGCTCCCATCTTCCCTCTCTAGATATCCATCTAAATTTACTCACTCTCAATTCTACTTCAAACTTCCTTTCCTATAGCAACTTCCTCTCCAGTTATTCATATAGTAACTTCACTAGAATCAATCTACACTAATAAAAGGGTAATATGCTAATTAGAACTGACGTCTTCCGGACTACCTGGATGTCCTTCCTGATAAAGCCGGGCCCCGGGACAAGTTGCCCGCCCCGCGGACCCCAGCGCCAGTGGCCTGGGAGAAGGACAAACTGCCCACCCTGCAGTCCCAGGCACCAGCGCCTGCAGCTGTGGCCCGGGGGAGGGACAAGCCACCCGCCTCACGGTCCCAGGCACCAACGCCTGTGGCTACAGCCCGGGAGAGGGAGAAGTTGCCCACCCACGATCCCCTACAGCTGCAGCCAGCTTGGGCAAAGCTTGTCCGGGTCCCAGGTGCCTGCAGCCAGCCAGAGGGAGGGAATCCCCGGTTCTGGGTGCCTGTGGCCGGCCAGAGGAGGGAATCCTGGATCCCAGGTGCAGGGCCAGGGCAGAGGCGGTTAGGGACAATCAGGCAGGCGGAGGTGGTTAGGGGCAATCAGTCAGGCAGGCAGGCAGGCGAGCGGTTTGTAGCCAGCGGTCCTGGATTGTGAGAGGCATGTCCACTGCCGGTTTAGGCCCGATCCCCCGAGGGGTCCCAGAGTGGAGAGGGTGCAGGCCGGGCTGAGGGCCCCCGCCCCCCCCCCCCCCGCCACCCTGTGCACGAATTTCTTGCACCGGGCCTCTAGTCTTATAATTGAAGGCAAAATTGCTAATCCCAGACCAATGGACAGTTCTGGTTGATCATTCTTCCTTGAAATGCTCTCTTCCCTTTTCTCCTAACACTACTGTCTCCTCCACCTCCTTTTCTTCTGTCCTCTGCTTAATTTCAGTATTCCCATGTTTCTTCTGTATTAAGATGTATCCTTCTTACTCCATTCCAGTATTCCATAGTAATCTTTACTGGGTCACAGATCTCTTTGAGAATCTGATACACATAAGCACAGAATTGTGCACAGAATCTCATAGGAATCATCAACCTTTCCCCCTTATGAAGCAGAGATATGATAATACCCCCAAAACTGCTCTACACTCTCCTTCCACAGTGATTTGCCAATAAAGTTGGTTTTGTTGCCACTTATAAATGGTATCTTCCAAATCTTTATCTCCAGCTCAAATCTTTCCTGAGTTTAGAACCACATATATGTCTACCAGAAATCTCATCTCTCCTTTGATAACACAGACAACTCAAGCTCAACATGAATTATCTCCTCTAAAACTTCTTTCTAATACAACCCTAATTCTCAGTGGATGCTGACAGTGTCATCCACTCAGAAATCAAACCAGATTATCTTGATACCATCCAGACTCTTCTCTTCACCCACATTCCACATCCAGTTTCCAGAGTCTCACTGCACACAGCCTCTAAGTCTGCCTATTCCACCTTCAGGCTTTATCCCCATGACTGCCTACTGCCTTTACTGAACCCTCATTTACTTCTTAGCCTAAATACTGCAAGAATTTTCAAGCTTAACTTCCTGCCTTAACTTCACCTGCTCCAATCAGTCCATCTTCCACACTACCACCAAGTGACCTTTCTAAAACACAAGTTTGATTGTATCTTTCTTCTTTTCTAAACCCTTTATAAAGGCACAACTAAAAACTGTCAAAAACAAAAACTTCAGATTAAAAATGGTGGCAGAGTAAGTGGATGCTGCATGGACATGCTCCCAGGAACAAACTGGTATTACAACTAAAATACAGAAAAACTTCCTGAATAATCAACGGAAAACTCGCAGGAGAGAACCCTGACACCCGAGGACCAAAAGTGGAGACCACATAGAGATTGTTTTTCTTGAAATATTAAAAAATAAATAATAAAAAATATAATCTGACAAAACAAACAAAAACCTTCAGTCTTTAAAATCAAAAGTCTTTAGGATAACATATAAGGCCTTTCAGAATCTGGCCCCCATCAAACTCCCCACCCAATTATTTAGTGCCATGAAACTTTCTTCACAAACTCCATTTCCACTGTCATCTGCCACTGACCATTCCAAAAACATGCAATGCTTACTCATTCCTCTGTGATTTGCTTTTCCTGAAATGTTCTTCTTCCTTTCTGGCATAGTCAGCTATTTATTCTTTAAGAATCAACTCAAATATGACCTCCAAGAGGAAGCCTTCCTTAATTCCTGCCCCTAAGTTTGTTCAAAGAGCACTATGAACATTCTCCTATACTGTCACCATTCACTTACTCAAGGCCAGAAAGTTATTTATCTCTGTATCTTTAAACCAGTGTTGGCATTTACACCAGCACTTAATACAAGTGTAAGTGAGTGAATCATAAAATGCACATTAGAATTGAGAGTGACCTTGGAAAACAACTTGTTCCACGTCATCATTTAAATCAAGAGGGACATCCATAAATTACATAGCTAGTTACTAGCACTGAGAAATGGAAGCTGAGTATTCTTTCTAGTTATCCGACACCGTCCCTAACTCTGCTATTAAATCCATAGCATCCACCGATTTTAGCTTCTTTCCACTTATCAAAAAGAATGATTATTGAAACTGGGCCACAGCCGAAGCAACAATAAACCACAAGATTTGTAAAACTTTTGGGAGGAAGAAGAAACAGAAATGGGTACTGGCAATAACGGATAGTGAGTGGGGCAGGAAGAGTGAGAGGAAATGGAGGATGGATGCTCAATAGTTTTGTGAGGTCAGGAAATCTTTACTGCACAGAAACTGAACCTGCAAAAGAGGCCTGCCTGGATTCTCTACACACCCGTTTTTAAAGTTTATCTTAAATATTTCAATTGAGCGTGTATACTATAGCATTGTACTATCTTCTTTGTAAAGAAAAGTCCAACAAAAAAAGCTCAGCCTAGCCGAAACCAGTTTGGCTCAGTGGATAGAGCGTCGGCCTGTGGACTGAAAGGTCCCAGGTTCGATTCCGGTCAAGGGCATGTACCTGGGTTGCAGGCACATCCCCAGTAGGAGATGTGCAGGAGGCAGCTGATCGATGTTTCTCTCTCATCGATGTTTCTAACTCTCTATCTCTCTCCCTTCCTTTCTGTAAAAAATCAATAAAACATATTAAAAAAAAAAAAAAAGCTCAGCCTATATACCAGTCTAAGAATTTACAGCATCAGAAATCTTAACTAAAGACTGTCTGTGTACCAATTAAAGATATGTGTACATATGTATAATATATGTGTAAAATAAATAAATATGTACCTACTAAATGCATATGATTAGGATGAGCTCATTTTCCAAAGTGATGTCACTTTAGTTAGCATTACCTACTTATTCATCTTTTAAAAATACGGTTTTATTGATTTCATAGAGAAAAGGGGAAAGGGAGAGTGAGAGATAGAAACATCAATGATGAGAGAGAATCATTGATCAGCTGACTCCAGAAAGTCCCCTCCTGGGAATTGAACCTGAAACCAGGGCATCTGCCCTCACCTCCTGGTTCATGGGTCGACACTCAACCACTGAGCCACACCAGCCAAGCTACTTATTCACCTTATTGCTATGACTTTTTTCTAGTTGTAGCAATAAACTGATGCTGATCAACCCCAATATATACATATACCCTATTCCTGTAGTGATTATACTGAATCTGAGTCATAATCCATTCAGCCTAGATTCAGTCTCTAATAGCAATATCAAGGCACATATAGAGAATAGGAAAATAAACTTCTACTGATGTCAACAGCCTGAAATAGGGCCTAAATAATAATCCTTCCATAGTCCAATACACTGGATCTAAATATTCCCATTCTCCACTTTTTCCAAAAGAAGAGCTAATTATTTAGGCTATCTTCATTTAAGAAAACATTTCTCTAGAAGTTTTCTTATACATTTAGGTGCACCTATATTGGGTACAAATATGTTTACCAGGGTTATATCCTCTTGTTAGATCGATCCCTTTAGTATTATATAGTGACCTTATGTAGTGACCTCTTTTGTGATGGCCTTCATTTTAAAGTCTATTTTGTCGGATATAAGTATTGCTACTCCAGCTTTTTTTTTCTTTTCCATTTACATGGAAAAAAATTTTTCCATCCCTTCACTTTCATTGTTCGTGTCTTTTGTTTTGAGGTAGGTCTCTTGTAGAAAGCATATAGTTGGGTCATGTTTTGTATCCATTCAGCTCCCCTACGCCTTTTGATTGGAGCACTGAATCCATTTACATTTAGGGTTATCATTGAGAGGTATTTATTTATAGCCATTTTAATTCTGTATGGCTAGGTTTCTCTCTGTTTCTTTTTCTCAGCAATCCCTTACAGCAATCCCTTTAGCATTTCTTATAATGCTGGCTTGATGGTGATAACTCCTTTGCCTTATTTTGTCTGGGAAGCACTTTATTTGACCATCTATTTTGAATGATAGCCTTGCTGGATATAGTAATCTTGGTCTCAGATCCTTGCTTTCCATTACCTTGGCTTAAATACTTCATGCCGTTCCCTTCTGGCCTGTAGTTTCTGATGAGAAATCAGGTGTCAGCCTTACGGGAGTTCCTTTGTAGGTTAACAGTTTTCTTTTCTCTTGCTGCCTTTAAGATTCTCACTTTGTCTTTAATTTTTGGCATTTTAATTGTGATGTGTCTGGGAATGAGTCTGTTTTAGGTTCTTCTTGTTTGGGATTCTCTGTGCCTCCTGAACTTGTGTGTCTTTTTCCTTTACCAGGTTAGGGAAGTTTTCTGCCATTATTTCTTCAAACACCTTCTCTATTCCTTTGTCCCTTTCTGCCTCTTCTGACACACCTGCTATTCTAATATTGTTACGTTTCATATTGTCCCACAGCTCCCTTAAGCTGTCCTTCTGTTTTTTTAATTGCATTTTCTTTTTGGTTCTCTGAGTGATATTTTCAACTGTCTTCTAATTCACTGATTCGATCCTCAGTTTCCCCTAATCTGCTGTGTAATCCTTCCAATGTGTTCTTTATTTGTGTTCACTCTTTATTTCAGACTGTTCTTTTTTCATAGTTACTATATCTTTTTTCATACTGTTGAGCACTTTTACCATCATTACTCTGAACTCTGTTTTAGATAAATTTCTTGTCTCTGCTTTATTTATCTCTTCTTCTGGAGAATTCTCTAATTCTTTCATTTGGGGGTTGTCTCCTCATTTTGGTTCTCTGGGTTTGTGACTATGTACTATTAGGTAGGTCCTCTACACCTCTCAATCTCTAGTGCAGGGCAGTGTTAAAGGCTGTTTCTGACAAATTGAATCAGGGAAAGACTCAAAGCCTCCAGAGACCACCTCTGTCTACAGACTAGTACAGTGATTCTCACCCTTGGCTGCACATTAGAATCACCTGGGAATCTTTTTAAAATCCTGATTTCTGGGCCTCATCCTCCAGAAATTGTTTCTTTGTTACTAATGTTGTCACCCCAACCCATAACAAAGAAACAGAATTTCCGGAGGATGAGGCCCAGAAATCAGGATTTAAAAAAGATTCCCAGATGATTTTAATGTGCAGCCAAGGTTGAGAACCACTGGCCTAAAGGCTAATTGTTTCTTTTAATCTCTTAAGTGGCCTCAGGACAAGGTGTTTTCCAATAGGGTGTGTGGACTGTTCCCTCCAGGCAAGGCAGATGTCTATGTGGGAAAGATGTCCTCTGCTGCATGAGGGAATGACTCAGCCCAGGAAACTTGGGGTGTCTGCCTTCTGAGCTCTATCCCCCGAATCCCCAGTCCTGGGTTCTGCTCTCACAGCTCTAGTCCACTTCACCCTCCCTCTGCCAGAGAACAAGGTGGGTGGCTCCTCAGGGAATTTTTGTGCATTGGCCCTTCAAGAGGGTGCCCAAACGCCTTGCAGACAGCACCCCACTGCTTTTCACAGCTAGATGTTATATGAGTACCCTCCTCAGATTTGGTGTTCTCTGCTGGGGAGCCCAGCTTGGGGATTAGATCCCAGATTTCTCAGTGCCCCCCCCCCCCCCCCCACACACACACACACACAGCTGAGATCTCTCTCTGGGACTTCAGTTGCTGTCTTTGGGCACCCGGCCAGCCCTTTTTCACCTCCGCCCCTCCTACCAGTCTCTATGTGGTCTCCACCTTCAGTCCTTGGGTATCAGGGTTCTCTCCCATGAGTTTTCCGTTGATTATTCAGGAAGCCTTTCCGTATTTCAGTTGTAATTCCAGCTTGTTCCTGCAGCATCCACCTACTCTGCCGCCATTTTTAATCTCCCTGGTAGTTTTCCTCAATCACTTAAGTAAATAATTTTTGGAGTTCAGCTGTATGCCAAGCACTATGCTAAACTGCCCCTGTCATTTAACATGGGATTCTCCAACCTTTTTTATATCTTGAATACCAGAACCAAAATTACAGTCCCAAGTTTTCAAACAATAACTAGTAAGATATCTCCTAGATACATACACACATGAAAATAATCTAGGTTTAGCTAAGAACAAAAATGACAACACCACAAAAAGATCGTATGTGTCACCAAATGGGCACAAATGAAATAACAGTTTTTGGACAATTAAAACTTTTCTTTTTAAGCTTGTTTTTAGTCTTGCAGAACCTGTGCCCAATAGTTTTTTGCAGGCATATGTTGAAGTCTAAACCTCTTTAAAATGTTTTGATTTGGCAAAATTCATTATTATGAGTACTACTATAATAATAACTTCAAGTCAAAGAAAAATGAATTTTAAATGAAAAAACCCTCCTAAGAAGGCAGCACCATTTTCCTTTTGGTAGGGGTTTCATAACCCTGGTCTGTTTTTCTTTTTTAAATTTTTGATTGAGCAGCCCTTAGAATATATTCCTTTAAACTTCCACAGAAGTTTATTAATAGTAAACCAAAAAGCAAATACATGTCTCAAAAAATCCAACAGATCCAAATGACAAATTAAGGTTTCAAAAAAATTAGTAGTTCTCTAAATATTTAAGCAGCTATATCCCAGACCACCATTGTGCTTTAATCACCTGGATTCCAAAACCAACAAACTGTTTTAAAATATCTAGCACATTGCCCTAGCCGGTTTGGCTCACTGGATAGAGCGTCGGCCTGGGGACTGAAGGGTCTCGGGTTCGATTCCGGTCAAGGGCATGTGCCTTGGTTGCAGGCACATCCCCAGTGGGGGGTGTGCAGGAGGCAGCTGGTCAATGCTTCTCTCTCCCATCGATGTTTCTAGCTCTCTATCCCTCTCCCTTCCTCTCTGTAAAAAATCAATAAAATATATTTTAAAAAATAAAATATCTAGCACAAATAATCATAACAGAAAAATATGCATTTTAATTAAAACTGAGAATATGACAGATCTGCATTAATCACAAAAAATAGTGATACACAGATTTCATTAACTAAATATGTATGCCAGGGGAGTGAAGAATGAGAGGGGGGGAAAAAAAGACAAAAATCTGTTTCCAGTTGGGAAAAGGAATACAACTAGTTTGCTGAAAAATGAAAATCAGTGAACACTGCAACTTTAAAAGTATGAATGTTACTCAAGCCAAACTGTTTACTGAACATCCTAATGGCTAACCTTTAGAGTTTCTTTAACTTTTATGTCTTTGGTTAACCTAAAACTATGAAAATTACTTCCTGATACTCTCAGTGATATCAATTGTTTATAAAAGGTAAGTTTCTCCAGTCAACTACCATTAGAAACTAAAAAACCAAACACTTGCCCTAACCCGTTTTTCTCAGTGATTAGAGTGTCGGCCCTCAGACTGGAGGGTCTTGGGTTTGATTCCAGTCAAGGGCATGTACCTTGGTTGCAGGCTTGATCCCCAGCCCTGGTCAGGGTGGGTGCGGGAAGCAATCAATTGATATGTCTCGCTCACATCAATGTTTCTCCCTTCCACTCTCACTAAAAATCAATGAGGGGGAAAAAAAATATCCTCAGGCAAGGATTAACCAAAAAGTAAAAAACAAATAAAAGATTAAAAAACAACAAACACTCACCACAGATCATTAAATGAATTATATATACCACTGAGACCACAACATATTCATAAACTCATCATGCCTCATTTCATATTCTAATAAGAATTAAAAGAGAATGCCAGACATCATTCTTCTTAATAATTATGTAGGGTAGCCCTTCATAGAGTGTTTTGTGGTTACAGAGCATTTATGTAATATTTTATTATTTTCATACTTTCACAAAGCAATGATAGTCTCATTAAAATATTACCAATAAGATAATACAGGCTGGTAAATTAGGTACAATTAACTTGATATATAGCTGAGCATTCAAACATTTAATCACATCAAAATAAATCTAGATACAAATTTCCTAAACTGGTGTTCCACTGAACCAGAAAGCATTTACAGGTTTGCTTTAATACACTCTTGGAGAGTCATCTCAAAATATCAGTGTCTTAAAACTGAACACTACAGCTGTCAAGAAACTTGCTTAATATGGCATTACTTAAATTTACTGGCACACTTTTTTTTTAACTGTACTTATTAACCTCATAGTAGGAATATTCCAAGACAGCTATTCCTTTAAACAGTCACTATTCTCATCCATGGGTTAGTATTAGAATCATCTAGGTGGCCTACTCCAAAAATGACTCAATGTCTGGAGATTTGGCCCAAGAATGCTTAAGATTAAATAAAATTTAAAATGTCACAGCACTGGTGGCTGCTGTATGGGACAGCATAGGTTTAGAATATAATCTGACTCTGTTTCCAAACAAAAGAGAATAATCAGATTAACTCTCCCACCTGAAACAACCAAAAAACTGGACAAAACAATTGTTTTCAGATATTGAGCAACAGAAAGCACAGAACAGTGATCCCTGGGATAGGAAACAAACAAGCTAAGCCTACAACTGCCCCCGCTTATACCTAGAGATAATTTTCAGACCGCAGCACAAGGAAAGAGAGCCCAAACACACCCTAGTGATCTCCCTAAAATGAGAAGACAGAGTTGGGAGGCCAAGGCAGTTGGACTTTTCAGGCCAGAGTACTAGACATGAGAAAGCTGCACAGAGAAAGAGCTCCAGATATTTAAACCAGGTCCCTTTCAAGTCTTCAGCTGAGTACCGATTAGCTTATGCACATTAGGAAATTACCTCAGCCTAAAGAAAGAACACCCAGAAAGGAACGAAGTGAAAATCCCAATGTAATTCAGAGGCAACAGAATAATTCCTAATCCCAACACCAAGAGTGAGAAACATAATTCATAAGGCATCAGATTGAATAAGGCATCATCTTGCTCAGTACTGCAGAAAAATTAGCTCCTAAAGCAGCCATGGGCAAACTACGGCCCGCGGGGCCGGATGCGGCCCGTTTGAATGAATAAAACTAAAAAAAAAAAGACCGTACCCTTTTATGTAATGATGTTTACTTTGAATTTATGTTAGTTCACACAAACACTCCATCCATGCTTTTGTTCCGGCCCTCCGGTCCAGTTTAAGAACCCATTGTGGCCTTCTAGTCAAAAAGTTTGCCCACCCGTTAAAGGCTGCTTTGGTCCTACCTGATAAAAGCTAAAACAAGCCTCAAAAAGATCAAACTGTCTACAAATAACATAACCTCATCCCAAGAACAAAGCTCAACAATAATTATAGTACAAAAATATCTATCGCCTGGCTGGCATGGCTCAGTGGTTGAGCATTGACCTATGAACCAGGAGGTCAATGATTCAATTCCTGGTCAGAGAATATACCTGGATTGTGGGCTCGATCTCCAGTGTGGGGCTTGCAGAAGGCAGCCAATCAATGATTCTCTCTCATCTTTGATGTTTCTGTCTCACCCTCTCCCTTCCTCTCCAAAATCAATAAAAAATATATATATTAAAAAAAAAGAACAGCCCTAACCGGTTTGGTTCAGTGGATAGAGCATTCATTGGCCTGTGGACTCAAGGGTCCCAGGTTCGATTCCGGTCAAGGGCATGTACCTTGGTTGCGGGCACATACCCAGTAGGGAGTGTGCAGGAGGCAGCTGATCGATGTTTCTCTCTCATCGATGTTTCTAACTCTCTATCCTTCTCCCTTCCTCTGTAAAAAAATCAATAAAATATATTTTTTTAAAAAAAGAACAAAAATATCTATCAACAAATTAAAATTTTACGGACAAGGTAAAAGTCACAATATCCAGCATCCAATAAAAAATTAATGAGCCCGGCTGGTGTGGCTCAGTGGTTGAGGTTCAACCCAGGAACCAAGAGGTCACCGGTTTGATTCCTAGTCAGGGCACATGCTTGGGTTGCAGGCTCCATCCCCAGTAGGGGGCATGCAACAGGCAGCTGATCAAGTTATTCTCTCTCATCACTGATGTTTCTACCTCTCTCTCCCTTTCTCTTCCTCTCTGAAATCAATATGCAATAAAAATATATATTTTTTAAAAAGACAAAAAATTAATAAGGCATACAAAGAAATAGAAAACTATCACCCATAAACAGCAACATAACCTAGAAATGATAGATGAATTAGGGCAGAACATTAAAAATTAAACTTAAAACTAGAGTCCATGTGTTCAAAACTGTTGTATACACTTAAAAAAAGCTTCAAAATACATGAAGCAGAAACTGTTAAAACTCCACAGAGAATTTGACAAAATTATAATTAAGAGATTTCAACATCTCTCAAAGACAAAATGAATAGGAAATCAGTAAGGGTAGAGAAGATTTGAACAACACTAACAAATAATTTGTGAAAATGTTTTAATTGACCAGAAACATTGTGAACCAACAACCGCCAAATAAATAAAGCAATCCTGATTTTTATCCAGGTAAGAAGGGTTCACAAAATAATTCAAGATCCCAACAGAATTTTATGGTTCAAAATAATGTCGAGAGTACGAGAGACCTTACAAAATTCTCTACTTCTAAGAATTACAAATTCAAATGTCTAGAGGGACATGCAGGTAAAGTTTCTTTTTTTCTTCCTTTTTTTTTTTTTAAGTGACAAAGGCTGGAAGGGAACCAAGGGCAAACTTACCTTCACCCCAAAAAGGGAGAAACCCCCCTCTCAACTACTCTCAGTGATGCCATGTCATGAGGGAGTGTACACTCACTGATGCCAGACCCTACAGTTTTCTAGGGGTGCCTAAAATCTGGATTTTTATATGAAGGCTAGATTTTAAAACTATGACCAACAAATTTAGTAAAATTTTTATCAAGGTAAAAAAATGCCTAAGGGCCCTAGCCAGTTTGCCTCAGTGGATAGAGTGTCAGTCAGCCTGCAGACTTGTGATTTCTCCTTCTGGTCAAGGGTTCAATTCCTCACATCAATGTTTTTGTCTTTCCCCCTCCATCCCACTCTCTCTAAAAAATCAATGGAAAATATCTACGGGTAAGGATTAACAACAACAACAAAGAGCCTGGGGGCCTAATTCACAACCAAATCTCTGCTTTAGTCCAATAAAATAAAACTAAGATAAATTAATTTGTTCAAATTATCAAGGCAGACAATACCATCTGGCCACATCTAAAACACTCTGAACACAAAGGTCCACACTTTTAGAAGAAATTGAATTCAGGGTGCTTCCAGGACAGATACTTAGTGATGTCTACCTTCTCAGAGAAGATATGAAAACTGTCTTCCAATAATTGAAAAGGTAAAATTTTATCAAAGGCTTTTTTCAATTGTTCCAGACGACCAAAAAAAAATGAGGAGGAGACAATTATAGAGAAGGAGACTTGGGTAAATTGGAAGAACTTTCTAAAGAAACCAACTTTTCTAAAGGAAAAAAAAAGTTATCAAACAATGATATGGCTATTGTGCAGAGTAGAATTTAGCTCCCTAACCCAGAAGTATTCAGAAAAGGCTTGGATGAACTTTTAATATTACAGAAAGGATTCTTTGATGTGAAGAAATAGCTGTATGATATATGATCCCTTCTGCCTAAGGCTTTATAAATTCTCATCATGAAGAATAACCCAGTAAATATCTTCCTTGTAAGACCTACGTAAAAATTGAACTGGTAGGCTCAGTGACACCATATAGAGATCCCTGAGTCAGCCCCACAGCTTCTGGTAAATTTGATATAGTTATATCCTACGTCCTATCCTGAATATGTTCAGTCACAGGCTGGACAACCAAATGATTAACTGTAGAGAGGATTCAGAAATGCATCACAAGAATACCTGAATTGGAATGCTGCTTTCTAATCCTAGATTCCTGTATTACATATTGCCAGAGTCCTAGATATCAGAACCTTAGGCAGAGATTTGAACGTCAAGGGAAAAACATTTAGAAGGATTTGTAGGGGGCTGAAAGTCCTTAGGTTGTTACACTCTAAACTCACACCCCCACTTTAGATATGCCTTTAAATACTATATAAAGAATCGCTTCTCAGCCTTTTGGCTAAGATTAAGTATAAATATTACATAAAGAATTTTAAAACCATTCAACCTTTCCAGAAAACATACTAATTTCCAAGGTATAGACCGGGCAACATCTTAACAGCACATTTTCTGTAGGTTATAACAAAGAAAACAGACAAATGTAAACTGATAAGACAACTAAAATCAGCACACACAAAATACACTGGGTGTAAAACTAGATTAAAACAGCTTGAAAAAAAAACAGATATTCCAACTCTGCAAAGATTCAAGATCTCTGGAGTAAAAGGGTAATGAATGAAAATTCTGCTGAATTATTATGGAGGAGTCGGAACAAGAAAATAGCCAGATATACAGTAATTAAGGTGAAAGTCTACTCCTGACAAGGGAACAAAAATAATAATAACCTTTAAAAGAAAAAAAAAAAAGAGTAAGGGTTTGAAATTAAATGGACAAGAAGACAAAAGTGACTCCTGAGAGAAGCCAATACAATAAGGCATTAACCAACGAATGATGGCGTGCTATGGATGTTATCAATATGATATGAGTGTTCATATGAAAATAAGGAATGCAAAGAAAGGAGACCTGGATGTTCAAATTAACTTGAGGGACTGATAACCACAACCCCAAGACTCAGAAGATATGTTGTTATACTATATCAAATAGTATATAAAATTATTTTTAAATCAAAGTTTCCAGGGAAGGGCATAAAATAAAAGTTTTTAGATTACTTTTTATCCTTTCCTAATTATATTTCCAATATTTCCTCACCCCTAAACACCAATCACCATCACATTATTCGACATTGTCTCATCCTTCTCTTCATTCTCCTTAGGCCCACACCTGAACTGCTCTAATTTCTATCTTAACTGCAACCTCTCCCAAAATCTACACCAAATTGCTAAACCCTTGAAGAATATTTTAATTGGGCTGTCCCTATATCATTTCAAACTAGCCTACCTAAATTCTTCATGTCCTTCCAAACTTCATTTCTGATATGAACTTTTGACTCCTGCAATTTTTCCCATGCATCTGTATTAAACTGCCAGGTTTTGTCAGTTCTTAAATATAATTCAAAACATTTTATCAAGTATATGCTATGTGAAAGCACTGTGCCAGACATGTTTATAAATTTTAGAATAGGAAATGTCTCATTTAACCTATTCATAGTGAGGCCCTGGCCAGTGTGGCTCAGTTGGTTGAGCATCATTCCGTGCACCCAGAGGTCGCTGGTTCAATTCCTGGTCAGGGCACATGCCTAGGTTATAGGCTCCATCCCCAGTGGAGGAGGCGGGTGGGGGAAAGTGCAGGAGGCAGCCCAGATTGATGTTTCTCTCTCTTTCTCCCTTCCTCTCAATACAAACGTATTTTTTTAACCTGTTTATAGTGAAATATGACAAAGTATATGGAGAGTACACATCAAAGAATTAAAGTATTATGATAACCATAAGACAAAAATTTCCCTTAGCATTTTCTATGTTGTTCCCTTACCACTGCCACCACTATTCAGTAATCAATCCCATATTCTACTCCTAAATCAATCTTTTCTAAAACAGAATTTAAAGTACATCCCTCTCCTAGTTAAAATGTTTCTCAAATGCTTACAACAGTGATTTACAAATCCCCTGTCCCATATCAAGACCGGAGGGAGGTGTTAAATAAAGATTACAAGGCACTCAAGGCACTACCCACAGAAATTCCAATTCAATCAGTCTGATAATTGGGAATCTGAATTTTAACAAGCCCTTTAGATTATATTTGATTTTGGCAACCTATAGAAGACACTTTTTTAAAAAACTTTATCAACTTTAGAGAGAGAAAGAAAGAGGGAAAGGGGGGGGGGAGAGAGAGAGAGAGAGAGAGAGAGAGAGAGAGAGAGAGAGAGCAAGAAGGACAGAGAAACATCAATTTGTTGTCCCACTTATTTATGCATTCATTGGTTGATTCTTCTATGTGCCCTGACCAGGACTGAACCCACAATCCTGTCGAATTGGGACAATGCTCTAACCAACTGAGCTACCCAGCCAGAACTAAAACACACTTGAAAAAAGAAAAAGAAAAACACATCTACAAAATAAATGTCAAATTCCTTAGCCTGGCATTAAAGGTCCCCACACAAAAGGCCCTGAGTAACCACTATACTGCAAGGGGTCTCTCCCCTTCATGGAAATAAACTTTTCTGCAACCTCAACAAGCCAACTGTTCTCTCCATCAAGCCTTACTGAAAAAGAGCAACTAACTTCACCATTTTTCTTGGTCCTACTCAAGCCCCACACTTCCTAGATTTCACTTAAACTGAAACAATTTCTCCTGCCTAATTCTACATCCCATACAGCCAGCCTTGAACCATTATTCAAACTATTATTAACTTTTCAGAATTTTTACAGTACTAAAAGAGGAACTGTAAAAAGATTTTTCTTAGGAAAAGAACCAAACAAATGGTTAAATAAATGTGTGAAATAAAAGAAGTGCATCTACCAGGCAAATTACTAACTACTGTTCCTCTTTACCAGCCCACTAGATAAATGCTCCCTAAAGAATTCTTCCCGCCGAGACCGGTTTGGCTCAGTGGATAGAGCGTCGGCCTGTGGACTGAGAGGTCCCGGGTTCGATTCCGGTCAAGGGCATGTACCTGGGTTGCGTGCACATCCCCGGTAGGAGATGTGCAGGAGGCAGCTGATCGATGTTTCTCTCTCATCGATGTTTCTAACTCTCTATCTCTCTCCCTTCCTCTCTGTAAAAAATCAATAAAATATATTTAAAAAAAAAAAAAAAAAGAATTCTTCCCATATCAGAGAGAACAGGTGAACTTAAGTCCCTCCCCCCCAAAAAACTGGTAAACCAACTCTGCTTTAACACTAATCAGATGTCCTTACACGATGCTCAGAACAGCTATTCAGAAACAAATTATATGAAGGGAAATATTCATTTATGGCTAATTTCTAAAATTTTTACATATGCAATAAAGTTAATTTATGAATGGTTCTACAGAATTAATAAAAACGTAGTAAGTGAAATAAGTTTTCAAGATAAAAAATAATAGTGATTCACCCTGGCCAGGTGAATCTCTGTGGCTCAATTGGTTGGAGTGTCATCCCACCTACCAAGAGGCTGCTGGTTCAATTCCCGGTCAGGGTGCATACCTAGGTTTGAGGTTTGATACCCAGTCAGGGCACGTGCAGAAGGTGACCAATCGCTGTTTCTCTCCCTCTCCCTCTCCCCTTCTCCCTCTCTCTCTCTCCCCCTTCTTACTCTCTCTTTTTTCCCCCTCTCTCTAACATCAATAAGCATATCCCCCAGTGAGGATTAAAAAAAGAAAGTTGGTGATTCTTCAAGATGATATACAAATGACCAACAAGCATATGATCAATGTCACTAAATCATTATAGAAATGCAAATCAAAATCACAATGAGGTATCACCTCACACCCATTAGAATGGCTACTATCAAAAAAATATTTTGCCTGGCAAGCATGGCTCAGTGGTTGAGCATCAACCTATGAACCAGGAGGTCACAGTTCAATTCCTGGTTAGGGCATATGTCCTGGTTGCAGGCTAGATCCCCAGAGTGGAGTGTGCAGGAGGCAGCCGATCAATGATTCTCTCTCATCATTGATGTTTCTCTCTCTCTCTCCCTCTCTGAAATCAATAAAAATATATTTTAAATAAACATTTTTTAAAACAGAAAATACAGCCTGGTCAGTATGACTCAGTGGTTAAAGGTCGACCCATTCCCAGTCAAGGCAAATGCCCAGGTTGCTGGCTCAATCCCCAGTAGGGCGAGTGTAGGAGGCAGCTGATCAATGACTCAATGACTCTCCTCTCATCCCCTCCCTGAAATCAATTTTAAAAAATAAGTAAAAACAAAAAATAAATTTTAAAAAATTTCATGTGTTTACTTAACCATTGGAGATTTAGGTTTAAAAAAAAAAAATAATTAAGATGGCAAATTTAGCCCTAGCTGGTTTGGCTCACTGGATAGAGCATCAGCCTGTGGACTGAAGGGTCTCAAAGGGTCTCAGGCTCGATTCCGGTCAAGGGCATGTACCTATGTTGCAAGCTCAATCTCAAGGTACCTCCAGGAGACAACCAATCAATGTTTATCAGTCTCTCCCCCTCCCTTCCGCTCTCTCTAAAAATCAATGGAAAAGTATCCGTGGGTGGGGATTAACAACAACAAAAAAAAAGATACCAAATTTTATATTATGTGTTTACTAATAATAAAAAATTTTAACTACAGTGATTTTAAGTAGAAGAAAAATAAAATCTTAAGTATCAAATGAACTCTTAAATGGCAAAATTTTTTAAAATCCAGGTTAGAAAAATATAAATCCAGGCTTGACAAAAATATAAAATATTGATATAATACATACAATTATTCAAATGGCCTTTTAATTTAAATGTGCAAACTTGTAATACCTCAAATAATATAATAAATTTGATCTGTAGAATCAAATCCTGTTAGAGTTGGGTGTGTAGTTTGCCCGGCTGGTGAGGCTCAGTGGATTGAGCATCATCCATGAAGCAGGAGGTCCAGGATACATGCCCAGAATGTGGACTGGATCCCCAGTGTGTAGGAGGCAGTTGATGTTTCTTTCCCTCTCTCCCTTCCTATCTAAAAATAAATAAAAATATATTAAGAATAAATAAAAAATGTGTAGTTTACAATAAGACACTCCAAGCTATATGTTCAAATTCCAGTTAAGAAGATTCTTACTATTTATAAATTATTTGTTCTGTCAAAACCAAAGTTAATTCCAATATTCCACACTGGAAGAGATTCTTAAGACATCTACTCCACTAATTCCAGGGGGGTGGAGTACATACAATGGCAAAAGAGAAAAATAAGTAAAGTGAAGGTAGTTGTTCGGAAAGCTAAATCTATTTGGTTTTAAGGCAAATACTTCATTTGAGAGCATATCCTTCCTACTCTGAAACTTTGTCTTTTTAATAATTTCATCCATTCAACAAGTTAAACCAGTAACTGTCAGGTACTGGGCTACTATAGTAAACAAAACAAGCAAGGCTCTCACCCTTAGGGAACCAACTACCTACCTACGTAAAAGATAGGCTTTTGTCTTTAAGTCCTTTCACATTCAAAACAAAAACTTGTTTAGTCTATATCACTTTATGTGTTTCAATGGGGAACACTAATCTCCAGCCCCTCCCCATTTTGTAAATGAAAAATTGAATGTCTAGAACAGCGGTTCTCACTCTGTGGGTTGCGACCCCTTTGGGGGTCGAACGACCCTTTCACAGGGGTCACCTAAGACCATTGGAAAACACATATATAATTACATACTGTTTTTGTGATTAATCACTATGCTTCAATTATGTTCAATTTGTAACAATGAAAATACATCCTGCATATCAGATATTTACATTATGATTCATAACCTTAGCAAAATTACAGTTATGAAGTAGCAACGAAAATAATTTTATGGTTGGGGGTCACCACAACATGAGGAACTGTATTATTAAAGGGTCACGGCATTAGGAAGGTTGAGAACCACTGGTCTAGAAGGTCCAAAAATATTAAGTAAATCCAAAGGTAAAACCCCTTTGTTCTTAGACTCTAATTAAAACACCAGGAGCCCCACTGTGGCTCAGTTGGTTGGAGCATTGTCTCATGCACCAGAAGGTCCCAAGTTCAATTCCCGGTCAGGGCACATACCTAGGTTGTAAGTTCCATCCCAAGTCAGGGAACATATAGGAGGCAACCGGTGCATGTTAATTCTCTCACATTGATGTTTCTCTCTCTCTCTCCCCCACCCTTCCTCTCTAAAAAAATAAAAACACCAGGAAAATATTCATGAGTAGAGATTTGATCCTGATTACTTTACAGGACTCTTATAAATGTCTCAGAAAGTAAAAGTTTTCCATTCAACACATCCTTCCAACTCTAACAGGATTTGATTCTACATATAAAACTTGTTATATTACTTGAGGACTTGCAAGTTTAATGGAAAACTTTAAATCCCTAGGACAGAATTTATTAAGTTCCATGCCATTAAAAAAAAGAAAAGAAATTATACTTTCTGCTACATGATAAAGCATGTCGTCCCAATATTTAGAGCAAGGGGGAAAAACTGACACAAAAAGTAGTAGTCACTATAATTCTGTTTTATGGCCTAGAAAGTACAGTAATTCTATGAAGCAATATCCCATTCACCTGAAGCTTCAGAAGGTTTAAATATACAAGGCAATTGAAAAACCAAAACCGTGATAAACAGCTAATTTACATATCAAACAATAACAAAACCTGAAGTTCCAGAGAATAGTCTAAGTTTGACAGTAATTGACCTGACAGTTTAGTCTCTTCGATCACCTCCTCCTCCCTCTCTACTTCTGCACAAGGGATATTAAGTACATATATGTGCCAGACACCAATTCCATAGACTTGTTCTCATAGGGTCAAAAGGTTTTTCCCCACTAAAAAGCAAGCCCACATATAACAAATTTGGAGAAACAAACTTGAAGAAGGTATAGTCATCCTCCATTTGTAGATAAAGTTGAGGCAAAAACTTAAAGTAACTTGTCTACACAAAAGCAGAAGAATCAAGATTTGAACCTAACTACAAAGTTTGTAAGTCTTTTACTTTCCCTCCCTCACCTACTCTCACTTTCTTCCTGTGTCTCATAAACACCTACACGCAAGTCACTGCTAGGAGAGAAAGGATAAGGCAAGAGGAACACAAAAATGTACAAAATCATGGTATTTTCCGTAATGTATCAGAAGAATTAGTTATAAAAACTGCACCAACAAAAAAATTAAAATAAAATAAAAACTGCACTGAAAGAGTTTTAAGTGCCTGTGACTGGAACAAAAGGTTACAGAGATTCAAAGGACAAAGAGAACTTTTTAGTGGGAAAAGAAGAAAACATAAGGCATGTATGTATGTTTGAAAAGGCAAAAAATATCAACCTGGCTGAAGCAGAGCAATTATGTAAGGGAGCAGTTGAATACAGGCTGAAAAGGTAGGACTGCATCATATGTTGGAGGGCCTGTTGAAACAAACTCCCTATTTACAACATGCAGCAAGACAGAATTACACTTTACTTTTACTTACCTTCATGAAAGAAAATTGCACAGGCCCTAGAATTGAATGAGTTTATGTTTTTCAACTAAGAAAGAGAGTCTAGGGTAGCACCTGATACAAAGTTTTATTAAATGCTGGATCTGAATTCAAATAACTGATTTGTTCCCCTATCTATTGATAACCACAGACTACACGGGGGGCGGGGGGCGGGGGGCGGGGGGCGGGGGGGGGGGGGGACACCCAAGGATGGAGGCCTGAAGCTACATCCAGATTGCTGAAATTTTATGCCAACTACTCAGTTACAAGGAAGTAGAATCCACAAATCTTTTCCATAGAATGGAGGGGGAGGGAAAGTGAACAAGAAAAAATAATTACAAAGCTCCACTTGTCAGAAAAATTCCCCTTGTGTTGCCAAGACTGGTTTTAAAAAATATTTAAAAACGACACTTGGGGACTCTTTAAATATAATTTTATCTTTAATGGCAATTTTATTTTTAAATCCAGGTTAGAATCTGGGGGAAATGTTCAATTAGACCACAACTAACCTGAAGCTACTGATAAGAACTTCAAATCCAAGTACCTACACAATTCAAAACTACCATTTCCCCCCTTAGAGAGTTAAATCCCATCTACCTAGTAAAAAGGAGACTTATCAGATCTTCAAGTGTTACCTGGATAACATCACTCTCTACTGCTGTTCTATCTAGCAGCCCTATGTCCGCTCTTTCCCCTACTTCATCCCTACCTCAGCAATCCACCCCCCAAACCTCCAAGAATGGTTTGTGGATAAGAAAGGTATAGCAGCTCCATTTCCTCAGTCCACAAACTATCAAAAGCTGTTAAAAATAAATAAATAAACAAATAAATAAAGCACTCCATAAAAATTCGCAGTGGGGTAAGAGGGAATCTTGAAACCAATCAAATCCTAATGCTTACATTAGTAAAATTTAATCTGAAAGGAAACTTGAAATCTAGCCCAAAACTCATTTTTTATATTAAAAAATTGAGACCCAGGGCAGTTTAGTGATTTGCCCAGGGCAAGTGATTCTCTATAAAGTTGTTAAGATTCAACCAGTCACAGTAGAACTTAATCACCTTCTAACAGAGTTACTTAAATTTTTATGAGATTAAGTACCTGGTGTACAAAAAAAACACAATCTTCACCTCTTCTGCACTCCTTCAGTGCCGTCCCCCAGAGCTATACAGAAAATGCTAGATGAATCTCAAATTAATAATCACAAAATTACACTTCTTTATCTAATTTAAGACAACGTGAAAGCCTGAAATGCCTAAATTTCTGAAATACTGACTAAACAAGCGAGTGGATCAACAAAGCCTCAAAATTTGTGTCGTAATAAGAATACGAAGTGGACTATATTACTGCTTTTTTGGCCAGCTGCCCTTTCCTTTGTATATTAACGTTTTCATCGTGTCTGTTTTTTTTTTTTGGGGGGGGGGGGGTAATAGTTATTATACATGCAGTTAATCCAAATTATTACTTTTGAGAAACTTCGATTTATTAAACAACTTAGCATCTCCATCTCTCAAAAATAACTTGAAAATATCCTCCCCACCACACTATTTTTTTGATATAGTTTTACTGATTTCAGAGAGGAAGGGAGAGGGAGAGAGAGATATGAGAATCATTGATCGGCTGCCTCCTGCACACCCCGCTCTGGGAATCGAGCCCGCAACCTGGACATGCGCCCCTGACTGGAATCAAACCCGGGACCCTTCAGTCCACGGGCCGACGCTCTAACCACTGAGCCAAACCAGTTAGGGCCACACTAATATTTTTTTAATAGAAATACCTAAAATAACCTTCTACCAGGCCACAATGTATTAAAGCCACAAAATCAGTACGAAACGTAATCCTGTAAAAATCCCACTAGCTAAAAAGTATTTAGTACCCTATCAAGTATTCCCTGGCGCACTGTTTACCGTCCCACTGTCAAAGCATTTGTGGAAGGACCTGGGGGCAAGTTCCGCACCGAGTTCACCAGCTGTGGGCGCGTCACATTATACCAGCACCCACACACAACACCAGTTTGGGGAAATGCAAACACGCCACATGTACATGTTTTAACCGGATTTAACTAAGCTAGGTATTAAATCAATTCTTGTACCGAAGGTTAAAAAAAAAAAAAGGCAGCAGGATACATGCATATTTCACGTCACTTAAAAAACCATCATCAGAAATGCTAAGGAACTGACCTAAGATGAAATAAACAGTTTCAAACGTTCAGACCGCTGTACAAAGCGGTTTGGAAGGATTCTTTCTGAAATGCCGGGTGAAAGTCCTTTGGAGTGTCAAAACTAATGACTGTATACCACTGCACAAATAACAAAAGCTTAATAATGCAAACTACCAAGTTCTCGAACCGTTCCCGTTACCATTGCCCAAAGGTATTTAAAAAAAAAAAAAAGCCTAAAAAGGGAACAATAAAAGGTGTCTCACCGCAAACACAGCACGAGAGGGACTGTCGGAAGTAAGGCAAGAGCCTGTTAATCTCGGTAAACGCCTTGGGGTCTCCGGGGTCGTAGTTGAGCACTAGGCGGCTCGCGGAAATGTAGAGAGCAGTAGCATTCACGGGGTTCATTGCAGACACTTCGACACCGTTGGCTCCCGGTTGAAAAAAAATTCCGGATCCAACTTTGTGAGCAGCCTGGGAACAATGGCGAATTTGCAACAATTGGGAGGAAATCAGAGCAGAACCACTGGCCAAAGTAGTCACCAAAATCCGTGCAAGTTTTCGAGGCTGAAGCAATCCTCCCACACATGGGGCCTCGGCGCCCCTCCTCCGTCCCTGAGACTTGCAGATGAAGAAGGAAAAAGAAAAAAAAAAAAAAGTAGAGGAACCAGCGTTCGAGTTTGTCCCAGGCGGCCGCGGGGCGCAGAACGTGGCGGCTTCGGGGCTCGGGCCGCGACTCGGCGAACAGTCTAGCCCCGCGGCTCGGCGGGCGGCCTGCGCTCGGGCTGCATCTCCGGACGCGGAGGTATCTCCTCAGGTCGAGCTGGGCGGGAGCGGGACCCGGCCCGGTCCGAGGGGCGGGCACGCTTCTCACCGGCGGCAGGGCCCCTACTCCATCACAGCGCTCGCTGCGGAGGCAGCGGCGACGGCAAGGACGACAGCTCCTGGGTCAGCTTCCTCGATCTAGTGCCCGAAGCCGCGGCGGCTCCGAAGGCGGCTGTTGCGGAGGGCCGAGGCCGCCGCCGCGCTCTCCATATCGCACGCGGGGCCCGGCCTGAGCCCGGCTCTCCGCCCCGGCGATTACAGCCCCGCTGTTCCAGGAGGCGTCGAGGCGGGAAAGTCCGTCCCGCAACCGACGGGGGAGGGCCGGCCGGGAGGGAGGAAGTTCGCGGGCCGGCGGCGGAGCGGCGGGAGGGGGCGGGGAGCAGGCCCAGCCGGGCCGCGGCGGCGCCCCTCGCTTCTTAGTCGCTCGTTCCGAGGTCACCAGGCGCAAGCGCCGCCCCTCACTGCCCGGCCATCTTCTCCGCGCTGCACACACGGACACCGCCTCCGCCAAGCACGACGGCCGCCGCCGCCCACGGAGCCCGCCCGGCCGCGGCAGAGGCGAGCGCTCACACAGCCAGGCCCGCCGCCGCCCAGCGCACACAGCAGGCCCCGCCGCAGGCCCCTCCCCCCGCGCCTCGCCGCCCTCACCCCGACTCCACGCGCCCCTCTAGCTCGGTAGGGCCCGGGCTGCTGCGGCCTTAATGGATCCTGCGGTCTGTGCGGTGCCCCAAGCCCGGCCGGAGACGACGACCGTTACCCCAACGGGCAAAGCCACTGTCATCCCCGAGACTCCCCCGCCGCCGTCGTCGCTGGCGCTCGCACGCATGCGCAGAGCACACTCTCACCCCTCCCCCCGCCCTTTCCTTTCCCTTGGCTTCCCTTTTCCCCTGCTTCTCCCAGAGCCCCCTCCACGCCCTCCCAGAGCTGTCGGCCCGCTCAGCGCGTGCGCATTCCGCCGCCCAGCCCCACCGCCTTTCGCCCTGAACGCGTGCGCTTTGACCGCCCACCCAGAAAACCGGATAAACACATCAGCCCGCTCGCGCCAGCCACCCCCCCTCCACCCGCTGCCAACCCACCCAGGGCTCACGGCGCATGTCAGGCTCTCCGCACGGAGCATGCTCTCAGAGAGCCGCCCGCTCTCCCCGCCCCCGCCCCCAGGCGCGCTCAAATTCCCTCTCCCGGGCGTGTGGGCGGTGGTGGAACCTCCGCCACTTGACCCATCTTTCCCCGGTGTGGGCTGTCGGCTCCCCGCGCGACACGGCTTCCTCCGTGCCCGCCCCAGCTCAGGCCGGGCGAGGTCGCGCCACGGGACGCTCCGCCCTGGCTGCGGCGCGGCCTCTCACCACCCGGACGGACCACACGAAGAGGAAACAGCCCCGCGCAGCCCAAGTCCCGCCCCCGCGGCCTTTATCCCGGAACCGGGCTTCTGGACCGCGAAAGGGCGCTGCCGCGGCTGGCTCGCTGGTGCTCGCCCGGCCGGGAGGGCGGGCCGCAGGCAATGTGGCTGCACGCCCCGCGGCTCTGGGCGGCCTTGGCGGGGCTGAGGGCCCGCAGGCCCGGACCGAAGGCCTCTCCCCCAGCCGGAGCCGGGCTTCCTTCTCCCCCAGCCAGAGCCGGGCTTCCGCAGCCTCTGGTCCGGGGAGTCAGGCGAAAGGGAGCCGCCCGGCCTTGCAGAGGCGCCATCCAGGGCCGCATGGAGCTCCCCGTGGAACAGTCCAGTTTGAAAAACACGAACCCCCTTTTCAGCTCCGGTGGCAGACCTAGCCCTTCTGTGTAAATCAACCTTAAGAATGCACGGTCCTGCTTTAGAACGAACGCAAATCCTTAAATGTAGTATCTGTTTTTAAACAAGTTTTTGCCTTATGGGTTTGTGTGGGGTTTTTTTTTATTTTTTTTGGGGGGGGGGGGTTGTTTTTGGGTTTTTTTCCAGAAGACTAAGGACTCAGATTAAATAAACATCTAACTTAACCTGATTCCCTTCCGCTGTAAAGGTACAAAACCTCCTTTGACTAGCACAAGCAGAAGCACAGCATAGGAACCGTTTCTTATCTCTGGACATACCAAAGCTGTTCAGCATAATTTTGTGCACGTAGTAGCTGCTCTGCAAGTTTACAAAATGGAATGTACAACGTAAGGAAATCTCTCGTGGCACACATACATGTTAGTGTCAGGGCCTTGTCACTTAGGAGAACTGAATAGTTAAGAGATTGAGGGAACCTGTATAAACCTCTGATATATCATTTCTACTACCACTGAAAACAGGTTTTCTTTATAAGGCCTAGCATATTACCAACAATTAAGTATTAAGCAATAAGGACTAACTTCCTAGTTGTGTTACGCAACAAAGCAGATATTAAAGTGGAGCAAAATATGTTTGGTTGTCTTGTATCCGGAAAGCGGCAGATACTCTAAAATTCACTCTCATTCTTCAAATCCCCATCTTCTTTTTTTTTATAAAAGATTTTTTCCAAGCTCCTCTTCAAATAAAACTGTTACAGTATACATGTCTATTTTTATTCCAAATTCTAAGGTCTTCTTCCACAACACAGAGGTGGTTCTTTCCCAAAGGAGCAGCAAGAATAAAATAATCAGCACCGTTTTCTATTCAGGCAGCATAAATTAGCAGTCACCCCAGAAAAGTGATTACTTGCAGGGCTTTAACCTTGCAGATTTTCTCATAACTGTATTTTTTAAATCTCTTGAGATGTACACAAGCCAAATTAAGATTAATTTTATTGATGGTTCATTGGAGGGGGGGACTTAAGCCAGTTTTTTTCCTACATTGAAGAATAATCCCTAATAATTATTTGGTTGCTTGAGCCTTGCCAAAAAAGAAAGAAAGAAAACAAATGAACTGTGTATAGAAAATAAAGTGTTTGGCAGTCCATATTGTTTGAGTTCATTTATGTTAGGTACACAGGCAAATTAATTTGTGGTGCTAGAAGTCATGATAATGATTACCTTTAATAGGAAAGGACCATGAGGTTGCTTCTGGACTGCTGGTCACATGCTTTTCCTGATCTGGGTTGTAGTTACACCCACACACTAGTGTGATTACTTTGTGAAAGTTCATCTAGTTGCACACTTATGTTTAGTGCACTCTTTTCTCTATGTGTGCTTTACTTCAATAAATATTATATTTAAAAATAAAGTGTTCGGATCAAATACCTAGGAGAAATTATATACAACTTAAATCCCTTAATTATCAATTTAAGATTATTTTTTATATTTTATGCTTAATGATTATTTGGAAGTAAAGTGTTAGTGTTGCCAGAGCTAACAAAAATACAAGATGCAAGTTTAAGAATTTTAATGAAATGTTTACTTTAAAACAGTTTTGAATTTACAGAATTATTACACAGATACATCAAATAGTTCTAGTATATTCTACACCCAATTTTACCTATTAATATCTTACATTAGTATGGTACATTTGTCACAATTGAGGAACTAATAGTAATACACATGATTAACTAAAATCCATATTCTATTTACATTTATTCAGTTTTTCTCTAATATCATTTTCCTGATCCAGGATGACCTCCAGGGCCTCCAACATTTAATCATGTCTCCTTAGGCTCCTCTTGGCATCCAGTTAAATTGTCATTCAAAAAAAAATTTTTTTTATTCAGACAAATGAAAATTTTCATTTAAACAGATGTTCCATTCTAATTGTCTGTATTACCTACTCTTTTTAAATTAAAACTTATTTCTATTCTCCAGGATTGCCAAGTGCTTACCTCTTTCATTGTACTTACAGTTCTTGACAGTTCCTGATTTGGCCCTATCTTCTCCCCATTATACTAAAACTGCTAAAAGGTCAGAGTTTCTCCCTCTTTGCCTTTTATCGTCATCACCTAGGATAGAATCTGACATATAATGGGCACTAATTAATTTTTAAAATAATAATGAGTTACTAGGAATGCAATATTGTAAAGAAAACCTCCAGTACAGTGTTTGGTGCATAATGGGCATGGACAAAGGTTTACATATTTGCTTTTCCTTGGGGAGAGATATAAAATGTCTTGCAAATTTAAAGACAGTTCTTATTTCAGCTTAATCAATGTCAATTCTAAAATCCTTAATAAAACTAGAAGTGTGGATTGATTTGAAACACTCAGAATAATCCATCAACAAATATTTATTGATTGCACTTTGTGGACAATGAAGTAAATGCAGAAGTAGTTGTAGTGATGCTTTCAAAGAACAATGATCAGGCTGGCAGTAAGTCAGAGGGACTTTCTGAGAGGTTAGGCCCTTTATGAAATTATGAAATAGTTGTTTGCCTTTCCCCTCCTCCTCCTTCTTCTGTCCCCATCTTTTTCTTCCTCCACCAAAAACTATCTAAAGATAACAATTGCCCTCTCCCACTTTCCTATGTTGCATTCTCCCTTACTGCCTAGTATGTCCACTCTACTGCCTTCACCATTATAGCCATCTGATATGGACTGAATGTTTGCGTCCCCTCCAAATTCAGATGTTGTAATCCTAACCCCCCAGTTCAATGGTATTAAGAGGGTGGGGCCTTTGGGAGATAACTAGATCACCAGGGTGGAGCCCTCAAAAACGGAAGTAGTGCTCTTATAAAAGAGACCCCAGAGAGTTCTCCTTCTCTTTGCCATGTGAGGATACAAGGAGAAGTCCCCCATCTTCAACTGAGAAGAGAGCCCTCATCAGGCGACCAGGATGGCATTCTGGCCTCAGATTTCCAGCTCCCAGAACGGTGAGAAATAAGTGTTTGTTGTTTAAACCACCCAGTTGATGGCATTGTTATAGCAGAACAAGTGTTTAATTTACTATGATTGTGGAAAGAAATCAATCTTACTTCAATCTAACCTTAATCTAAACTCATAACAAATCTTTGGAGACTGTCTAGAGCAAATGCATTTTTACAGGGAGCAGTAAATCAGATGAAATTAAATCAAAGCCTAACCCAGACCAGACCTTCTCTTCTTTCCTTGACCAGTCCTCTCTGTTAACAACTTCCTTTTCCATTTTCTGCTCTTTAGCTGTGGTTATACCTCCCCAACACTCAGTCTTAGAGATCCTCAAAAGAATCATTTTCCTTTGCATATCAATTCCTA
Organism: Myotis myotis; assembly: GCF_014108235.1. NCBI lineage: Eukaryota > Metazoa > Chordata > Mammalia > Chiroptera > Vespertilionidae > Myotis > Myotis myotis. Next base: position 29,935,319 of record NW_023416317.1, on the reverse strand, counting down.
TTGATATTTTTCTATGACATTTCTTTCAAATCAATACATCTATCCATTCATTTCATCCAAAAACATTTATTTAGCAACTCCAGCACTCATTTATTTTATTTTTTTTAAATAGATTTTATTGATTTTTTACAGAGAGAAAGGGAGAGGATAGAGAGTTAGAAACATGGATGAGAGAGAAACATCAATCAGCTGCTTCCTGCACACCCCCTACTGGGGATGTGCCTGCAACCAAGGTACATGCCCTTGACCGGAATTGAACCTGGGACCCTTCAGTCCGCAGGCCAACGCTCTATCCACTGAGCCAAACCGGTTAGGGCGCACTCATTTATTTTATATCTCAAATATTAAAATTGCCTCCAGCTTCTTCATCCCTAATTCTAGTATAAACAAAGCATCTTGCTTTATTGATTATCCACCCAGCACAGTGCCAGACACATATTAAGGTACCCATTAAATGTTAGTGTTTTTATTCCCCAAGATACTTTCAACATTATTCCAATGCCTATTAAATTTGTCCATTCATTTTTGCAACCAACATTTATTTCCAGTTACATGCCAGGCATTCAGAATAAAAAAATGAATAATTCAACAGTTTCCAGCCCTCAAAGAGTTCACAGTCTAGTTGGGGTGGCAGTTATATACACAGCTAATTTACAATTCAGCGTGGAGAGGATTTAGGGATGCAATTGATGCAAACCTAAAATTTCTTAACAGATATTTCTGTTACATTATGAGTAAAACAATCTTGTGTGGACTTTGCTAAGAAAATAACTGCAATTATTCATAGCATTGCTTCTAAGGGAAATGTGTTCTGCATTCCAAATAATTTAAAATTGAATTTTTGGAAAACAGCCCGTTTGTCCCTGGAGGTTGTCTATTTCTCCATTACTTAAGCTCCCTATCAGTCTTTTTTTTTCTTTTTTTAATATATTTTATTGATTTTTTTTTTTTTTTTTTTTTTTTTACAGAGAGGAAGGGAGAGGGATAGAGACTTAGAAACATCAATAAGAGAGAAACATTGATCAGCTGCCTCCTGCACACCCCCTACTGGGGATGTGCCCGCAACCAAGGTACATGCCCTTGACTGGAATTGAACTTGGGATCCCTCAGTCCGCAGGCCGACGCTTTATCCACTGAGCCAAACCGGCCAGGGCCCTACCAGTCTTTTAAAAAAATGTTATTGAATTTATTGGGGTGCATTGGTTAATAAAATTATATAGGTTTCAGGTGCACAATTCTATAATACATCATCTATATATTGTGTGTTCGCCAAGTCAAGCCTCCTTCCATCACCACTTATCTCCCCTTTATCTTCTGCTACACCCTCAACCCCACTTTCCCTCTGGAAATCACCATACTATTTGTTGTCAGCATTTATGAGGGGTATTTTTTCTTTGCTTAATCCCTTCACCTTTTTCACCCAGTCCCCCAAATGCCTCCCTTCTAACAGCTGTCAGTCTGTTCTCTGTATCTGTGAGTCTGTTTCTATTTTCTTTGTTAGTTTATTTTGTTCATTAGATTCCACATATAAGTAATATAAGTGAAATAATATAAGTGAAATAATATGGAACTTGTCTTTCTCTGACTGGCTTATATCACTTAGCGTGATACTCTCCAAGTCCATTCATGCTGTCCCAAAAGGTAAGATTTCTTTTTTTTTTTTAAGGCCATGTAGTATTCCATTGTGTAAATGTACCACAGCTTTTTTATCCACTCATCTACTACCTGGGCTGCTTCTAAATCTTGGTGATTGTAAATAATGCTGCACTGCACCAGTGTTTCTGGTTTCTTCAGATATACCCCCAAAGTAGAATCACTGGGTCATAAGGCAGTTCAATTTTTAAATTTTTAATTGATTTTTATTTATTACTTATTTTTTATTGATTTCAGAGAGAAAGGAAGAGGGAGAGAAATATACAAACATCAATGATGAGAATCATTGACTGGCTGCCTCCTGCATGCCCTCTACTGAGGATGGAGCCCACAACCTGGGCATGCGCCCTTGACTGGAATGGAACCTGGAACCCTTTAGTCCGTAGGCCAACACTCTATCCACTGAGCCAAACCATCTAGGGCTTACATTTTTAATTGACTTTTAGAGAGGAAGGGAGAGGGAGAGAAATGATGTGAAAGCGAAACCTTAATCAGCTGCCTCCTGCACGCCCCCTACACAATCGAGTCCATAGCTGGGGCGTGTGCCCTGAGCAGGAATCAAATGCAGCAACCTTTCGGTGCATGGGATGATGCCCAGCCAACTGAGCCACACTGGCCAGGGCCCATTTTTTATTTCTTTAGGTAACTGCATACTGTTTTCCACAGTGGCTGCACCAATCTGCATTCCCACCAACAGTGCACAGTGGTTCCCTTTTCTCCACATCCTCACCAACACTTGTTGTTCGTTAATTGGTAACAGCCATTCTGACAGGTGTGAGGTAATATCTCATTGTACTTTTAATTTGTATTTCTCTGATTATTACTGACATTGAGCATCTTTTCATATAGCTATTGGCCATCTGTATATGTACTCTTCGGAAAAGTGTCTATTTAGATCCTTTGCCCATGTTTTAATTGGATTGTTTTTGTTGTTGTTGTTTTTTGTTTTGTTTTGTTTTTGGTGTTGAGTTGTATAAGTTTTTTATAAATTTTGCATATTAACCTCTTATCAGATATATCATTGTTGAATACAATCTCTCATTCAGTGGGTTGTCTTTTCATTTTGTTAAAGGTTTCCTTTGTTAGGTAAACCCTTTTTAGTTTGATGTAGTCCTATTTGTTTATTTTTCTTTTGTTTCCTTTTCCCACAGAAACATAGAAAAAATATTGCTACAAGCAATGTATGAGTTTTTAATGCCTATGTTTTCTTCTAGGATTTTTATGGTTTTGAGTCTAACATTTAAGTCTTTAATCCATTTTTATTTATTTTTTTATCTTTATTTTTTTAAAAAATATATTTTATTGATTTTTTACTGAGAGGAAGGGAGAGAGATAGAGAGTTAGAAACATCAATGACAGAGAAAAATCGATCAGCTGCCTCCTGCACATCTCCTACTGGGGATATGCCTGCAACCCAGGTATATGCCCTTGACGGGAATCGAACCTGGGACCTTTCAGTCCGAAGGCCAATGCTCTATCCACTGAGCCAAACCGGTTTTGGCTTTAATCCATTTTTAGTTTATTCTTATGTATGGTGTAAGAAGGTGGTGCAGTTTAATTTTTTTGCATGTACCTGTCCAGTTTTCCCAACACCATTTATTGAATAGACTAACTTTACCGCACTGCAATTTTTACCACCTCTGTCAAATATTGACCATAAAGGCATGAGTTTATTTCTGGGCTCTCTCTTCTGTTTTATTGATCTATATGTCTGTTTTTATGCCCATACCATGCTGTTTTGATTACTGTGGCTTTGTTGTATAGCTTAATACCAGGTAGCATGCTTCCTCCAACTTTGTTCTTCTTCCTCAAGATTGCTGTGGCTATTCGGGGTCTTTTGTGGTTCCATTTAAGTTTTTGGAATATTTGTTCTAGTTCTGTGAAATATACCATTGGTATCTTGATAGAAATTGCATTGAATCTATAGATTGCTTTGGATAGTACAGACATTTTAATGATGTTAATTCTTTCTATCCATGAGCATGGTATATGCTTCCACTTATTTGTATCTTCTTCAATTTCTTTCTTCAGTGTCTTACAATTTGCTGAGTACAAGTCTTTTACATCCTTGGTTAAATTATTTCTATGGCCCTAGCTGGTTTTGCTCAGTGGATAGAGCATCTGCCTGCAGACTGAAGGGTCCTGGGTTCAATTCCAGTCAGAAGCACATGCCCAGGTTGCCGGCTGGATTCCACAGGAGGGAGTGTGCAGGAGGCAGCCAATCAATGACTCTCTCTCATCATTGATGTTACTATCTCTCCCTTCCTCTCTGAAATCAATAAAAGATATATATTTTTTAAAATAAATTAAAATGAAATAAAATACATTTGCCTATCTTAAATATCACTTAACAATTATCAAGTGTAAAAATGTATTTTAAATTATTCCTATGTATTTTTATGCAATGGTAAATGGGAGCTTCCTTAGTTTCCCTTTCAGAGAGTTCATTAATGCTTCCTAGGGACTGCTTCCAGGCAATGACTAAGTGTGGCAGAGAAACTAAGGCCCATTCCTGGGAGATGCCAGACTCCTCTGACAGGTGACTTGGAGAAATCCCAAACACCCTTGTTGAACTTTCCTCAGAATTGCACTGGGGTGTAAGATGCTTCCATCCAATATTTCTTCCTTCATTTCTTCACTTGAGGTCGGACTTGCATTGTAGTCTGATGACTCTACCCACCTCCCTATTTGCCTCCCCATTTTCTCTCCTAGGCATATCCTCTAATAAATGTCTTACATAGATAATTTTATCTTGCAACCATTTCTCAGGGACCCAGACTAACACAAATGGTACTGGGAGTGGTCCATGAAAATATGTGGTAAGATAGGAATTTGGACTGGCTCATCTACTGCCCATAAGGCAAAGAGGATGCCAGCCTGGTTAGTAGGTTGGACTCAGGTAGTTCCTGGCACAAGGTGGTAACTCAACTGCTAAAGCTTTCACCAGTGTTAACCTGAGAAAATGTCTCGGTAGAAGGGAATGCTGTGGCAGATGTGATGATGCAAGCATTTGAAAAGCAAGAAGGGAGCGATGACTACAAAGATAGTAAAATTGGGTGGTTACTAGTAAGTTGTATTGACACCCTATGTTGAAATCATGAGAGACTGAAGGCCATTAACAACAAGCAGTTTTTGGCTAAGTGAGAGAAACATAAGGCCTTTGGGATAGCTTACAAAGAGACCTTTATCTGTCAGGGGAAGGGAATACACAGCTGAGTGGCAGGATGAAGACCTAATTGTTAGAGTAGCAAAGCTCCAGAGACATTGGAAAGCTCAGCTAAGGCAGGTTTGGAATGGCCTTCTACACGCATTGAAGTACAGTACAGAGGGAGCAGTCTGGATGGATGAGGTGCCCTCCTTCAGGACACAGTGTATGTATTCAATCAGAGGCCTCTTTATGGTGCTGTGTCCTGAATAGGAAGAATACATGGGTTGGGAACCAACACATAGAAGCAGCAGGAGTGACCCCACTTATTATAACATCCAATGCCCCACTAAGGAATTTTGTGCTTTCTGTCCTCACTTATTTTTTGTTGCTGTTAATTCTCATTTGAGGATTTTTTTTCCATTGATTTTTTTAAAAAAATATTTTTATTGATTTCAGAGAGGAAGAGAGCGAGAGAAACATCAATGATGAGAGGGAATTACTGATTGGCTGCCTCCTGCATGCTCCCCACTGGGGATCAAGCCTGCAATACAGGCATGTTACCTTGACCTGAATTGAACCGGGGACCCTTCAGTCCACAGGCCGAAGCTCTATCCACTGAGCCAAACCAGCCAGGGCTCCATTGATTTTTTTTTAGAGGGGAGGGGGAGGGCAAGAAAAAGACAGAGACAGAGACAGAGAAACATCAATGTGAGAGAGACACATTGATTGGTTGTCTCCCACATGCACCCCAACTGGGGTAAGAGATTGGACCTGCAACCCAGGTATATGCCCTTGACTAGAAATTGAACCCATAATCCTTTGGTGTACAGGCTGATGTTCTAACCATTGAGATCACCTCCTAGGGCTGTCCTCACAACTCTGTATAAGTACTGTGCGCTAACCCATTGCACCACTGGAGCTCCTGTCCTCACAATTCTGGACTCTACAGGGCTCAAGGTTCTAGTCCCCAAAGAGGCCACACTTTTGCCAAGGGATATAGCAAGGATTCCATTGAATTATAAGCTGCAGCTGCTGCCAGGTCACTTTGAAGTCTGTGTCCAGGAATCAGCAAGGAAGAATCACCATCCAGCAAGGGTAATTGATTCTGGTCAGCAGGAGAGCTGTTTTTTTGCACAATGGGGACAAGGAGGAACATATGTGATAGCTAGGCGTGCTTCCTGGTACTCTCCTGCTCTTTTGCAACCATGAATGGACATAGGAAACAGCCCTGGACTGAAAGGATATTACCAATGGTTCAGACCCTTCCAGAATAAAAGTTTGGTTTACATCGCCAGGTAAGGCACCAAGACCTGCCTAGGCGATCGCTGAGGGTGAGCGGATTTGAGAATGGATAGTAAAGGAGTATTAGAGGATACTAGGTGTGGCTCTGAGATCAACTGCATCAACAGAGTTTGTTCCACTAACACCCTCTTCGGAGTTTCCTCTCGGGAACAAAGCCCACAGGATCCAGGGAGGAACTGAGTCCCAAACCTGTGCAGAGTGGTACATTTGTGTGGGGCAAAGGTAGACTGCGGTGGCCATGAGAATGTATGTCTCAGATCTCCAGCTCAAGGAGTGTAATCAACCATGCACCCCAGCTGCTGGCCTCTGAAATCCATGGCTGGGTTTGCTCTGAGGCCACGCATCTACAGGCTTCTCCCAGCCAACGACTGAGTGTGGCAGGGAAACTGAAGCAGGCCCCTTCCTGGGAGATGTGGGACTCATTTGGCAGGTGACTTTGCTCCAAGACTCCATGATGGTCTTATTCAATTTTCCTTCACCTGCTCTACAGTCTAAGATGCTTATACTGGGCCTGCCTTCCATCCTTCCCTCTCTCCTTCAGTCAGGGGCAGGTTTACCTTATAATCACAGTCTGAAGACTCTTCCAGACTCCTCTGGCTCTCTTCCCATTTTCTCTCACAGGCATTTACCTGAATACATTTCTTACAAATTCAATCCTATCTGGGATTCAGCTTCTTGGAGGATCTGGTTTTGTTCAATGGATAGAACGTTGGTTTGCAGACTGAAGGGTCCTGGGTTTGATTTTGGTTTCAAGGACATGTACCGAGGTTGCAAGTTCCTCTCCGGCCCAGGCCCTGATGGGGCGTGTGCAGGAGGCAACCGATGGCTATGCTTCTCTCACATCAATATTTCTGTCGAAAGATAAATACCACATGATCTCATTCATTTGTGGATTATAGAGAACAACATAGACTGCTGAAAAGGGACAGACCCAAAGACTGAGAAACAGCGATCAGGCTATCAATCCCCATAAGGAAAGTAGGGGAGGGCGGGGGTAAGGGGAAGAGATCAACCGAAGGACTTGTATACATGTATATAAGCCAAACCAATGGACATGGACAACAGGGGGATGGGAGCATGAGTTTGTGTGTAGGGGGGAGGTTGGGGGTTTATGGGGGGGATGAGGACACATTTGTAATACCTTAACTAATAAAAAAAAAAAATACATAATGTAAAAAAAAAAAAAATTTCTCTCTGTCTTTCCCTCTCTAAAAAATCAATGGAAAAATATCCTCGGGTGGATTAAAAAAAAAAAAAGTCATTTATGGATCCCTCCTGTGTTGGGCTTTCTGCTATGCACTGGTTATTCAAAGTTAAATAAGAAAAAAAAAATCCTTGTCTCCCTGAGGAACCAATACTTACCCTAATCCAGGCAGAGAGGGGATCAGGGTAGACTGCCTTGAAGAGATGATACATGAGCAAGGTATCAGGTGTAGAAGAGCATGCATAGTTTTTTTGGTTTTTTTAAAATATGTTTTATTGATTTTTTACAGAGAGGAAGGGAGAGAGATAGAGAGTTAGAAACATCGATGAGAGAGAAACATTGATCAGCTGCCTCCTGCACATCTCCTACTGGGGATGTGCCCGCAACCAACGTACATGCCCTTGACCGGGATCGAACCCATGCCCTTGCCTGGGACCTTTCAGTCCACAGGCCGACGCTCTATCCACTGAGCCAAACTGGTTTCGGCTATAGTTTTAAGGAGAAAACCTCCAGAGCCATATGCAATTGCCTATGTGCTAGCTCAGTTCAATTCCACAAACACAGTCTGAAGGCCTCCTATGTGTTGGGACTTGTTCCAGTTGCAGGGGCAACAGTGGTGAGTAAGCCAGCCATGGCCCCTGCCTTCTGGCTTAGAAATCTAGCTGGGGAGAGAGCTAAACAATCGTAACATGGTGTTAAGATGTGCCATAGGGGAGGATCTACAAAGCACTTTAGGACAAAAGTGTCCCACTGCCCCCAGCCCAAATCAAGTCCCAATTTCTGAACATGGTAAAATTCTTCACAGTCTAACTCCATTATCACTTCCCATTCTCATTTACCACGGTTCCTCCAGAAGCTGGGGACACAGCCATGGTGTGTGTGTGTGTGCGGGGGGGTGGGGGGTGGGGGGTGGGGGGAGGGAAGAGGGGGACAATCTGAACATGTCAGGCCTTTGCTCACACTGCTAGTGTTCCCTCGCATACAATTACCTTCTCAGAGATACTCTCCTTGATACACCCAGACTTGCCCAAATTCTCCCCTGTGCTGCCAGGTCAGTCCCTTGTCCTTAAACAGGGACCCAAATGCAGAGCCAAGAGCACCCACTACGGAGTCAGACAGATGCAAGTGAACTTTGTCCAGCTACATGACTTTAGGCCTTGGTCCCTCAGCTTCCCTGAATAGCTAGGTGAACAAGTCCTAATCCAGGAAGCATAAGTCCTGGTGGTTAGTTCTTGGCACAAAGTAGGTGCTCAAAATTCCTAAAATGTTTGCTGAATTGAATTGCATTAACATAAGGACAAATTCCCAACAGTTCAGATCTAAATCCCGAGAAGTGACTGTAAAACATCAAAAATCATCGAGAGGTCATCTGTTGAAACAGATTGCTGGCTGCACCCCCAGAACATTCAATTCAGTAGGTCTGGTGTGGAGCCTGAGAATTTGAAAGTTTGCATTTCCATCTCTTTCCTCGGGGATGCTGAAGCTGCTGGGCCCACACTTTGAGAACCACTCCCTAGAACAGCGGTTCTCAACCTGTGGGTCGCAACCCCTTTGGGGATCTAACGACCCTTTCACAGGGGTCGCCTAAGACCATCGGAAAACACATATATAATTACATATTGTTTTTGTGATCAATCACTATGCTTTAATTATGTTCAATTCGTAACAATGAAAATACATCCTGCATATCAGATATTTACATCACGATTCATAACAGTAGCAAAATTACAGTTATGAAGTAGCAACGAAAATAATGTTATGGTTGGGGGTCACCACAGCATGAGGAACTGTATTCAAGGGTCGCAGCGTTAGGAAGGTTGAGAGCCACTGCCCTAGAAGTTAGGAGCCCTGTGATCAGTAAGTGGCACATGGCACATCCCTGTGTTTGAATCCTGGCTCCACCACATCCTCAGCCTTGATCAAATCACTCTAACTCTGTGTTTCATTGACTTCATCTGTGGAATGAGTATAACAAGCTAATTCAAGTGCCAAATGCCACACCTGGTCCACTGTTCAATAAATGTTGGCTAATTCATTATCTATTTCCTGGAGCAAGTGGGATGAGAGAACTAGAGGTCTAGGTAGTCAGAGAAGAGCAAGGACCAAGGTCATCTTCTGTGTGTGGCCAGGAGGGTACGAGATGAGAGGACCGTTCCCAATCCTCCCGGCGACACTGTGGGGCGGGGCGGCCTGGGATCTGGAAATCTGAGGCCTTCCTCCCACGCACGCTCTGCATTCCAATGGCTACGTCCCGCTGACGTTGCGCAGGCGCAGACCCCGCTACGCTGACGCTCGGCCACGCACTTGCGTACTCAGGTGCGCTGGTTGGGGGCGCGCGGCGGGACAAATATGGCGTCGGCAATGCGCGTGGCGGCGGCAATGCGCGTGGCGGCAGCTGGAGCAAGGCTCAGCGTCGGGGTGAGCGGCCTCCGGGTCGCAGTCCGCAGCCTGTGCAGCCAGCCCGTCTCCATTAACGAGCGCATAGAGGACAAGCGCCGCGCCGCGCTGATGGGAGGGGGCCAGCGCCGCATTGACGCGCAGCACAAGCGAGTAAGTCCGGAGGGGACCGAGGCCGTCCCGCCCCCGGCGTTCGCGACCTATCACAGCGCGCCCGGCTCCCGGCGCCCGAGGCCTCCCAGCCAATCCGCGCAAAGCTGAGGAGGGGCGGGGGCGAGAATGTTCACCTTGAGAACTTGTTGCCTTCCCCGATGTGCTTTATCACTTTGTGCTTTCGCTTGGAATGTTTGTTAGGCGGGCCTGGCTCTCCGCTCAACAGCTATAAACTTTTGGACAAGTTACTAACCTTTAGGAGTCAATTTATTCTAAACAGGATAGTAATAATTCTCCCCTCGCCATCTTATTGTTAAAGTAGAGATAGTGAAGCAATGACAGGCACTTCATTTTAAAAAATTATGCTTATTCTTCTCACGCCCCATGAAAGAATGGTTCTTGCTCCATTATGGAAGCAGTAAAATCAAGACAGGTGGCAGGGGAAGTAACATAAGCAAACTCTTACATTAACCTGGGGTGGGGGGTGGGGGTGGTGTGGTGCATGCAGGGAACTTGGGGGACTTTGTCCCCAGAACACCAGCTAAGCCCCTTCAGGATCTCAGGGTCTCCGCGTGCATCGACCTGTTGGGTAGGAAAGGCACGCTTCGAAGGTAGGTGGTTTTTCTGGGGGTGTTCATGTTAGTTTATATCTTTGGCTACAGTGTACAGCCTAGGCACTGCTGCCCACCGCCCAGGCGTTGATGGAGATATGCTGGGTGGGCCATTTAGCAGCGGGGGAAACTGAAGTCCAGATCAGTAGGTTATCTGGGAGTTCAAACTACACTCGCTTACTGCGTCCCTGACATGTGTGAGTCTGGACCGATTTGCTGGATGAATTAAATAACCAACCTGGAAAGTGCAGAAGTGAAATTTTTAGAGGTGAAGGGCACTGAAGCATGCATAGCTCACAAGTGTGGGGGAGGTGACTGGGGTGGAAGCCTGGGATCTTCAGTGAGGACATTTGAACCAGCCTGGGAGTCTGAATTGAGTGTTGAGTTAGGTGTTGTAAATGCCCATTTGACAAGGGTCGAAAGGTGACAGTTTCTTTTTATATATATATACTAGAGGCCTGATGCATGAAATTTGTGCAAGAGTAGGCCTTCCTTTCCCTGGCTGCTGGCACCGGCTTCCCTCCAGCCACAGGCACCCTGACCAGTGGCCTGAGCCTCCCTCTGCACGGTGATCATGGAGCGATGGCCAGCCCATTGCACCCGCCTTGGCTGGTGCCAGTGGGTGTCATAACGTGTTCCTGGATGGTTGGTGGGATGGGCGTTCCACTGTTTGGCCGTTTGGCTGATTTGCATATTACACTTTTATTATATAGGATATTTGCCTTCCACAGTTGGTGGCTCCTGGAGCACTCTGTCTACTCTGATTTTCTAACTAGGTGAAGTCTACTGATAACACCTGTCTCTTAGGTTGATGGAGTATAGGCTTTCACATGAGGTGAAGGGGCAAAACTTGTTCTCCTGACCCTCCTATGAGCACTCCTTGCTTACTGACTTTGTCTATGATGACATCACTGAATGATTTTTGTTGCATTTTAGGGAAAGCTAACGGCGAGAGAGCGGATCAGTCTCTTGCTGGACCCTGACAGTTTTGTGGAGAGCGACATGTTTGTGGAACACAGATGTGCAGATTTCGGAATGGCTGCGGATAAGAATAAGGTATCTGTTCACAATGGTGTTGTGAGCCTCCAAGTTGTACTTTCCTGCTGTGGCCTTGCTGGCCTACCCAACGATTTTCAACCTTTTCTGTCTCATGTCACACATAAACTAATTACTGAAATTCTGCGGCATACCAAAAAAATGTTATATTTTTTGCTGATCTGACAAGAAAATAGGTATAATTTTGATTCATTCACACTGGACAGCTATTGTTGTGTTGGCTATTGTCATTTTTTTTTTTTGACAGTCTAAGGCAGCGGTTCTCAACCTGTGGGTCGCGACCCCTTTGGGATACATTGAAACATTTTCATGCTTTAGGGCCCTAGAATGCAGGAATGCCTCTGGAGAGGCACTACGGTGGCCTCCAGGTCCCCCACTTCCCTTTGTCTGCAGATGAAGGAATGTGAGTGGACTGCTAATACATTGTGCAGTGGGACTCTGGCTCCGCTCCTAAGGCTCTGGTGGTGGGTTCAGAGTTCTCACATGTATAGGATGACAAACTTGGAAGGAAAGGAGAGAAAATCTTCAGGTTGCGTTCTGCTATGATGGCATCAGAGACCCTTAGAGACTGACCACCGGCCTCTCACACACTAAGTTTATGCCTTGGAGTTTTTCTTTTCTTTTTTTCTCTTTGTCTGCCTTGGAGTTTTTGAGGTCAGAGTCACTGACACTTCTTCCTTTAGATGGGTGCTCTCCGTGCGTGTGCAGAGTTCTTTGGTCAGCTTTCTTCAGGTCTGCATATATGGTGTTTGAGACCAAAGATTTGTAAACTTGGCATCAGACCAGCTGGCTCCATTTGGGCTATTATGGGCCACAGTGATTGCCAGGATTCCAAGCACAATGATAGGTTTGCCTTTTTAAGGTTTGTGGGTGGGGTGTGGGGTTTGTAGAAGTTGCCATTTTTTTTTTTTTTAATGTCTTTCCTTCCTGTTAGCCTTTGGTAGTGACAGCCCTAGAGGGTCTCTTGATAATTCTGCTTTTAGGAAGACGATGAGGCCTAAGACTATGGCACCCTCCATTTCTGTTAAAGCAGTAGCTTTGTACTAGCTGAGGGGGGAAGGGATATTCCTTTGTGTTCCTAATTCCTATTGAATTTTAAAGAATTTGGGGTGGTTTTTTGGGGGGGCATCTTTCATTGGGTCATAATTACTATAAACTTATTAAAAGAAACATTTGTGTCTTTCAACGTTTATTTTTTAAAATTTTTTGGTAGTTTCCTGGAGACAGTGTTGTCACTGGTCGTGGCCGAATCAACGGGAGATTGGTTTACATCTTCAGTCAGGTATGTCGTAACTGCAAGAGGTGGGGCTTTCCTCCAGGGCAGAGCCAGGAGCAAAATATGTGAAGAGAAAACAGTTTGGGAAATGAGAACTTGCATGTAGTTTGGGGCAGATGAGGGATTTACTTTCTCTTTTTCAGTGCATATGCACTTAGTATTATACTTTGTGTTTTTCTTAGGGAGACAGATCCCTAGCTCTTTGTGGGAGGACCACAGGTCAGTAATCTTTAAGTCTAGGCAGGTTGATTGTGTGTCTGGAGGGCAGCTAGTCCTGGGTAGGGTGTGTGGACCTGAGAGACCTTGATGCAGCCTGGGTGGAGGGGACTTGACTCAGCACCACAGGCCCCTGCGTTTTTGGCTTTCATGAAAATGTTCAAACAAGTTTTATCAGGCTGAATCAAAACACATACAGTGTCTTCACACTAAGACCATAGGACAGTGATGGCGAACCTATGACACACGTGTCAGAGGTGACACGCGAACTCATTTTTTTGGTTGATTTTTCTTTGTTAAATGGCACTTAAATATATAAAATAAATATCAAAAATATAAATCTTTGTTTTACTATGGTTGCAAATATCAAAAAATTTCTATATGTGACACGGCACCAGAGTTAAGTTAGGGTTTTTCAAAATGCTGACACGCCGAGCTCAAAAGGTTCGCCATCACTGCCATAGGAGAATATAGGGGGAAGAATATGGCCTCCCAAGATGTCCTAATCCCTGAAACCTGTGAATATGTTACCTTACATGGCAAAGGTGAATTAACCTTGTAGACGGAATTAACGTTGCTAATCAGCTGACCTTAAAATAGAGTAGCCTGGGTTATCCAGGTGGGCCCAGTGTAACCATAAGGGTCCTTAAAAGTGGGAGAGGCAGAGAAGGAGGCATAGGAGATGGGAGAAGGCCTTGATCTGTAGTTACTGGCTTAGAAGAGGGGGTCATGAGCAAAGGAATATGGAAGATCTCTAAAAGCTGGAGAAGACAAAAAACAAACAAACAGATTATTCCCTGGAGCCTTCAGAAAAGAGCATAGCCCTGCTAGCCTTGATTTTAACCCAGTGAGACCCATGTAGGATATTTGTTTGTTTGTTTATTTATTTATTATTGATTTTAGAGAGAGAGAGACAAACATGGATGTGAGAGAGAAACATCAATCAGTTGCCTCCCGTATGTTTCCTGACCAGGATTGAACCAGCAACCTAGATATCTGACTGGGAATTGAACCCACAACCTTTTGGTGTATGGGACGAGCTCCAACCAACTGAGTCACCAGTGTAGGACTTTTAAATTACAGAACTGTAAGGTGATATATGTTGTTTCAAGCCACTGAATTTTTCTTCTTTTTTTTTTTTTGAGGAATGGAAGGGAGGAAAAAGCTAAAACAAGGAAGGGTTTAGGATAGAAGAAGCTATAGGAGAAGTCTAGGCTGGGCTGCTTTGGCTCGCTGAGAAGTCAAAGAAAAGGGGGTCTTGGAGACAGGTTTGGGGGTTAGCCCTGGACTAGCTGCAGCTGCCTATTGCTCCCCGGTTGTAAGTCTCGTGGAGTCCCTTAGAGTTAGTTTAGGGCAGGGGTCCTCAAACGTTTTAAACAGGGGGCCAGTTCACTGTCCCTCAGACCGTTGGAGGGCTGGACTATAGTTTAAAAAAAACCTATGAACAAATTCCTATGCACACTGCACATATCTTATTTTGAAGTAAAAAAACAAAACGGGAACAAATACAATATTTGTATGTGGCCCGCGGGCCGTAGTTTGAGGACCCCTGGTTTAGGGGATGCTCACCTGTGGGGGAAGAAGAGAGGAAAGGGAAAGGTGAGGGTGTACTACAGAGAGGGAGAGAGAGCTCTGGGACCTTCATTTTGAGGGTTTTTAAAGGCTGGGAGTTTAGGGAAGATCTTATGGAAGGATCTCAATAGAATATTCATCAGCTTTTCCAGGTGTATCCTTTCAGGGTCGTGGTCTCCACTGATTGGTCGGTGCCAGGGCACGGGGTTATTAGTCATCATAGTTGTAGTTGGTCCTGGTGTCTCTCACCTGGTTTTGCTGCTTTTCTTGGCCTGGGGCTGAAATACAACTGAGGCCCAGAAGTTATCTGTAGGGAGGGGACCTTCTGTATCTGGCTGTAAATTACTTGGCCAATTTCTGAGTTTCCCTATTCCGCTTGCCAAGGCATTTTCCTAGTGTCTTACTATCCTGCCTCAATATCCGTAGGCATTTTTCCTGGGGAGCTTCTGTTTTTCCACAGTAACAGCTTCAGTCTCTTACCTGATAATTGGTTGTAGGTGTGTAGGGGAGGGGAATAGGGGGAAAGGAGGGACCGATCCGGTTCATCATTTAGTGTTCAGCAAGCATGTCAAACTCGCGGCCTACGGGCGGCATGTGGCCCACAAGGAATATTTTTGCGGCCCAGCCAACAAAACGGTATGTAAGAAACGTTTTAATAAAAATTTTGCAACTTAGTTTTTTCAATATCCTGTTATACATAATTATTAATAATGAACTACAACATTCGCTAATGACTGATTGCCATTATCGTGTTGCATTCATTTCCCTTACACGCCTTACGTGCAGGTGCACCATTTCTCTCCACTAATACTAGCAGCGAATATTTTAGCAGCCAATTGCCACGTCATTAATCTTGGACTGACTTGTTTGGTGTGCGCAACAGGACATATTTTGCTTTCGGAGAACAAGAAAAATAGGTTTATTTGCATTATGCTTATTAATTAGTGCAGTTATTCAGTGTCTAGTAAGTTAATGTTCAAGAAAATATTAATTTTTATTAAAATGTTCTATTTTATGTTAACGATTACTCATTTATTTCAGCCCTTTGTATTCAGCATGTCTCTATCGAAATACACCTACGTTTCTATGAAAATTGAAGTTTTTGTTTTTTGCGGCCCACATAAACTTAAACCTTGTTTATTTGGCCCGTGTTAGCCTTTGAATTTGACATGCTTGGTGTCCAGGATCCTAATCTCACCTGTTTTCAGTTTCACCTTTTTCTTTGTTTGTTGCTAGAGATGGTGAGTCCAGAACACCTCTGGTTAAATTAAGTTTCTTTCTTTATTTACTTTTTAATCCTCATGTGAGGATGTTTTTATTTTTTTAATTGATTTTATAGCGAGAGGAAAGGGGGATGGGGGAGATAGATAGAAAGATAGATAGAGAAACATTGATTGGTTGCTTTCCATACATGCCCCCACTGGGAATCGAACGAACCCACAACCTTTTGGTGCATGGGATGACACTCCAATCAACTGAGCCATCTGGCCAAAGCCTCCTCTGGTTAAATTTATTTAGAGAATAAAGCTTTCTCCTCTCAAAAGTGAACATGAGGTCCTGTGGGGTGTAACTGCTCCTAACACAGACTTTGCATTAATTTGCGCCCCCCACCCCACACACTTTCCAGGGTTCCCGGATTGTCCCTCCCTTATGGTTACTCCCTGGGCAGATGCGTAGGCTTTTATTTGTGCTTTCTTCCAATCGGTTCCCTCTTTTTTACATTCATTCATTCATTCATTCATTCATTCATTCATTCATTTATTATTTATTTAATTTTTAATCCTCACCTGAGGATATTTTTCCACTGATTTTTAGAAAGAGTGGAAGAGAGAGGGAAAGACAGAATACCGCTATGAGAGAGAAACATTGATTGGCTGCCTCCTGCCTGTGCCCAGACCAGGGCCCGGGCCTGGCAGGAGCCTACAACCGAGGTATGTGCCCTTGACCAGAACCAAATCCGAGACCCTTCAGTCCACAGGCCTACGCTCTACCCACTGAGCCAAACTGGTTAGGGCTTCTTATGCTTTCAATTCAAACTTGTCCAGTTTCTTTTCTGTTGTTTCCTCTTCCTTTTTTGGCCATCATGTGTTTTTAATTTCCCACTGTCTTTTGGGGGAGTGTTTAGGAAGGGGGTTGTTTCTTCAAAGAAGCCCTCCACATCAGAAGGTAATGAAAACCCATAAGCAAAAGGAAGCTTTGAGGTTTCTGATTCACTTTTTACCTCCCTTGTCAAACCAGCAAATGTTTCCTAGTAATAGAATTGCCTGACTTTGAGATATATATATATAAAATTTTCACTATTCTGTGGGATAATTTATAAATCAGACTTAAATTTTTTTTTCACTTCTGGAAATCCTTTAAAAACTTTATGAGCCCTGACTGGTTTGGCTCAGTGGATAGAGTGCTGGCCTGTGGACTGAAGGGTTCCAGGTTCGATTCCGGTCAAGGGCATGTACCTTAGTTGTGGGCACATCCCCAGTAGGGTGTGTGCAGGAGGCAGCTGATCGATGTTTCTAACTCTCTATCCCTCTCCCTTCCTCTCTGTAAAAAATCAATAAAATATATTAAAAATAAACTTTATGAATTTTTTATTTCTTCCTACTACCGGCTCTTCATCTCTGGTTAGTCACTATATTTTATTTGTTGATTTATTTACTTTTTAGGATTTTACAGTTTTCGGAGGCAGTCTGTCAGGAGCACATGCCCAAAAGATCTGCAAAGTAAGTATTTAATAGTAACAATAAACCCAGTACTTTCCTCAGTTACATAGTACATATTGAGTATCTTTGGGGTGTAAGACACTCAGTATGTGGGATGGGGCAGAGGTAAGAAAGATAAGGTGCCTTCAGTCCAGGGCAGGAATTCTTGACATTTTTTGTACTATGGATCTCTTTGGCAGGCCGTTGAAGCCCGGACTCTCATTGTTTTACATGCTTCAAATAAAATATGTAGGACTACAGAAATTAAAAATAAAATTTTAAAAACATCACATTTGTAATATATGTGCTTTATTAATGCATTAAATAAGATTTAGCAGTGGGTCTAATGTGCTATAATTTCAAATAGGCATGAATAAAAATATTTCAAGATATTTGCAACAACTTGAATGTGACACGGAAATATCTGTGGTGGCTGTTAATGACGAAGTCACAGGTATTTCTAGTACTTAGGTGTTTTTTGGTCTGTATTCATAATGGAAGGAAACGCTAAAGATCGGGTAAAGGTATTAAAGATAAAGATGTAAATTTTTTCCCATCCAAGTTCATTGAGTCCCTCAAATCCTTTCACAGATGCCTTGGGGTTCTGAGGACCCCATGACCTCGGTGGAGAGTCCAGGTGCTAAAAGATAAAGAGCATTGCAAGGATTACATGATGGTGTTTTAATAACAGTGCTGGAGATAAGATGCTTTGGAGGTGAATAAAAGTGGAGATCATATTTAGAGAATTTTGGAGTAAAAGTAGAGTTGACTGTTAGTAGCTAGACAGGGCTTTCCTATGTAATGGAACACTTGGATTTTAGACATGGTCCTGTCATTTATTACTCCTGAGACCTTGAGCCAATCACTTAACTTTTAAACCTTCTAATTTTTCTCTTTTACTTCCTCTGTTACGATTGTTAAATGAGATAATGGAAGTCAGAGTGCTTTGTAAACTGTCAAGGGCTGTTAGGAATATTGCTCATTAGGCTGTCAGCTACTAACCCATGAGGGTAATCTGTCTCAGAAGTAAAAGCAGGCCTGAGCCCGGCCTCAGGTTAACAGATGGGTCCACATTTACTTTCATGAAAATACTTCTTTGTCATTCTGTCTACTATATGTTCTTTCAAAAGAGTAACTGGAAACACAACTGGCTGCTAAAAAATATTACGGTCACGTGCCACTTAATGGGTGGTGTTCTGAGAAATGCATTGTTAGTCGGTTTTGTTGTATAAAATCAGAATGTACTTACACAAATGTAGACGGCATAGCCTCCTACACACCTAGGCCATATGGTATAGCCTATTGCTCCTCGGCTACAAGCCTGCACAGCATGTTATTGTACAAAACAACATGGGATTAAATCAAGCACAAGAGAAAAATGATAAAATCAAGAGACGCATCAAGCACAAGATGTATGAAGCTGCTGCTGGTGTTACACAGCTTACTGTTTTATAACAAACTTTTTTTCAAGAATAACAGTGCACACTAAAATAACGATAAAAGGTATAGTATGGTATCAACAATAAAGATTTTTAAAAAGTATAGTATAGTAAATACATAAGCCAGTGCCATAGTCATTCATTATCAAGTATTATGTACTGTACTATTTTATTGTTGTTAATCCTCACTGGAGGGTACGTTTTCCATTGATTTTTTACAGAGAGTGGGGCGGGGGGGAGGAGGGGAAAGAGAAAAAATACACAGAACATCAATGTGAGAGAGACACAGCGGTTGTCTCCCACATGCTTTCTGGCTGGGCTGGGAATCACACCTGTAACCCAGGTATGTGCCCTTGTCCGGGAATTGGACCCAAGACACTTCAGTGTTTGGGCCGATGGTCTAACCACTGGGAACACTGACCAGGGCTGTGCTACTATACTTTTATAGGACTGGCATTTACACCAGCATCACCATAAACACGTGAGTAATGCATTGTGCTATCATATTACAACAACTATGACATCACTGCACAATAGGAATTTTTCAGCATTATAATCTTATGGGACCATTGTTATATATGTGGTCCATCATTGACTAAATATTGTTATGTGGTGCATGGCTATAGCCTCAGCCTATGGCTTTAGAAATGCCATGAGAAGTATCATCCCCTGCTAATGGGAAGTGCTTTGGCACTTGGATGTTTGGGTGTCTTTAGCCCTTTAAAATATGGTTCTCTGTCTTCCATGATGATACCCAATCATCATGGGAATGAAGCCAGTGCTACTCTGTTTTGAAAAGTGCCCTCAGAACATTGTCCAGGAAACACTGTGGTGCTTTGTAAATGCTGTATTTGATAACAGGATCGTTTGTCTCACAAAAGATTTCTCTGCTCTCTCAGATCATGGACCAGGCCATGACAGTGGGGGCTCCAGTGATTGGACTGAATGACTCGGGGGGAGCACGGATTCAAGAGGGAGTAGAGTCTTTGGCTGGCTACGCAGACATCTTTCTGGTGAGATACCTGTCAACAGAATAGAGAGTAAAACAGCACAGGGCTTAGTTCTCTAAGCTGTGTCCTGGTCAGAGCTTTCCTATCTCTCATTGTTCTCTGCCCCATTGTGTCTGTTCCATAGCTTCCTCCTGTATCACCAGGGGTGGCATGAAAGGTGGATGAAAAGCAAGAGAAAGCAGGTGGGGAGGGTTTTTGTTTTTTCCCCCATACAGGGCCACTCATTCGTGAAGCAAAATTCAAGATCATTCATAAGAGAAAGTCACTTAAATATATATTTTTTTCAAAAGTAAGGGTGAGAATATAAAAGGTTCAAATGAACTGATTTGCTAGAATAGGAATTTTTTAAAAAATGCATTGCTTTTTATTTTTTGGTTAAAACACAAGATCATGTAGTACAAAAAGAAAGAAATCACCCGAATCCTACCATTCAGAAGTATTTGGTGAGCAACATTTCAGACATCTTCCTGTTTACACAGACGACATTAAAGAGAAAGAAATGAAAAGAAACAAAAAAGGAATTAAGTGCGTTATTTGAAGTTGGAAGTATATTGTGAGAGAGATAGTAAGGGAGATTGGGGTGAGAGGGAGAGATACTGCCAGATGGAAACTTTAGAAAAGAGACAGTTCAGCATTTCTAGGGAGGGGAGGAAAGAGAGGAAGGAAGGAAGGAGACAGACAAACATTGTTTATAATCAGGGCAGCTGTTCTTGTCATCCCCTGTCCTGCAGGCTTATGAGGGTTTTTATCCTTGGCTACTGCCCTTCGTGATCAGTCAGAAAAATGTGTGCTTAAATTTTTGTAAGGTACTCTATTAGTTGTGGGAGCACTTGTGTTAGTTGAGAAGCCTCTTTATAGACCTTAAACCTGCTTTTTATTTATTTATTTATTTATTTATTTATTTATTTAAAATATATTTTATTGATTTCTTACAGAGAGGAAGGGAGAGGGACAGAGAGTCAGAAACATCGATGAGAGAGAGACATCGATCAGCTGCCTCCTGCACACTCCCCACTGGGTATGTGCCCACAACCAAGGTACATGCCCTCGACCAGAATCGAACCCGGGACCCTTAAGCCTGCAGGCCGACGCTCTATCCACTGAGCCAAACTGGTCAGGGCAAACCTGCTTTTTAATCTCTAAACTTGAACTCCAGGGATAAGCCACTGGGGAGAATTAGTTTTTTTTCGGTGGCTTAGCTAGAATAGTTTAGGCCTGGAAGGTCTACTTTGGCCCCTCGCCTGGAAGTCATTCTTGTGTCAGAAATGAAGGAAAGAAAGAGTGGCCCTGAGAGAAGTGGCAGTAAACCGCTACATTTTAGAGCTTGTCAGAATTTTAGAATGTCATCTAGACTAACTTATCTGGGGCAGTTGAGTTTTCTCTTGTTGTCAGGGGATAGGCTTTAGTGACTTTTAAGATCTGCATTAATTAATTGCTTGCTAGTATTGCTTGTCATACTTCCACCTCCACTCACTTCTTCCTGCCTGTACTGTTATTTTTTTGTAACTTAATTTTGATATAATTTCAAACTTCATAGAAAAATTGCAAAAGAGTATGAGGCATTCCTATTTGTCCATTACCCAGATTCACTTCTTGTTTACATTTTGCCCATTTGCCCTATCATTCTCTCTCCATATTTTACATATATGTATGTTACTTTTTTTTTGAAAAATTTGAGAGTAAATTAGAGATTGTGCCTTCTTTATCTCTTAAATCTTTCATTGTGTATTTCCTAAGAAAGCACATTCCCTTGTATAACCAGGGTATAATAATACAAATCAAGAAACTTAAACATTGATTCATCAATATTATTTTTATCCGTGGTCCTTATTCATATTTCATCAAATGATCTTAATAAAGCTCTCTATAACTAATTTTTTTTTCTTTGGTTACTCCTCAACCGAGGACATTTTTCCATTGATTTTCAGAGAGAGTGGAAAGGAGGGGGAGAGACAGAGAGAGAGAAACATTGATGCGAGAGACACTTCATTTGGTTGCCTCCTGCAAACACCCCAACCAGGGCCAGTGATCGAGCCTGCAGCCGAAGTGTGTGCTCTTGACCGGAATCGAACCTGGGACCCTTCAGTCTGCAGGCCAGTGCTCTATCCACTGAGCCAAGCTGGCAGGGCTTTAGCTATTTTTTCCCTCACTGGCTCAGATACAGTCCAGGATTAAGTACTGCCTCTAGTTGTCTTATCTCTTAAATATTCTTTAAACTGGAACAGTTCCTCAGTTTTTGTCCTTCATGATTTTGACATAATTTTAAAATCAGATTTATTGAGGTATAATTTACAAACCATAAAATCAATCCCTTGTAAGCATATAGTTCAGTGATTTTTTAATACATTTATAGAGTTTGGTAACCATTAACACAATCCAGTTTCAGAACCTTTCCCTCCAAAAAGGTCCCTCATGCCTTTTTGCAGTCAATGCCTGCCCAGCTGAAGGCAAACACTGATCAGCTTTCTCTTTACAGTTTTTGCATCTGACTCTTTTCACTTAGTACAGTATGACTGAACCTCAACAAATATTATGCTATGTATCAGTGGTACATTCCTTTTTATTGATGAACTAGAGGCCCAATGCATGAGATTCGTGCACTGGGGGAGCAGTCCCTTAGCCTGGCCTGTGCCCTCTCATAGTCCGGGACCTCTCGAGGGATGTCCGCCTGCCGGCTTAGGCTCGCTTCCCTCGGGGGATCGGGCCTACGCCAGCAGGCAGACATCCCTCTCACAGTCCGGGGTTCTTGCAGTCTGGGACCCCTTGCTCCTTACTGCCCGCCTGTAGCAGAGGCAGGAGAGGCTCCTGCCACCACTGCTATGTTGCCAGCCGTGATCCTGGCTCGCTGCTCCTTGGCGCTGCCTCGAAGCGGGGAGAGGCTCCTGCTATTGCAGCTGGGCTTGCCCCCTGTGGCAGCGCACTGACTGACCACCAGGGGGCAGCTCCCGCATTGAGCGTCTGCCCCCTGGTGGTCAGTGCGCATCATAGTGACCCGTTGTTCTGCCATTCAGTGATTTGCATATTACGCTTTTATTATATAGGATATTCTATTATATGGATATAATAATTATCAGGGAAATGCAAATCAGAACCACAATGAGATACCACTTCACACCTTCGGAATGGCTATTAAGAATTCAGCAAATATTAAGTATTGGCAACATGTGAAGAAAAGGGAACTCCCATGCACTGTTGGTGGGATTATAAATTGGTGTAGTCACTAGAGAAAATAGTATGGAGATTCCTCGCAAACTTAAAACTAGAACTGTCACTTGACAAGGACTTTCATTTCTGGATATATGTCTGAAGAAAATGAAAACACTAATTCAAAAAGATATATGTGCCTCTATATTTATTGCAGCATTATTTACAATAGCCAAGATATGGAAGCAACCTAGTTGTTCATCAATAGATTAATTGATAGAAATTAATCTGTCAATCGATAGAAAATGTGATACACACACACACACGGAATATTATATTGTATTAATATTCCACCAATAAAAAAAGAATGAATTATTGTCAATTGCGACAATATGGATGGACCTAGAGCAGTGATGGTGAACCTTTTGAGCTCGGTGTGTCAGCATTTTGAAAAACCCTAACTTAACTCTGGTGCCGTGTCACATATAGAAATTTTTTGGTATTTGCAACCATAGTAAAACAAAGACATATTTTTGATATTTATTTTATATATTTAAATGCCATTTAACAAAGAAAAATCAACCAAAAAAATGAGTTCACGTGCCACCTCTGACACGCGTGTCATAGGTTCGCCATCACTGCCCTAGAGGGTATTATGCTAAGTGAAGTAAGTCAAAGAAGGACAAATACCGTATGATCTCATTTATATGGAATCTAAAAAACCAGGCAAATGAACAAACAAAGCAAAAACAGACTCATAGAAACAGAACAAATTGATGGTTGCCAGAGGGAAGGGGGGTGGGGAATAGGTGAAAAAAGAGAAGGGAAATTTAAAAAAATAAATATTTGATAGAATTCAGTAATGAAAAGAAAGGAACTCCAAGGAGCTGTACAAAATGAAAACTTTTATGGTCAGAAGGGAGCAGGAACCAGGAAGTTATACTAGGCCAAAAAGCAGATTGATTATGGCAAGGTTACTTTCCTTCAGGGCAGGGGTGGGGAATGTCCAGCCCATAGACCATATTAAGGCCCGCAAAGTCTTTTTTTTTTTTTTTTAATATATTTTATTGATTTTTTACAGAGAATAAGGGAGAGAGAGAGTTAGAAACGTGCCTGCAACCAAGGCATGTGTCCCTGACCGGAATCGAACCTGGGACCCTTCAGTCTGCAAGCCGACGCTCTGTCCACTGAGCCAAACTGGTTAGGGCCCCATGAAATCTTTTGGTCTGCCCTGCCAAGGAATTAGTGGTGAGTTAATTAAATGTTTGAACAAATATAGCAGGATAATTTTTAAGTTGATAATTTTGTAGAGCCCTCAAATGATGTTATTAATATCCAAATGGTCCTTGGCAGAAAAAGGTTCCCCATCTAACCAGACAGATTACTTAACTAGTGCTAGTCAGGTGGGGGAAAAAGGTAAAATAAAATGAATATTTTAAAAGTTACTGGATAAGCTTATAAGAAGATAAACTCAAGAGTTAATGCTATAAATAATAAAGCAAGAATCAAATACTATAAATTATAAATTAAAAAGGGCCTTTGAGATGACGAGATTGGCAGGGTAGAAAATGTGCTACCAGTACTATGAAGGAGACATACCAACTCTCTATGGACAGTTGCATTATAATCTTATACTTTATTATTATTTGTTCAAGAATATATGTGATTACAAATTTATACAGTGCAGTAAGGGTACTTTTCAAACAAAAAATACTGTGAATATTTGTGTATAACTCTTTGTGTGGACATTATGTTTTTATTACCCTTGGGTAGGTACCTAAGAGTGGCTGTCTTTTTAAAAATTTACTTTCAATTATAGTTGACATACAATATTATACTAGTTTCAGGTACACAACATAGAGATTATATATATATATATATAAATCCTTACCCAAGGATATTTTTCCTTTGATTTTTAAAGAGAGTGGAAGAGAGAGGGAAAGACAGAGAGAAACATCGATGTGAGAGAGACACATTGATTGGTTGCCTCCTGCATGAGCCCTGACCAGGGCCCAGGCCAGGGAGGAGCCTGCAACCTAGGTACATGCCCTTGATTGGAATCAAACCCAGGACCCTTCGGTTCGCAGGCCAATGCTCTATCCAGTGAGCCAAACTGGCTATGGCAGTGATCAGACATTTCTATACCTTACAAAGTGATCACCTTGGTAAGTGTAGTATCCAACACCATACATAGTTATTACAATATTATTGACTATATTTTGTATGCTGTACTTTACATCCCCATGACTATTTTTTTCTTTTTTATAAATCTTTATTGTTGAAAGTATTACATATGTCCCTTTTTCCCCTATTATTCTCTCCCACCTCCTCTACCCTCTCCCATGACTATTTTTATAACTTACAATTTGTTGTTCTTAATCCCTTTCACCTTTTTCATCCAACCCCACTACAAGTGCATATCTTTTTATTTTTTTTTTTATTTTTTTTTTCATATCTTTTTTTTTAATTTAAAAATTTTAAAATCCTCACCTGAGGATATTTTTTCATTTATTTTTAGAGAGAGTGGAGGGGGGAGAGAGAAATCAATATGATAGAGACACATTGATTGGTTGCATCCACGCACGTCCCAACCTGCAGGGATTGAGTCTGCAACCGAAGTAGGTGTCCTTGGGTGGGAATCAAACCTGTGACACTATGTGCATGGGTCAATGCTCTAATCACTGAGAACACTGGCCAGGGCTAAGAGTTCTTTATATATTCTAGATACTAGTCCTTTATTGGATATACTAGAGGCCCAGTGCACAAAAATTTGTGCACTCGGAGGAGGGGGTCCCTCATCCTGGCCTGTGCCCAGTCATAGTCCAGGACCCCTTGGAGGATGTCCACCTGTCGACTTAGGCCCACTCCCCTGTGATCAGGCCTAACCTTGCCGTCAGACATCCTTCTGGCAGCCAGGGAGCCCTCGGGGGATTTCCGACTAAAGGCTTAGGCCCCCAAGGGATTGGGTCTAAACCATTAGTTGGACATTCTTAGTGCTGCCACGGAGGTGGGAGAGGCTCCTGCCACCACCACTGCACTGGCCAGCCATGAGCCAGCTTCTGGCTGAGTGGCACTCCCCATATGGGTCTTCTGGGTCCCGCCTTGCCTTGCCTTT
Organism: Myotis myotis; assembly: GCF_014108235.1. NCBI lineage: Eukaryota > Metazoa > Chordata > Mammalia > Chiroptera > Vespertilionidae > Myotis > Myotis myotis. The sequence goes on along the minus strand of NW_023416317.1, from coordinate 29,909,324 downwards.
TTTTTTTTTTCTAAGACATTTCACTTTATTTAAAAGAAGCCAATATACAGGATATAAAGGGTACGATATTTACAACAGTACAGTAAACAGGTTGGTTTCCCGGTAGGATCAGTAGTCTTTCAGTAAGTATAAATCCCCCTTTCGCTTGATGCTTGACCCAGCTGGCAGACAAACAGCAACAGTGGGGTGGGATGGGACTGCAGGATAGAAAGTCTCCCTGAAAGGATTAAAAATCATGTAGATGCTAAAATGTCCATGAAGGGGTCTTGGGGGTGAGGGGTGCCTCTGCCTCATTCCTTTGAGGGCTTGGCAGCAGGAATGTTGAGGGATTTGCCCCAAACTAACACACGGCCCATCCTGAGCCTGTAAACCTTCCACCCATGGAATATTCCCTTCCCGAGAGAATCAGCCCTAATCCCTCAGCCAGGGCCTGGAGGAGCAGCCCAGGCCATGGGCACAGCCAGGACTTTGGACATTTCATGGCCTTTCCACTCCCACTCCAGCTGCCTAACAACTCTGCACTGCTCCCCTCGCCCACCTCCCCCGTCACCCCATCAGGACACCATGCACAGGAGGGGACACTGGTTTTCCCATGCCCATTGGGAACTGGCTGTTTCTGTTTTCTGGAGTAAAAAGGTTCCTGTGGGTCAGGTAAGCTCTCTGCTTGGCAAGAAGTTCTGAAACAGAGCCCCTGACCACACCCACCTCCTCTGGGCATGGAGCAGCTTGGGCCCTCGGAGCTCATCTCTCCAGCAGAACTGAAGGGAAGGCCATGTGTACCCTTCTGTCCCTCACCCTTCACATGCCCAGAACCATCAGAGTCACACTTCCTAATTCCTATCACTGTATTTCATTAGTTCCATACTGTTTTACTAATCCTGAATCTAAACAGATTGGTTCAAAAAGAGATCATTCTATTTTTAAAGTATTTAGTGATGTACCTGTGAGCTTTGCATGGACGAACTAAGCACATGACCCTTTCTTGTACATCAGAACGTGCACACTCATGTAAAAAGAGGACCCGTTTTTGACAGATGTGAAACCACCATTTATTTGTAATAAATAATTACACAATCTAAAAAAAAAAAAAAAAAAAGACCTGGCTTCCGCGTGTCCCTGCCTCACTGCCAGGGACATGATTGGTCCCCCGCAGCTGGGCAGGACGGCTTCCGTGTGTTCTGTGTCCCTCCCTGCCTCGTCACCGGGGGTTCGATCAGGTCTCCCAAGGCCAGGCAGGACCCCTTCCGTGTGTTCTGGGTCCCCCCTGCCTCATCGCCGGGGGTTCGATCAGGACCCCCGCAGACAGGCAGGACGGCTTCCACGTTCTGGGTCCCTCCCTGCCTTGAGGGGTCACCGATCACCACCGGGGTGGGGGGCAGGGAAGAGGCAGACACTGGCGGCCTCTTCTCTGCCCCGCCCGGCTTCTCTGATCACCAGCTGGGGAGCGAGCCTTTGCCTGGGTTCTTGGATCCAGGGCAGGGGGCAGGGCAAAGTGCCTTTACCCTGCCATCCGGCTCTTGCCTACCGCCTGGGTTTCCGATCACCATTCTTCCGTCCTTCCCCTTTCGCCTCCCATCATTGAGCCTACGTATACAAATTAGCCGCCATCTTTGTTGGCAGTTAACCACCATCTTTGTTGGCAGTTAATTTGCATATCTCCCTGATTAGCCAATGGGAAGGGTAGCGAAGTTACGGTTAATTACCATGTTTGTCTATTATTAGGATGATTTGCAAATATTTTCTCCCAGTCTGTGGCTTCTCTTTTATTTCTTAACTAATGGTGCACAAAATTTGTGCATGAGTCCCTAGGCCTGGCTGGCGATCCGGGCTGATCGGGGCCTTCCGGCTGCCGGCCGGGACCTTTGTTCCACGCCGCCCCTGGTGGTCAGCGCACGTCCTAGCAAGAGGTTGAACTCCCGGTCGGTCGAACTCCCGAGGGAACAATTTGCATATTAGCCTTTTATTATATAGGATGGTGGCATTTGAAGTGTATAAAGCTTTAAATTTTGAAGTCCAATTAATTTTTTCTTTTATGGACCATGCTTTTTATAGTCATACTAGAGGCCCGGTGCACAAAAATTTGTGCACTCGGGGGGGGGGGGAAGGGGAGGGTCCCTCAGCCCGGCCTGTGCCCTCTCACAGTCTGGGACCCCTTAGGGGATGACCACCTGCTGGCTTAGGCCCGCTCCCTGGGGGATTGGGTCTAAGATGGCAATCAGACATCCTTCTGGCAGCCCGGCAGCCCTCGGGGGATGTCCACTTGCCAGCAGGGAGCAGGCTTAAACTGCAGTTGGACATCCGGACATCCTTAGCGCTGCTGAGGAGGCAGGAGAGGCTCCCAGCACCACTGCTGTACTGGCAGCCATCAGCCTGGCTTGTGGCTGAGCAGAGCTCCTTCCATGTGAGAGCGCCCTGACCACCAGAGGGCAGCTCCTGCATTGAGCATCTGCCCCCTGGTGGTCAGTGTGTGTCATAGTGACCAGTCATTCAGTCATTCTGCTTTTAGGGTCAGTTTGCATATTACCATTTTACTATATAGGATAGAGGCCTGGTGCATGGGTGGGGGCCAGCTGGTTTGCCCTGAAGGGTGTCCCGGATCAGGGTGGGGTCCCGCTGGGGTGCCTGGCCAGCCTGGATGAGGGGCTGATGGCTGTTTGCAGCTGGTCACACCCCCTTCAGGGTGGGGGTCCCCACTGGGGTGCCTGGCCAGTCTGGGTGAGGGGCTGAGGGCCGTTTTCAGGCTGGTGGATGACTGAAGCGCCCAACCTCTCCTTTTTTTTTTTAAAATTAAATCTTTATTGTTCAGATTATTACATTTGTTCCTCTTTTTTCCCCCCATAACTCCCCTCCTCCCAGTTCCCGCCCCACCCTACGCCCTCACTCCCCACCACTGTCCTCTTCCATAGGTGCACGATTTTTGTCCAGTCTCTTTCCGCATCTCCCACACCCCTTTCCCCCCCAAGAATAGTCAGTCCATTCCCTTTCTATGTCCCTGATTCTATTATGATCACCAGATTATTTATTCACTTGATTCTTAGATTCACTTGTTGATAGATGCATATTTGTTGTTCATAATTTGTATCTTTACCTTTTTCTTCTTCTTCCTCTTCTTAAAGGATACCTTTCAGTATTTCATATAATACTGGTTTGGTGGTGATGAACGCCTTTAGCTTTTCCTTATCTGTGAAGCTCTTTATCTGACCTTCCGTTCTGAATGATAGCTTTGCTGGATAAAGTAATCTTGGTTGTAGGTTCTTGGTATTCATCACTTTGAATATTTCTTGCCATTCCCTTCTTGCCTGCAAAGTTTCTTTTGAGAAATCAGCTGACAGTCGTATGGGTATTCCCTTGTAGGTAACTCGGTTTCTTTCTCTTGCTGCTTTTAAGATTCTCTCTTTGTCTTTTGCTCTTGGCATTTTAATTATGATGTGTCTTGGTGTGGTCCTCTTTGGATTCCTTTTGTTTGGGGTTCTCTGCGCTTCCTGGACCTGTAAGTCTATTTCTTTCACCAGGTGGGGGAAGTTTTCTGTCATTATTTCTTCAAATAGGTTTTCAGTATCTTGCTCTCTCTCATCTTCTGGCACCCCTATAATTCTGATGTTGGTACGCTTGAAGCTGTCCCAGAGGCTCCTTACACTATCTTCGTATTTTCGTATTCTTTTTTCATTTTGCTTTTCCGGTTGGGTGTTTTTTGCTTCTTCGCGTTTTGAATCTTTTACTTGATTCTTGTGCTCCTCTGGTCTGCTGTTGGGTGTCTGTATAATATTCTTTATTTCAGTCAGTGTATGCTTAATTTCTAGTTGGTTCTTTATCACAACATTGAGGGTCTCATTAGATTTCTTGAGGATCTCACTACATTTATCGGCGGTCTCAGCAGTCTTTTTGAGGGCCTTACTAAGTTTATCGGCAGCTTCTAGACAGTTCTTGAGAGACCTTAAAAGTGTGGTTTTGAGCTCTATATCTTCCATTTCTGACATTTGCGTCCTGTTTCTTTGTCTCCGCATTTTTTTATCTTTTCTTGGTGCACCCCCTAGTGGTCTTTGTGCACAGTCTTGTAGTTAAGCCTTGATTGTTGTCGGTAATACCAGGGGTGATTTGACCTCCAGGCTAACTGGCTATGAGAGTCAGCTGTGTCTGCAGTGGGAGAGCTTCTGTGCTGGATCTCTAGGGCGGTGCTAATCTAGCCTTTGCCTGAGGCTATCCGGCAAATGGTTCTGGGCCGGGCTTGGGCGGGGCGGGTCCCCGGGGATCTACAGGGCGGGTGGAGCGAGCAGTTATGGCTGCTCTCAGTTCCGTCCCTAGGGGCTCTGCCTCTCAGAGTCCCGGCAACTGCTGCAAACCTCGGAGAGAAAGCTGCCTTCAAGTTCCGACCGAAGCCAGACAGTCCCGCTTCTCCCGTTTGAGTCTGGGTCCCCAGAGACTTGCCCCGATCTGGAGCTCAGAGTCTGAAACTCCCTCCCGATTGAAAACAACAACCGCGCCCTCCGCCGCCAGCCCGTTCCGCGCGCGCACTCCGCACCTGAGTATTTCACTTCAGCACTGGGCCTCCTCTGAGTCTGGGTATGATATTCTCTTTCCTCCTAGTTGTAGAATTTCCACTCAGCCAGCCTTCCTGTGGTTCTGGATGATGCCTGTTCTGTCCTTTAGTTATATCTCTCTGAAGTGGTTGTTCGAGGCAGCAATCTCCGGCGTTAACCTATGCCGCCATCTTGGTTTCTCTCTCTCTCTTTTTTTTTTTTATTCTGGGATTTATTTACCTTCTCTGGCTGTCATTGGAACTGAGAGCTGGCTTTAGCTCTGAGGCTCAGCTGCAGCTCTGAGACCTCAGCTGCTGAAAGCAGGTATCTGGGTTTGTTTGGCTTCTATAATTGAAACACTGTTGCAGCTCCAGCTCTGAGGCCCGGCTGGCTGAAAGCAGGTTTCTGGGGTTTTTTTAGCTTCCATAATTGCAACATTGTTTCTTAGAGTGCAGCTCAGAGGCTGGCAGCTGCAGGCGGGGAACCTTGGCTACCTCCATCACTGGAGCAAGCAAGCCTCCTGTTTGTTTCAGCTGCCTGGCTGCTGGCCGCCATCTTGGTTGGCAGTTAATTTGCATATCACCCTGATTAGCCAATGGGAAGCGTGTCGGAGGTACAGTTAATTACCATGTTTGTCTATTATTAGATAGGATGTAAGAATTCTGCCCAATACAAAATCATGAAGATTTTGTTCAATGTTTTTTTATGGAGTTTTCTGGGTTTGGCTCTCTTATATTAGGTCTGTAATCTGTTTTGAGTTAATTTTTGCATATGGTGTGAGGTCAGGGTCTAAATTCAACCTTGTCTCACCACGATTTATTGACATGACTATTCTTTCTCCATTGAATTGTTTTGGCACTTTGGAAAATCAGTTTACCATAAATGTAAGGGTTTATTTTTCGAGTCGATTCTTTTCCATTGGTCTGTATGCTAATTCTTACATCATAACCACCCTATCTTTTTTTTTTAATTTTTTATAAATATATCTTTATTGATTTCAGAGAGGAAGAGAGAGGGAAAGAGAGATAGAAACATCAATGATGAGAGAGAATCATTGATTGGTGCCTCCTGCACGTCCCCTAATGGGGATTAAGCCCGCTACCCAGGCATGTGCCCTTGACCAGAATCGAACCTGGGACCCTTCAGTCTGCAGGCTGACGCTCTATCCACTGAGCCAAACCAGCTAGGGCACCACCGTATCTTGATTACTCTAGCTTTCTAGTGGTTTTGAAGTTGTGTAAAATCCTCCAATCTTGTTCTTTTAAAAATTGTTTTGACTCTTCTGGTCCTTTACATTTCCATATAAAATGTTGCATCTTTGTCAGCTGTACAGAAATGCCTCCTGAGATTTGATAGGAACTGTATTGAGTCTGTAGATCAATTCGCAAAAATTTATATTTTAACATATTGAGTCTTCTAATACATGTGGATGGAATATTTCTCCATTTATTTAGATCCCCTTTATATATCAACAATATTTTATAATTTTTAGCATGTGTGTCTTACACTTTTAAAAAATATATTTTTTGATTTCAGAGAGGAAGGGGGAAGGGAGGAAGGGAGAGAGAGAGAGAGAGAGAGAGATGCATCAATGATGAGAGAGAATCATTGATTGGCTGCCTCCTGCACACCTCACACTGGGGATCTACCGCACAACCTGGGCATATGCCCTGATTGGGAATCAAACCGTGACCTCCTGGTTCATAGGTTGATGCTCAACCACTGACCCACACTGGCCGGGTGCATGTCTTATACTTTTTTGGTTATTTATACCTAAATATTTTATTATTTTTTGATGCTATTGTGAATGGAATTTTGTTAATTTCCTTTTTGGGTTGTTTGCAAGCGTGAGGAAACACAATTGATTTTTTTTTTTTAAACTTAGCACTTAAGTTACTTATTTACGAGGGGCCCAGTGCATGAATTTGTGCACCTTGAAAGGAACTGTGGGCCGTGAGGCTGCGGTGGGTACAGGGGTGGGTCTCGGCCCATCCTCCACTACCCCTGTCCGGCCCTCCCACCGTGGCCCCCAATCCCCTCTCTGCTGTCAGCCCCGCTCCCGCTGCCCCGACGTGCTAATGGTGCCAGCTCTGCTTGCACCTGCTGACAGCTTGGAGCGATTGGGACCGGCGCCAGCAGTGGGTGCGAGCCGTGGCTGCTGCCCCGATCACCCCTCAGGAGCAGGGGGAGGTGGAGAAGCCCTCAGGCGTGATCGGAGCCAGCATCAGCTGCTTGCACCGCTGACAGCACCGAGCGATTGGGACCAGCACTGGGTGCCAGCAGCAGGTGTGAATGGTGGCGCTGGCTGTGGGTACAAGTAGGGCCAGCTTTGGCAGTGGGTGTGAGCAGCAGCTCTGGTGCTGGCAGCGGGTGTGAGTGCCAGCGGGACCACGGTGTGTGGGAGCAAAGAATTTTCAGTAATCACCACAGGCTTGCCCCGATGACAGCAACCGGCGCCCTGCTTTGGTCTGGCAACCCCGCTCACCTGCTCCACCATCCCGCTGTACCCGATGCCCAGAATCAGTGATTCTCTCTCATCGATGTTTCCATCTCTCTCTCTCCCTCTGCCTTCCTCTCTCAAATCAATAAAAATATATTTAAAAAAAAAAGGAAGATAGATGCCTAGTGCTTCCAACTCCGCCATCTTCCCAGAATTCTCTCTCTATAGATAGATGCCCTTTTGTAATGTCCTTAAGCTGTGTCCTGTGATTTATAGAAGTTGATCTGAGAGCCATGGCAGTGCTAAAAGTAGCGGGCGGGGGGGGGGGGGGGGGCGGGGACGTTCTTTTTTTAAGCTGATAGAGCTCAGGAGAAGGAAAGAAGTCGGGGGTTGGGCAAGGAGACATTGGGCTCTTATCTTGCCTGGGTCCTCCAACCCCAATCTTGTCTTTCCTAGGAAGCGGTCTGAGGCTTGGCCCTTCACAACACCATTATCTTCATGGAACCTTTCTGGCTCCTACTACCTATGTCTTCCCATATGCTCTAGTTGGGGACAGTGGGAAGGGGGCAGACCTTGAAGACTCTGAGTGAAGTAGCATCTGCCTCTTAGCCTTGCCTTATAACTGCTGGGTCCCATCTGTGGAGGTTGTCAAAGGACTCCAAATATGGGTCATGGCGCCAGGAGTTGTTACTGTATGTCCTGCCCAAGGCTCTCATTCATCCTTCCAGATAACTTTGTGGACCAGGGGTGCTGGGCCTCAGGTGTGTTTGGAGCAGGGGTGAGAGTGGTAGGGCTCTATATGAGCTCGTGTTCTGGTGGAGCTTTGGGGAACTACTGCCAAGGAGGGAGAGGAGAGAGGGTATTTGCCCCAGAAAGTAATAGGCCAACTATTCCGCTTGTTATGGGGACAAATTGCATATATAGTTTTGGAAGAAACTAATCAGGTTTCTTGCCTCTAGGATAGAATTTCTGTGAGTAAAAGCCAAGAGTAGTTTTATTGTTGCCTTTATCTTTCTGCACATAATGCCTCAAACATCTCTGTAACCAGATATCTTTACCTTTCTCTTTTGGCAGAGGAATGTTATGGCATCCGGAGTCATCCCTCAGATTTCTCTGATCATGGGCCCATGTGCTGGTGGGGCTGTGTACTCCCCAGCCTTAACAGACTTCACGTTCATGGTAAAGGTAAGAAAGAAAGACCTGTTTCTCCTGCCCTTTGAGAGTTGTGCAGTACCTCACCTGAAATAAAAATAATTCCTGACCCAGATCTAGGTTGTTATCTTCATTCTCATTGGCTTTCAGCTTAGTGATGATAAGGTCTTAGTGAAGAAAAGGTTTTGGCACAAAACATGTAGCTTGTGGGGGTTCAGTGGCAGAATGCACTTGTGTACTTCATTGGTGGGTGATTTTACTTGTTGATCTGAATTGCAAATGATTTTCAGGTAATCAAAGGATTCTGTCCTCTGCTCAGACAAATGATTGTTACTGAATCCTATTCAAAAAGTTTCTCATGGAAGACTTTTCTATAATATTCTTTATTGGGAAGTTGTTTCTTATGACCCACCTTTATTTCTTTGGCTGTTTGCCATTTTATTACACTTTTGTCTATAATGGTAATAGTAAATCTGATCTCCAACTTCATTTTGAAAGGTGCATATCTTTATTATGTGATTTGATGGGATGATGTTTTTAAACGATATTTAAATAAAGCCTGCTTAAATTTACCCTTAACCTAATACCATTAAAAAGTTCAGTTGTTTTCCTCTTAAGATATTTTTAACAATCATGAGAGTACATGCCAAGCAGAAAGACTGGGGAGTGGGGAATAGATAGTCATCCAGTATGTGGAGAACAGTGTAAATAGGGAAAGTGTAAATAGGAAAACCTTTTTTCTATTTGGCAATAGAAATTCAGTGGTTTAGAAAAGTGTTTACCCTTTGACCTAAGTCTTCTGTTTTTAGTGACAGATTCAAAGCAACCTAAATGTTCAGCAACGGAGGTGGATTTTATGACCACATATCTTCCTGAACAAGCAGAACTCCCTCAACTTTGCCCACTAAGTTTATGTATACCATACCTACCTGGTTCTACCCCAGTTCTCTTCTTCTTCCTGCCTGATAGGAATGGAGATGTGGTATCCATTCCTCTGGCTAAGGCCATTCCTTCCCCACTTTCCACATAGATGCACATTGCTGAATACAACCCTTTTACCTTTTCAGTGGCCTTATCCTATCAGTTCTTTTCTCTTACATACTATTTTCAGTGTCTCCCTTGGTACTAGATCCTCCCATCAGAACTTATCCATCCATGTTCAGGGCTTTCCTATCTTTAGAACAAAGACAAAAGTCCTCCCTTAATCTGTATCTCCCTGTGGCTATTGTCCTATTTCTATCTTCCTGTCCTCTACTTAACACATTTTAATTTACCTCTCTGCCCCTCAGTTCACTAAACCTGTTTTTCTAAGGTAATCAGTGACATCTATGTCACTATAAATGCTCTGTAACTTTTATTTTCCTCACATTTTCAGCAATATTCTTTTCCTTTGGCTTCCATGATGCCACACTCTGGAATTTCTTCTCACATCTTTGGCCCTACTGTCTTGGTCTCTATTACTATTTCACTCTAAACTGCTTTCTCTTATTTTAAATTTTTCCAGCTTTATTGAGAGATAATTGAGATATAACATTGTGTAAGCCTAAGGTGCGCAACATGTTGATTTGATACAATTACATATTACAGAATGATTAGCACCATAGCATTAGTTAAGCCGAGCATGTCAAACTCGCGGCCCACGGGCTGCATGCAGCCCATAACGAATATTTTTGTGGCCCACCCAATATAATGGTATGTAAGAAACATTTTTTTTTAATATATATTTTATTGATTTTTTACAGAGAGGAAGGGAGAGGGATAGAGAGTTAGGAACATCGATGAGAGATAAACATTGATCAGCCGCCTCCTGCACACCTCCTACTGGGGATGTGCCCACAACCAAGGTACATGCCCTTGACCGGAATCAAACCTGGGACCTTTCGGTTCGCAGGCCGATGCTCTATCCACTGAGCCAAACCAGTTACGGCTGTAAGAAACATATTAATAAAAACTTTGTAACTTAATTTTTACAATATCCTGTTATACATAATCTATGATAATAAAAGCATAATATGCAAATCAACCAAACTACTGAACAGCAGAATGACTGTCCGGATGATCATGCTATGACATGCACTGGTGCCAGGCCAGCCAAAGCGGGTGCAATGCGATTGGTAGGCCTCCCTCTGTGCGGTGATCAATCACGGAGCCCCTGCAGGGTGGGCAGGGCCTCCCTCTGTGCAGTGATCAATTGCAGAGCCCTGGCAGGGTAGGCAGGGCCTCCCTCTGTGCTGTGATCAATTGCGGAGTCCTGGCTGGATGGGTAGGAGCTCCCTGTGCGCAGTGATAAGTCACGGACCCCCGGCCGGGTGGGCATGGCCTCCTGTGCGCGGTGATCAATTATGGAGCCCCGGTCGGGTGGGCAAGGCCTACCTCTTTGGGGTTATCCATCGTGGGCTTCCTGGACTGTGAGAGGGCACAGGCCGGGCTGAGGGACCCCCCACCTCCAGTGCACGAATATTATGCCCTGGGCCTCTAGTTATTACTAACGAACTACGTTAGCTAATGACTGATTGCTGTAATCGTGCTGCATTCATTTCCCTTACGTGTTTTAAGTGCAGGTGCACCATTTCTCTCCACTCATACTAGCAGTGAATATTTTAGCAGCTGATTGTCATGGCATTAGTCTTATACTGACTTGTTTGGTTGCTTTCGGAGAACAAGAAAAATAGGTTTATTTGTGTTACGCTTATTAATTTATGCAGTTATTCAGTGTCTGATAAGTTAATATTCAAGAGAAAATACTAATTTTTATTAAAATGTTCTATTATTTTATGTTAACGATTACTCATTTATTTTAACCCTTTGTATTCAGCATGTCTCTATCGAAATAAACCTGTTTCTATGAAAATTGGAGCCTTTGTTTTTTTGCGGCCCACATAAACTTAAACCTTGTTTATTTGCCCTGTGTTAGCCTTTGAGTTTGACATGCTTGAGTTAAGCTAACACCTTCATTATCCACATAATTACTATTTCTTTTCTGTGGCAAGAACATTTAAGACCCACTCTCTTAGCAACTTTTTAGTATATAATACAGTATCCTATATAATAAAAGGCTAATATGCTAAGTGTCTGGTCGTCCATTCAATCAAAGCATAATATACTAACGATATGCTAAGGCTACTCAACCGCTCACTATGACGTGCTCTGACCACCAGGGGGCAGACAGTCGACCGGTCGACCAGTTGCTATGACATGCACTGACCACCAGGGGGCAGATGCTCTGACCAGTAGATTAACTTGCTGCTGGGGTCCAGCCAATCGGGACTGAATGAGACAGGCCAGACACACCCTGGAGCCCTCCCATGGTTCCTCCCTGGCTGGCCAACCTCCCGCGTCCTTCCCTGGCCCCAGTTGTGCACTGGTGGGGGTCCCTTGGCCTGGTCTGTGTCCTCTCGCAATCCGGGACCCCTCAGGGGTGCACATTGACTATCAGGTAGTTCCATCTATATAATGAAACTCTAAGCGACCATTATGGTGGAATGACCAGTCACTATGATGTGTACTGACCACCAGAAGGCAGATGCTCAATGCAGGAGCTGCCCCCTCATGGTCAGTGTGCTCCCACAGGGGGAGTGCCGCTCAGCCAGAAGCCGGGCTCATGGCTGGCGAGCGCAGTGGCGGTGGCTGGAGCTTCTCCCACCTCCGCAGCAGTGCTAAGGAGCAGCGAGCTGAGCGGTAAGGAGCGAGCAGGTGGGCAGTAAGGAGTGAGGGGTCCTGGAATGCGAGAGGGATGTCCGACTGCCGGCTTAGGCCCGTTGGCAGATGGGCATCTCCTGAGGGGTCCCAGACTGCAAGAGTGTGCAGGCTAGTCTGAGGGACCCCCTTCCCCCCCTCCCCCCCCCCACACACAGTGCTCGAATTTCATGCATCGGGCCTCTTGTTAACTATAGTCAACATGTTGTACATTAGAACCCTAGAATTTATTCATCTTATTACTGGAAATTTGTACCCTTTAACCAACATCTCCCAATTTTTCCTACCTTCCAGTCCCTGGTAGCCACCATTTGACTCTCCTGTTTCGATGAGTTCAGCGTTTTTAGATTCCAGATATGAGTGAGATCATACATTATTGTTCTCTGACTTACTTCACTATGCTAAGTGAAATGTCCCCATGGTCCATTCATGTCACAAATGTCAGGATTTCCTTCTTTTTCATGGTGGAGTAATCCTCTGTTACTTGTGTGTACGTATGTATGTATCACATTTCCTTTGTCCATATGGCTGTGGATATCCAATGGAATAATATTTGTGTGTGTATGTTTGTGTCACATTTTCTTTATTCATCTATCAATGGTTGTTACCATATTAGACTATTGTGAATAATGCTGCAACAAATATGGGAGTGTAGATATCTCTTCAATGTCCTGATTTCATTTCCTTTGGATATATACCCGGAAGTAAGATTGCTGCATCATATGATAATTCTAGTTTTAATTTTTTGAGGAACTTCCATACCGTTTTCCATAGTGGCTGTATCAGTTTAGTCCTATCAACAGTGCACAAGGGTCACCTTTTCTCCACATCTGTGCCAATGCTTGTTAGAATTCCTGTACTTGAAAAGGTAAGATAGAACAAGTGTGAGATGATACCTCATTGTGGTTTTTATTTGAATTTTTATGATGATGAATGATGTTGAGTATCTTTCATGTACCATTTGTATGTCTTCTTTGGAAAAATTATTCAGATTTTCTGCTTATTTTTTAATTGGATTTTTTTGGCTATTGTATGAGTTCTTTATATATTTTGGATATTAACTCCTTATCAGATATATAATTTGCATATATATATATACATATATATATATATTTTAATCCTTGCTCAAGGATTGTTTAAAAAATTGATTTTAGAGAGAGGGAGACAACAATGTGAGAGAGAAACATTGGTCAGTTGCCTCCAGGATGCACCCCAACCAGGGATTGAACACGCAACCTAGGTGTGTGCTCTTATTGGGAATTGAACCCACAACTTTTTTGGTGCATGGGATGGCGCTCAACCAATTGAGCCACCTGGCTGGGCTGCAAATATTTTATTAGGTTGGTTGCCTTTTCAATTTGTTAATTATTTCTTTTGCTGTGCAGAAGCTATTTAGTTTGATGTAGTTCCTCTTACTGTATTTTGCTTTTGTTGCTTGTGCCTTTGGTGTCCTATCCATAAAAATCGTTGCCAAGGCAATTGTCAAGGAGTATTTTCCTTATGTTTTCTTCTAGGAGTTTTATGGATTCAGATCTTTAAGTATTGCATCCATTTCAAGTTAATTTTTCTGAGTAGTGAAAGATACGGATCCAATTTTATTCTTCTGCATGTGGCTGTCCAGTTTTCCCACCATCAGTTATTGAAGAGACTGTCTTTCCCCATTGAATATTCTTGGCTCCTTTGTCAAATATTAGTTGACTATATGTGAGGGTTTGTTCCTGGGCTCTTGATTTTTGGCTATGTCTGTTCCATTGGTCTGTATGTCTTATTTATTTACTTACTTAAATCTTTGTTGTTGAAAGTATTACAGATGTCCCCTTTTTTATTCCCCATTGCCCCCCTCCACCTGCTTCCCACCCTGCTCCAGGCCTTCACCACCTTATTGTCTGTGTCCATAGGTAATGCATATATGCATAGAAGATCTTCCGTTACTCTTCCTGCCCCCCAACTCCCTTTCCCTCTGAGATTTGTCAGTCTGTTCCATATTTCCATGCCTCTGATTCTAATTTACTCATCAGTTTATTTTGTTCATTAGATTTCTTGTTCATTTATTTTGATTTTTAGATTCAATTATTGATAGATATGTATTAATTGCCATTTTATTATTCATATTTATGATAATTTTTTTTCTTCTTCTTCCTCTTCTTAAAGAATACCCTTCAACATTTCATGTAATAGTGGTTTGGTGCTGATGAATTCCTTTAGCTTTTTCTTGTCTATGAAGCTCTTTATCTGACCTTAAATGATAGCTTTGCTAGGTAGAGTAATCTCGGTTGTACATCCTTGCTATTCATTACTTTGAGTATTTTTTTCTACTCCCTTCTGGCCTGCAGTGTTTCTGTTGAGAAATCAGCTGACAGTCATATGGGCGCTCCCTTGTAGGTAACTAACTGCTTTTGAGAATCTTTCTTTGTCTTTAATCCTTGACATTTTAATTATGATGTGTCTTGGTGTGGGTCTCTTTGATTTGTGAATATTGTACCAGCCTTGCATCCCTGGAATAAATCCTATTTGGTCCTGGTGTATAATCTTTTTAATATATTGCTGAATCTGATTTGCTAAAATTTTGTTGAGGATTTCAGCATCTGTGTTCATCAGGGATATTGGCCTGTAATTCTCCTTCTTTGTAGTGTCTTTATCTTGGTTTTGGAATTAGGATAATGCTGGCCTCATAAAAAGAGCTTGGAAGTGTTCCTTCCTCTTGGATTTTTTGGAGTAGTTTGAGGAGTACAGGTGTTAGTTCTTCTTTGAATGTTCGGTAACACTCTCCCATGAAGCCATCAGGACCAGAGCTTTTGTTTGCTGGGAGTTTTTTGATTACTGCTTCTTTCTTTCTTTCTTTCTTTTTTAAAATAGATTTTTATTGATTTCAGAGAGAGAGAGAGAGAGAGAGAGAGAGAGAGAGAGAGAGAGAGAGAAAGAGAAAGAAAGAGAAAGAAACATCAATGATGAGAGATGTTTGGCTGCCTCTTGCAGACCCCACACTGGGGATTGAGCCTGCAATCCAGGCATGTGCCCTGACCGTGAATTGAACCCTGACCTTCAGGTTCATAGGTCGACGCTCAACCACTGAGCCATGCCGGCCGGGTGATTACAGCTTCTATTTCATCAGTTGTTATTGGCCTATTCAGGTTTTCTGATTCTTCCTGATTCAGTTTTGGGAGATTCTATTTTTCTAGGAATTTGTCCATTTTGTCCATGTTATCCAGCTTGTTGGCATATGGCTGTTCATAGTATTTTTTTTTTTACAAGCCTTTGTATTTCTGTGGTGTCCATTGTTATTTGCTGCTTTTGTTTCTGATTTTAATCATTTGGGTCTTCTCTGTTTCTTGATGAGTCCTGCTAATGGTCCATCAATCCTGTTTATTTTTTCAAGGAACCAGCTCTTGGTTTCATTGATCTTTTGTACTGGTTTTTAAATCTCTATGTCATTTATTTCTGTTCTGATCTTTATTATTTCCTTCCTTCTACTTGCTCTGCGCTTTTCTTGTGTTCTCTTTCTAATACTTTAAGTTGTAGGGTTAAATAGTTTATTATTAATTTTTCTTATTTTTTTAGGTAGGCTTGTAGTGCTATGAACTTTCTTCTCAGGACTGCTTTTGCTGTGTTCCAGAGATTTGGGGTTGTTGTGTGTTCATTTTCATTTGTTTCAAGGATTTATTTTATTTCTTTCTTGATCTCATTGGTGACCCATTAATTGTTTAATAACATGCTATTTAGCCTCCAGGTGTTGGAATGTTTTTGAGTGTTTTTACTGTAGTTGATTTCTAATTTCATTCCATTGTGATCTGAGAAGATGCTTGATATGATTTCAGTCTTCTTGAACTTGTAGAGACTTGTTTTGTGTCCTAATATGTGGTCTTTGAAAATGACCCATGTACACTTGAGAAGAATGTATATTCCGCAGCTATGGAGTGAAATGTTCTATAAACAAATCGATGTCTCTCTCTCACATCAATGTTTTTCTCTCTCTCTCTCTGACTCTCCCCCTCCCTTCCAATCTTTCTAAAAATCAATGGAAAAATATCCTCAGGTGTGGATTAACAAAAAGAAAAGAGAAAAAGAAAAATTAAAAAGTAAAAGCCTGTCCCCTTCTGAGAGCACCAAAGCATTGATTATCATTGTCTCCAAATGGTTTCATTTAAGGTAGCTGGTTCATTTTAGGCAAGCTGCATACCATCACAGTCCCTCAGTTTTTTCATCTGTAAATGGGGTGGTAATGTAATAATACCTAGGCTTTAATGACACATTTTTATGAAGTGCTTAGAAAAAAGTTTCAGGTACCACAAGTTATGAGTAAGGGCCACTTTGTAGGTTGTTCTACAGATGAATGACCTGAAAATGTTAGCCACACTCCACGTCATTTTGCTGAGATACAACCATGCAATGAAGATTTTAAAAATAGACAGAAAATGAAGATTTAAAAAATAGACAGGGAAAACTTGGGTCTTTAGTTTGGATAGGTATCTTTGAGCTGCATCCTTCCCTGGTTCTGTGTGTCACTGCCATCTTTGTTATTGTCTTTTCAGCTGTGTGAACCCTAAGGCTCCATCTAGTTCTGCTGCTCTGACATTGATCCTTCTGGAATTTTCTGATTTCAGGATACCTCCTACCTGTTTATCACTGGCCCTGATGTGGTGAAGTCTGTCACCAATGAGGACGTTACCCAGGAGGAGCTTGGTGGTGCCAAGACCCACACCACCATGTCAGGTAGAGGCCTCGAGGCTCACCTTACTGTTTTTAAGGTCATTGCCAAAGAGAATGGTGACAGTCTTTTACAAATGTCGATTAATTGGCAGAATTTATTTGAGAAGACTGTGGTATGGTATATTGGCTACAGATATAATAATAAAGATGGATTTAGTAACAAATTCGTTAAAGTACTACAGATGCTTTGATATTTAAAATATTAAAGCTAACTGGAATGATGGTTATAAGAGATATGACTTACATATACACAGTTGAATCTTTAAAAAAAATGTCATATTTTACTATGACTTTTTTTTACTCCAAAGTTGGAGTATGTCTTAGCATAGATGGCATTTTACTAATCACTATTTGCCGGGGTCATTCTCAGCATCTAGAAGGGTTCAGGAATCTGGAAAAGGGGCTGTACGTAAATGAATGAAGAGGCTAGAGAAGAAATATGAATTTGGAGGGCATTTTGGAGGGCCAGACGAAAACTTAGTTCTAGTGACTAAGCTCCTCGAGTCTCCACAGCCAGGGCTTTTTATTCACACAATTTGCCCTCTAGCAAAGCAGATATACATAGCAAAGGTAGGGCCTGGTAAACAATAAAAAGATTATCAGGTTGGGGGAACTGCATTGGGCTGTTCCAGCAGCGGGTAATAACATGCAGATTTTCAGCCCTGCTGAAGGTGTCCATCAACCTTTTGATGGACCTCCTGCCTTTCTTATGCTAACGACTGTTCCTAGCCTCCAGCAACTATTGGCCAGGTACGGTTGTAATGTGATGATCATGGCCCACATATTCATTAACTTGGTCATGGCTACCTCTTTGAGGTTATTTGCAACATATGCGGAGTTCAAAATATATAGAGATTATTTGGTGCATTGAAACAAAAAGTTATCGTTTATACCAGCGGTCGGTCGCCAACTGGTGGTCTGTGAGGTCCGAAAAGTTGGCGACTGCTGGTTTATACTGAGAGGCATGGAATTGGGAGCAGGGCACAAATCTGATATTAGTGAAGGCATTTGTTGTTAGAGTAATGGTTGGAATTCCACATTTTCTTGGAAAAATACACCAAGTTGTAAAAGGATTGCCTACCACAGTAACTAAAGACAGGAATAATTTCCTCTTTGAAAGATTTCAAAGCAATGCGAGGCTGGTATGACTAATTTTTGCACTGCATTGTACTGTAGTTAACTCAATGGGTCATGATTTAACTGTTGGTTTTTTGTTTGTTTGTTTGTTTGTTTTTTCTCTAGTTTTTTTTTTTAATTTTTTTAAATTTATTTTTTATTTTTATTTTTTGGTTTAAATGTTTTCTTTCTTAGTGTACATATCATATAGGCATGTCTTAATTTCAGTAAAGTCTTAGATTTTTTATTTAAAATAATTTTTCATTTTTCAGTTACTGTTGAAATACAATGTTATATTAGTTTCTGGTATACAGTCCAGAGATTGGACACTACATAACTTATGAAGTGATCATCCCAATAAATCTAGACACCATACATAGTTGTTAGAATATTATTGACTACTAGCGGTCCGGTGCATGAAATTTGTGCACCGGTAGGGTCCCTAGGCCTGGCCGGCAATCAGGGCCGATTGGTGCCTTCCTTCCGGCTGCCGGCCAGGGCATCCTTTCCCTGGCTGCCAGCTGCTGGCCAGGGTCTTGCTTTGTTCTGCACCGCCCCTTGTTGGTCAGCGCATTTCATAGTGAACGATCGAACTCTCCATCTCCCAGTCGAACTCCCGAGAAGACACTTTGCATATTGGCTTTTATATATATAGATAGAAGATATTCCCTATGCTGTACTTTACATCCTGTGACTATTCTGTAACTACCAATTTGTACTTCTTTTTTTTTTCAATTTGTACTTCTTAATTCCTTCATCTTTTTCATCCATCTCCCAACCTCGCTCCCATCTGGCAACCATCAAAATATTCTTTGAATCTGTTCTGCTTATTTGTTTATTTATTTATTTTTTTAGTTTCAATTATTGATAAATATGTATTTATTACCCTTTTATTTATTTATTTTTTTGGTAATCCTCACTCAAGGGTATTTTTCCATTGACTTTTATTTTTAATATATTTTTTATTGATTTCAGAGAGGAATGGAGAGGGAGAGAGAGATAGTAACATCAATGATGAGAGAATCATTGATCGGCTGCCTCTTGCACACCCCCTACTGGGGATTGATCCTGAAACCTGGGCATGTGCCCTTGACCGGAATTGAACCTGGGACCTTTCAGTCTGCAGGCCAACTCTCTATCCACTGAGCCAAACCAACTAGGATTCCATTAATTTTTAGAGGGAGTACAAGGGAATGGGAGAGACAGAGAGAGAGAAATATCGAAGTGAGAGAAACATCAATTGGTTGCCTCCCGCATGCACCTGACCAGGGCCAGGAATGAATCTGCCACCAAGATACATGCGCTTGACCACTATCGAACCCAGAACCCTTTAGTCTTCAGGCGGACAGACACTTTAATCACTGAGCCAAATCTGCCAGGGCTGTCCCTCTGGATTTTTATCTGCCACACCTGGGTGCGGGACCAGCTAGTTTGCGTCTCCACTCCTCCCAGTCTTGATGTGGCTTCTTTATATCCTTAGTTGTAAAACTTTATTCAGTTAAACTCCAAGTAGTTCTGAATGATGGTTTTTCTGTGGTCTAGTTGTAATTTTGATGTAGTTATGGGAGGATGCAAGTACTGTATTTACCTATACCACCATCTTGACCAGTAGCCTCGTGAAGTCTTGATTCATTTTTTTCCTTGTCCGTCAGATCCAGTACACACCTAGAATCCACCACAGCTTGTCATCACTCTTCTGTCTCAGGGCTTACTTGACAGCAGTTTTTATTTCTTACTGGGATATAAAATAATGTTTAGTCTTGATTACATCTTAGATTTGATGAAATATCTATTTTTTATTTCAACAAATATTACATGTTTGTGGTGGATATAGACTTCTGATAACAGCTTTATTGAGATACTAGGGGCCCAGTGCATGAACTCGTGCACCATGAAAGGACTATGGGCTGCGAGGCTGCGGTGGGCACAGGGGCGGGTCTCGGCACATCCTCTGCACCCCCGCTGAGGCCCCTCCCACTGTGGCCCCTGGTCCCCGCTGCCAGCAGCCCTGCTCCCACCACCACTGCTCCCATGTGCTGATGGCGCTGGCCCCGCTTGCACCTGTTGACAGTGCGGAGCGACTGGGGCTGGCGCCAGCAGCGGGTGCAAGCGGGGCCGGTGCTGTCAGCAGTTGCGGGTGGCGGCTGCTGCCCCGATTGCCCCTCAGGAGCAGGGAGAGGTGGAGAAGCTCTGAGGGGCGATCGGGGCTGGCAGCTGCTGCTCTCATCTGCTGAGGGCGCCGAGCGATTGGGGCCGGTGCTGGGCGCCGGCAACAGGTGTGAGCGGCAGCTCTGGCACTGGCAGCGGGTGTAGGTGGAGCTGGCGCTGGCAGCAGGTGCGAGCACTGGGTGGGACCACGGTGCGTGGGAGCAAAGAATTTTCGGTAACCACCACAGGCTTGCCCCAATGACAGCAGCCAGTGCCCCGCCTTGGTTTGGTGCCCCGCTTACCTGCTCCACCATCCCGTTGCCGCCTGCCCACCGTGTTCTGAGCTCTGCCACCTGCTACCAATGCCCACCATGTTCCACGTGCCCCCTCTGGTGGTCAGTGCACGTCATAGTGACCAGTTGTTTGGTTGTTCAGTTGTTACGCCGTTCGGTCTATTTGCATATTAGGGTTTTATATATTAGTTAATTCACATACCATACATGTGAAATACACATTTCAAGTATGCAAGTCAGTGGTTTTAATATATTCACAGGTTGTTCAAGTATCACCAGTCCATTTTAGAACATTTTCATCACCCTAGAAAGAAACCCCCTACCTGTTAGTATTTGCTCTCCATTTCCTTCAAAATACTCTGGCTCTAAGCAGTCACTAATCTACTTTCTCTTTCCATGGATTTATCTATTTTAATATGTATGGACATAAATGAAATCATATAATATGTAGTGTTTTCAAACAGATTTGTTTTACTGAGCACAATAATATTTACTTACCATATTGTAGCATGAATCAGTACTTCATTCCTGTTTTACTAGATAATATTTCTTTTTTAAAAAAATATGTTTTTATTGATTTCAGAGAGGAAGGGAGAAGGAGAGAGAGTTAGAAACATCAATGATGTGAGAAACTTATTGATCGCTGCCTCCTGCATGCGACACACTGGGGATTCAGTCTGCAACCCAGGCATGTGTCCTTGACCAGAATCTAACCAGGGACCCTTCAGTCCATAGGCTGACACTCTATCCACCTAGCCAAACCGGCTAGGGCTAGATTATATTTCAATATATGGCTGTACCACATTTTGTTTATCCATTGATCAATTAAACTTTTTGGCTCTCATGAATTGTTTTCACTTTGGCTGTCATGAATATGCTGCTATAAACATCCATGTACAAGTTTTTGTTTCTCTTGGGTATATACCTAGGAGTGGAATTGCTGGGTCAAGTGGTAACTGTTTAACTTTTTGAGGAACTGCCATGCTGTCCTCCAAAGTGGCTGTGCAAATTTATAAATCTTGAATGAAAGAATTCTGTCTGTGGAACATACTTTTTATTCATCAACAAACAGAGTGGGGCAAAAGTAGGTTTACAGTTGTGAGTACATGAAACAGTTTATTCTCGTGCTATTTATTTATTAATTATTATTAATTGTATTATTTTCCATAGGCACAACTGTAAACCTACTTTTGCCCCACCTTGTATTCATTTAATGCCTATTTCAAGCATTGTCTTATGTCCCAGAATACATTTGTGAAAGACACAAAAAGATCTCTGCCTATATGGGTCTTATATTCTAGCAGAGAAGATAGACTGTAAACCTTAAGCTTAATAAATAAGTAATATGTGCTGAGGAAAAAGTAGAGCAGAGTAAAGGGGGTTGGGATTGTTGCAGTTTTAAATAGGGTGGTAAGGGCTGGCCGCATTGTGAAGAGAACAGTTGAGCAGATTTGAAGGAGTTACCTGCATGGCTGTCGAGGGGGGGAGCATTGCAGGCAGAGGGAACAGCCTATGCAGAGGCCCTGTGGAAGGAGAGTGGCTGGCATGCATAGTGAAGGGCACGGGGGAGTAGGGAGAGGCCTGGATTAGAGACATGACATGATCTGACTTAAAAGCTAACCTTACTTGTTGTGTAGAGAAGAGACTATAGGGCAACAGTGGAAGCAGGGAGTCTGGTGCGGTGAGTCTGAGAGAGCTTCTGGTCCTCCTTTCTCTCTCATGTCTTTGGCCTCATTTGGCTGGTCTACGATTTCTGTGTGTTCCTGAAGTGATGGTTTAATCCTCACTGGGGCCAGGTGGTTCCCTCCTTTCCTCCTTCCACCATTGCTGAGAACCATGACATTATGTGCCAGCCATTATTCATTTACTTTTTTATTTCCCAGCTTAGTTGAGAGGTAATTGACATATAATTAAACATCATTCTCGATGCAGGACTACAGGGGTAAGTAAGACAGGCCTGGTCTCTACCCAGTTGGAGCTGATATTCTAGGAGAGATGCCAGGCAGGACACAGGGAAGGAAATGGACAGGTGCGGCAGGGAAAAGTGTGAAGAGAACTCCCACATGGTACAGGGATGGAAAGTGAGGGGTGTTGGGGAAGGGTGTGTTCCAGGGAGGTGTCAGGGAAAGCCTGTCTGAGTAGGTGACAGCAAAGATCTGAAGTAAGAAAGGGGTGCCCTTGACAGAGGTACCGAGCAGAGGGAACAGGCTGCTTGAACTGAAGGTCAGCCGGAAGGTATGTGGAAACCCATCCTTGGTGGAGGGTGAGGAGGGCAGAGCGATCAGCAGTCTGCTTCAGACATGCCCTAGAAGGGGCAGGTGGGCATGAAGCAGCATTTTGGGGCTGACAGGCTGCCTGGCCCATTGTATTCTTCCTGTTTTCTCAGGTGTTGCTCACAGAGCTTTTGAAAATGATGTGGACGCCTTGTGTAATCTCCGGGAGTTCTTCAACTACCTGCCCCTCAGCAGCCAGGACCCAGCTCCCATCCGAGAGTGCCATGATCCCAGGTGAGTTGCAGGCTGGAGCACCTTCTCTCATTTTGCAGCTTGGCTTGCTTGTGTCTGGCCACTCTGCCCTAGCTGGACCTGCAGCATCTCTCCCAGTGGGTAGACTGGGTTAGATTGTGGGGTGTAGTGGTGTGTTTCCCAGGTGTGGGCAGTGGTGAGACATCTGTGTACAGGAGCAAAGAAAGGTTTTACTCTGTTTTACCTTTTTCCTCTGTGTAATATCTGATAGGTAGTTTGGGAATAAAGAGTGGCCAAAAAATTTGATTTCTTAGAGTCTTGTTTTGTCCAGAATTAGAGATGGAAGTTTTTGGGTGTGTGTCTTTTTTTTTTTTTTTTTAATATATTTTATTGATTTTTTTACAGAGAGGAAGGGAGAGAGAGAGTTAGAAACATCGATGAGAGAGAAACATCGATCAGCTGCCTCCTGCACACTCCCACTGGGGATGTGCCCGCAACCCAGATACATGCCCTTGACCGGAATCGAACCTGGGACCCGCAAGCCGACGCTCTATCCACTGAGCCAAACCGGTTTCGGCATTGGGTGTGTGTCTTGATATGAAATAATGGTGAAGTGGTACAGATAGCATGCCTTTTAGGAAATGTTCTTACACACACCTGCTTGTGGCCAGAGGCTGGGGTAGTCCTGGGGAAGGGTGTGTTGCTGGCCATCTAGAGAAGACCTTCTTTCCTGCTTGCTGTTGGGGCTACTGCCTGATGTGTGTCGGGGGGGCGGGGAGGCGGGTACCACAGAGTAAATCAGAGATTTAGGACATCATTTGGAGGTGTTATGGCCCAGGGGCTCAGAAATGCCTAAATACAGGGAGCCTGTTTTGGCCCAACCATACCCCCTCTTCATAGGATCTTAGGGAAGCCATATGCATATGTGTAAATGGTAGCATTTCATTGTCTGGTGGGGCTATACCCAATGCCCCAGTGCAGAGCTCTCTGGGAAGTTGGGCTGGATTGGGCATGTGGTTTGATCAAAGCAAATTTCATGCCATGGGTATATCGTGGGGTCAGAACAACCTCAGCCTGCCCACATGGGACAGGAAGGGCTGAGAGCTTGATGGAGAGGGGTATGTTGCTGAGTCCTCTTGTGGCCTGGGAGTGGGCCCGTGCGGGGCTCCTGCTCAGTCACATAGAGGCAGGAGGAAGCTGAGAGCCAGGAGCCTGTGTGACTGATCAGTCCTTGTCACACCAGGGGCCAGCTGCTTTGCTTTTTAGAGGAGCTCCAGCAGATTTGCCTTCCAGCAGGGAACGTAAACCCAAGTAATTTCAGCAGAACTCTGACTGCATTTACACGTCCTTGTTCTTTTCTTTATGATGCCTCGGAAAGTTAAACTGGGTCCTGTGTTTGCTACAGTCCTTTAGTGCCCTACACAGAACCTAGGACGCAGGAGTTATTCAGAGAGCATAAATGAAGGAATCACCTTCAGGGGAGTAAGCCCATTTTTTTCTTCTAAATGAAAACAGATCTTTTGGATTAATACCAAGCTTAGGTCCAGTTTAATGTGGTGGCAACAAAGGAATACATCTTTGGGGACTGCTTTGAAAGCCCAGTAAGGATGAATCAGCCCAGCCCTCATTTCCTCTCATAGAAGATAACTGGTTTTTCTGGTGTTGATTATATCATCTTCTTTTTCTATCCAAAGTGACCGTCTGGTTCCTGAGCTCGATACCATTGTCCCTTTGGAATCTACCAAAGCCTACAACATGGTGGACATCATACACTCTGTAAGTGCCGCATCTGCCTGTCTTGCCTATGCTAACTCAGCCACGTCCATGGTCATGTGCTTTAACCTAGTGAGGAGGCGCTGGACCCACAGGCCTTAACACCTGGCAATACAGGCAGAGCATGGGGTGGACCAAGACCAGGGACCACTGAGTAGAGTGTTTTGGGAAGAGTTAGTGGTTGTAGGCACTCCACCCGCTTGGATGGACTTGAGGGCTGGAGGGAGAAGGAGCCAATTGGTCCAACAGAGCTCAGGAGTTTTTGATGGCACTCTCAGGTGCATAGAGAAGGGGCCATGGCCCTAGAGTCTGGAGTTGAGGCCAGGTGACTGTTAGGTGCCTTTGTTTGGAGCCTTATGCTTAGAGGGCATTTTGCCTTTCTAGAGAAAGGAAAGTACATAGGGTATCCTCTGACAATGTTGAGGTGTGTGTGCGCGCGTGCGCATGTGTGTGTCTGTGTAGATAGGTACATAGGTCAGCCACTCTGGGAGATAGGAGTCATTTGTACCTTTTTGTTGGTATAGCAGATCCCTGGATTGCTAAGAAGAAAGGACAGTATCAGGGCATCTGTTGATGTCCATTGTCTTCTTCAGATTCTCATATGCACACTGTGTTCTCAGCAGTCCTTGCTTACCCGAAGCAATAACTCTATAGGCACAGCCTCTCCCAGAGCCCTGGCTCCCCCAGTGACCTATTACTTCTCCTCCTGTGCTCTGGGGAGCCAGCGTGAGCCAGTAACCACGGGCAGACTCTGCCTCTCCTCATTGCTAGGTTATAGCCTATTGAGCACCAGGAGAGCTGTGAAGACCTTTCTACCAACCTGCCCTGCTCTGACCTCAGCCTTCAGCACTGTCTACGTCAGCCGTGGGCAAGCTACGGCCCGCGGGCTGGATCCGCCCGTTTGAAATGAATAAAACTATTGAAAAAAAAGACCGTACCCTTTTATGTAATGATGTTTACTTTGAATTTATGTTAGTTCACACAAACACTCCATCCATGCTTTTGTTCCGGCCCTCCGGTCCAGTTTAAGAACCCATTGTGGCCCTCGAGTCAAAAAGTTTGCCCACCCCTGGTCTACATCCTCACAGTTGTGCCTGTCCCTCTCCCACTACCTCTGCTCCTTGACTCTCCAGCCCTCAATCTTCTTATTCCTCTGGAGTCCTCAACCCCTCCTGCTTCTGCTTTCTTGTCCCAGCTTGGACTCTACCAGATACTAATGGCCGGGCACTGTCCTGGTGCTGGCTCTGTCTGACACCGTGATGGACAAAATCCCTGCCTCAAGGACCTCACGTTTACTAGGAAGTGTGAGAGAGAAAACAAAAGCATACATGGCAAGGGTCGTTTTAGGTCCAAAAAATACTGTGAAGAAGGTAAAATCGGGTCTCAGTCATGAGCCCCGATTCTCCTTTTAACCCGTAGAGCCCTGTCCCTGGTTCAAGGCTTCAGTCATCTTTCCAGGTGCTGCCTGCGGGGCTGGAGGGTGCTGGAGGAAAGCCCAGAGCCCTGCTCCAGCCTGAGCTGGGTCCTCAGTGTGCCTCTCTGGTCGGAGTATGCGCTGTGGGCCTCCCCTCAGCATCTGTTCTTCACTTTTCCTAAGGCCTGATCCAACCCCTAACTTCTTTCTCCACTTCCCACTCTGATCAGATGATATGGGCATTTCCTTTATGGAGAAAATTGAAAGCATCACATTTATCACTCCCCACAAGTGACCATTTCTTCAGCCTCATCAATAAGGTGTCTCCACTTGGGTTCCTAAGCAAGATGTCTCTACCTAGGCTCCTGACTCCATCCTTCCCCAGCCAAAGTCTTGCTTTCTTGACGGTTTCTTTTTTTTTTTTTAAACCTCTAACTTTTGCTGTAGCCAGTTTGGCTCAGTGAAGAGAGTGTTGGCCTGTGGACTGAAGGGTCCCAGGTTCGATTCTGGTCAAGGGCACATGCCTGGGTTTCGGGCTCGATCCCCAGAGGGGGGTGTGCAGGAGGCAGCCGATCAGTGATTCTCATCATTGAGGTTTCTATCTCTCCCTCTCCCTCCTCTCTGAAATCAATAAAAATATATTTAACAGACAAACAAACAATAAAATCTTTACCTTTTTCTCCCTCTCGTAACTTCTTTCTCTTAGGAATAAATGTGTATGAACATGTATAGCTTTCTCATCTACTTAAAAAACACACAAAAAGCCCTAACCGGTTTGGCTCAGCGGATAGAGCGTCGGCCTGCAGACTCAAGGCTCCCGGGTTCGATTCCGGTCAAGGGCATGTACTTTGGTTGCGGGCACATCCCCAGTGGGGAGTGTGCAGGAGGCAGCTGATCGGTGTTTCTCTCTCATCAATGTTTCTAACTATCTCTATCCCTTCCTCTCTGTAAAAAAATCAATAAAATATATTAAAAAACACACACACAAAAAAACATGCCAAATTCAAATAAAGCCTTTTAAAAAGGCCTTCCTGGTTGTCCCATGAATCAAAAGGTCACTGGTTTGATTCCTGGTCAGGGCACATGACTAGGTTGTGGGCTCAATTCCCAGTAGGGGCTGTGCAGGAGGCAGTTGATCAGTGTTTCTCACAGAGATGTTTCACTTTCTCTCTCAAGTCAATAAAAACATTACAAAAATAAAAATAAACAGGCTGTACTAGTGTATCCTCCCCTAGCAGTGTGCACAGGGGTTTTCCCATCCAGCAGGGAGAAGGTGCCCCTCTGTCTGTTTTGCTTCCTTGGAGAGCCTGTGGTGGGGTGGCGGCTAACCAGCTCGTAATTCTGTAATGTCATTAGTTGTATCTTGTTCTTTATCGTTTTGAGCTCAGGAGTTAATTTATCCCTGCAGGTTGTTGATGAGCGAGAATTTTTTGAGATCATGCCCAATTATGCCAAGAACATCGTTGTTGGTTTTGCAAGAATGAACGGGAGGACCGTTGGAATTGTTGGCAACCAGCCTAACGTGGCATCAGGTAGGAAGGGGACGCTCTCATAGACCTCAGGTGGTGGTGAGGGGGTCAGGGCTGCCTGGCCTTCGGTGTCTACCTTCTGCTTTTTCCTCGGACATGGCCTTCCAAGCCAAAGAAAAGACTCAAATAGATGTTGTTATGAAAGCTGTTTTCTCTTTTAATGTTTATTTCTCAAATGCTTCTTTTATCCTTTCCTATTTTTTAAGGCCTTATTGATAACTTCCCTCCTGAACTTGTAAGGTCTTAACTTTTTCAGAGGTCTACTTTTTGTTCCCTTCAGTTAGATTTATGACTCATCCGTGAAACTGAGTTCCATGAGGGCAAGGGTGTTGGTGTCTTATTCAGTTTAACCTCCAGTGCCTCCAGTGGTTCCAGATACAGAGTATGTGACAAGTTAAATCTTGCTGTGTCTGTGCCCTACAGCTTTCTGGTAATATGGCCAGACCCGAGTCACAGCCAGGTGTCAGGGACTCTTCCATGGTTGTGCTCTGGGTCGGGTTGGGAGTGTGGAGTGGGGACCTTAGATACTGTTTTCCTGTCATGTATGGGACCCTGACATGGAATGTGTATTTTATTTCTGGAGGAAACTTTTCTTGCTTTCTAATGTGCTTCTAGGTATGGGAGGGCAGCAGGGCTTTCTCTGCAGGGCTCAGCAAGTCCCAAGTCAGGATATACAGAGAGAAGGAGGAACTGATGGCTCCTAAAGGGACATGGCCCAGAGTGAACATGCAGCCAGCTGTCTATACAGAGGCTGGCCAGCCTGTCCCACTTAGCCAGTGACAAAACTTATGAAGAAGCAGGAATACCAGTGATAGCTTCAGGAATCTGCCTTGGACTTTGTTTTTGCTGGATTTATCCATCTAAAAACACATAACTTTGAACTTCGGGGGCGGCGGTGGAGCCGGCGAGGACAACGAGGACCGCAGGAGCGAGCCCTCGGCTTGTCGCTCGCCATGCCGACTGGGGAGGAGCTCTACCGCAACTATGGCCTCCTAGCCGGTGCCACGAGCCAGTGGGCAGCATAAAGATGCCTATCAAGTGATATCAGATGGTGTGAAAGGTGGTACCAAGGAAAAAAGGTTAGCAGCTCAGTTTATTCCAAAATTCTTTAAGCATTTTCCAGAATTGGCTGATTCTGCTATCAATGCACAGTTAGACCTCTGTGAGGATGAAGGTGTACAATTCAACGGCAAGTAATTAAAGAGCTTCCTCAATTTGCCACTTGAGAAAATCTTCCCCGAGTAGCAGATATTCTAACCCAACTTTTGCAGACCTATGACTCTGCAGAATTTAGCTTAGTGAACAATGCCCTATTAAGTATATTTAAGATGGATGCAAAAGGGACTTTAGGTGGCTTATTCAGCCAAATCCTTCAAGGAGAAGACATTTTAGAGAACGAGCAATCAAATTCCTTTCTACAAAACTTAAGACTTTACCAGATGAGGTCTTAACAAAGGAAGTAGAGGAACTTATACTAACTGAACCCAAAAAGGTCCTAGAAGATGTGACTGGTGAAGAATTTGTCCTGTTCATGAAGAAACTGTCTGGGTTAAAGAGCTTACAGACAGTGAGTGGAAGACAGCCACTTGTAGAGTCGGTGGCTGAACGGGCTGACCTAGAACAAACCTTCAACCCGTCAGATCCCGACTGTGTGGACAGGCTCCTACAGTGCACTTGGCAGGCAGTACCCCTCTTCTCGAGAAATGTGCACCCCACAAGGTTTGTGACTGACTTCTGTGAGCAGGTTCTACCTGACCTCAGCTCCTTCACTACTCCACTGGGGGGCCTTGATAGACAGTTGGAGGTATTGAAACTGTTGGCGGAAATGAGTTCATTTTGTGGTGACATGGAAAAGCTAGAAACAAATTTAAGGAAACTGTTGGATAAGCTATTGGAGCACATGCCTCTCCCTCCAGAAGAAGCAGAAAATGGGGAGAATGCTGGTAATGAAGAACCTAAGCTGCAATTCACTTATGTGGAATGTTTGTTGTACAGCTTCCACCAGTTGGGTCGAAAACTTCCAGATTTCTTAACAGCCAAACTGAATGCAGAAAAGCTCAAAGATTTTAAAATTAGGCTGCAGTACTTTGCATGGGGCCTGCAGGTTTATATCAGACAACTTCGCTTGGCTCTCCAGGGTAAAACAGGCGAGGCCTTAACAACAGACGAGAACAAGATTAGAGTGGTTGCATTGAAAATAACAAATAACATCAATGTTTTAATCAAGGATCTCTTCCACATTCCTCCCTCTTATAAGAGCACAGTAACATTATCCTGGAAACCTGTACAGAAGGTTGAAATAGGGCAAAAGAGAGCCGCTGAAGATACAACTTCTGGTTCACCACCTAAGAAATCTCCAGCAGGACCAAAAAGAGATGCAAGGCAGATTTATAATCCTCCTAGTGGGAAATACAGCAGCAATTTGGGCGACTTTAATTATGAGAGGAGCCTTCAGGGGAAGTAGAGGTGGCCGAGGTTGGGGAGCACGAGGAAATCGTAGTCGGGGAAGACTCTACTGAATAAGACATCACATTCTTCAGCATCGTCATGAGCTTAATATACTTAAATATACTCATTGGATTGCCGGGGTTGTCCCTTAAAAGGACCGCTGCCTTCAGCTAAAAACTTATTGTTCTTTATACCTTTGTATGTATGATCTACTTTTGTAACAGACCATGGTTGTGTCTAAGGTAAAACCACAGCAATATTTTTGGATGCTTTGTGCGCAATCTTGTTTTTGCAATATCATCATTATTCAGACTTCATATTGTGAATTTTTTAAACATCTTAATAATTTGTTGAGAGCTATTCAAATCTAAAATATAATGGAATTCTATTTCTGATAACTGGTAAAGATAATCAGTTTTGAAAGCTTACTGGTTTTCTTCTCCCCTCTGTCCTTTTCCCCCAATATATAGAAAAGAGTAATGGTCAATTTTAACATTTGGTTTTCATTGTTTTTTTTTAAAATAAAGCTGCTAGGCAATGGTTCAGCATTCCTACCTAGTGTACTAAGAGCAAACTACTTAAATGTAGAAGTATTACATTTTTAGGAGAATGTAAGCTGCTTTGCACTGCTTACTTAACTCTTCTCCATATGTTGGGATAAGCTTTTGAATATGGGATCTTACTATTTGAATAGAAATGTGTATGTATAATGTACGTACATACATACATAAGATATGTGTGTGTGTGTGTGTGTATATGTATACAGACTACACAACATAAATCATTTTTTAAAATTCCAGGAACAGGTAATCTTTGACATGGTGATTACCCTTTTGAGGCTGAATCCATTATTAACTTGTTATCTAGGTTTTCTTCCCAGTACTGAGGGATTTTGAGTCCACTGCACTTACATGATTATTGTTATTTAAAACTGAAAATAAACAAAGGCTGCGTTTTCAAAGATGAGTTTGGCGATCCCTTTTGGAGAAATACAGGCAAAATACTGAATCTGATGTACATATAGGTTTCTAAAGGATGACATAGAATAATTTAGAATTTGGGAATTGAATAACCAGGGCAATCCAGGAAAAGTGACTTGATAACATGTTCTACCAATAATAAGGGATTGTCTCTGTTTGCTTTTGCCACTTTGAAGATTTTAACTTCTCAGGTTATCAAAATTATTGTATAAGTTAGCCAATAGAATACTTAGGTTAAAAAACAGATGGGGGAGTTTGTGGAGTGTTTAATGTCATGGGCATTTTTAGTAGCATAGGTCCTTTGCTCTGCATTTGAATGTTTCATATCTTTTTGTTTCATAGTTAATATTCCCTCCTCAAGTTTGCTACTCTAATCCAATGTCTGAGTAACATTTTCTAGTAGTTTGGCATATTTTTTGAGGAATAGTTAGTAATTCCAACGGTAGTGTCTTCATTACTATTAACCCTTACATTGGGGAAAAAACAAAACCCCTTTGTTAGAATTACTGCACATGTTTATGGGATAAATATTTTTTGAAGACTAGAATTATACAAGTGAGCATAAGAAATTGTTCAGCTTGATTATGGAATGGTGGCAATAATCTAAACATTCCGAAAGACAATGAGCTGAACCTGAGCTCCCTTGGCATCTGAACAGACTTAGGAATATGGAATTGCTATTTGAAAACTGTGATCAGGCGGCCGAAAGCCAATTCAAGTACAGTGGGGCCTTGACTTACGAGTTTAATTCATTCTGTGACGGAGCTCGTAACTCAAATTACTCGTATGTCAAATCATTAAAGTGAACGAGTGAGACACGTGATGCTGGGCTGATGTTGTGGCGTTCACTGTGACGTTCGCTGCGCCAACTAGCGGTGGGGTATCTGAAGCTGGCTTGTAACCCGAATTTAGCTCGCAACTCAAAGCAAAAAATCGGCCCAGAGACGGCTCGTATCTCAAAAAACTCGTTAGTCGGGACACTCGTAAGTCAAGGCCCCACTGTATAGGAACTGTATTAGGACTACAGTTATATAAATTTGAACATTAGGGGTAACTTTTCCTCTTTTTCTTTTTTAAAGAATATTTGTAAACTCAAAGCTGAGCAGAATTGACTCTAAGTTTGATACTGAGTTGACTGTGTTTCTTCCTTTGCCATCTCATTGTTCCCCTTCCCCTTCCTGAGGCAATCATGCACAACTTAGGTTACTTTTGCTTCGAAAATTTGAATGAAAAACTTCATGTCATGATTGTTTTTCTTTTGCAAGACATCTGTTTATCACATTGTTCAAAAGTAAATGTTTCCTTATGCTTTTGAAATAAATTTCCTTTTGTAATTAAAAGTAAAAATAAAAAAACAAAACAAAAACACAATACATAACTTTTCTGCCTTACAATAGCACATAGTCTGTTTTTGCTTTTGTTTTGAGGTTTGAGGTTTATTTGCTTGTTGTCTACTCTACACCTGGACAGTGCCCTTTAGCTTTGCTAAGGCAAACAGAAGGTCAAGTATCAGAACTCCCTGCCATTTGTGTGTGTGGTTGGGAGGCCCAGGCCAACACCTCATTCATTCTCAGTGGCCTTAACTCTGTGGGTCTGCTCCTCTTCCTCCTCATCTGTCCATTCTCTGTCTCCCGTGGAACCCTTACCAACTGTTGACTCTGAGAAGAAACCTCTCTATAAAATTTTTGCCATTTTTATTTTGACATCTTGACCTGAAGTCCCCCATTTTTAAATTGGTGTTTGTTTTCTTATTCCTGTGTTTTAAATAGTTCTTTGTATATGTTAGATAGCAGTCCTCAACCAGATGCGTATTTTGCAAATATTTTCTCTGGTCTGAGGTTGTCTTCTTATTCTTTAGACAGTGTTCTTTGCTGAGCAGAAGGTTTTAATTTAATCAAGCCCAGCTTACCAATTATTTCTTTCATGGATCATTCTTTTGATCATATATCTCAAAATTTACCCGTATACCTAAGGTCTTCTAGGTTTTCTTCTATGTTATCTTCCAGGAGTTTTATAGTTTTGTGTTTTACATTTAGGTCTGTGGATCCATTTTGAATTGATTTTTGTAAAAAGCAGAATCTGTATCTAGATCAGTTTCTTTTGCTGTGGGTGTCCAGTTCCAGCACCATTTGTTGAAGAGATTATTTTTATGCCATTGTGTTGCCTGTGCTCCTTTTCACCATCAGTTGATTATATTTATGTGGGTCTATTTCTGGGCTCTCTGTTTTGTTCCATTGATCTGTTTGTCTATTCTTTCACTATTACCACTCTCATCTTGATTATTGTAGCTTTATAGTAAGTCGTACAGTTGGGTAGTGTCAGTCCTCCAACTTTGTTCTTCTTCAACATTGTGTTGGTTGAACTGGGTACTTTTGCTTCTCCATATAAAGTTCAGAATCAGTTTGTATATATTCACAAAATACTTGTTAGGATTTTGATTGAAATTGTATTAAATCTAAACATCAAGTTGGAAGGAACTGACCTCTTGACAATATTGTGTCTTCCTAACTGTGAACATGGAATATCTCTCCATTTATTTAGTTATGCTCGCGCCAGTTGCATGCATGCGTTTCAATCTGTCATTGTCGATCGTGAATTTGGTTGTTTTTGTTGACATTCATATTAAAATATTTATTCTAATTAATTTCCTTTCAGTGTGCATGAATCTGTGCACCAGGGCACTTGTTAGTAACACAGTTTCTCAGATGTACTAGCCCTATTTCAAGTGCGTAATAGCTACATGTGACTAACGGCTACCACATTGACTAGCACAGCCAGAGAACATTTCCATCATCTAAAAGAAAGTTCTTTTGGACAGCACTAGTATAGAGCAAATTGGAGATTTATTTATTCTTTTGATCCACCAGTATGTTGAATTTTTTTGTAGCTACTCTTTTTTATGTACAGGCAGTCCTTGGGTTATGTCGGACTCGACGTATATCATTTTGTGGTTATGTCGCCATCTCCCATTTATTTATAAAAAAAAAAGTTCCATCATTTTGACTTATGTACATATGTGCTTTGTTTTTTATTATTTATTTACCACAAGTAAAAGTCAGGAATTGTTATCTTTCTTTTAAATTGTTTTACTGTTTCACTTCATTACTGCTGTGTATGTGCTCCATGTGAGTGACGTAGGTGCTTATGTAGATGGGTTTCGACTTACGGCAAAAATCGTGTTACGTTGCGCTGTAGGAACGGATCTCCAACGTAATCCGAGGACCTACTGTGTGTGTGTGTACTTTTATTGATTTCAGAGGGGAAAGGAGAGGGAGAAATAGAAACATCAATAATGAGAAAATCATTGATTGGCTCCCTCCTGCACACCCCCTATTGGGGATTGAGCCCACAACCTGGGCATGTGCCCTTGACTAGGATCTAACCTAGGACCCTTCAGTCTGCAGGCCGACGCTCCATCCATTGAGCCAAACCGACTAGGGCTGTAAATACTCTTTATCAGATTGTAGAAGTTCCATCGCACTCTTAGTTTACTGCTAATTTTTAATTATGAATGAATATTGAATTTTGGCAAATGCTTTCTCTATATATGTTGAGATGACCATATTATTTTCCTACTTTAGTAGTTTCACTCGTTTTCACACGTTAAATCAACCTTGAATTCTTGAAATAAATGCCACTTGATCATGATGCATTAGTTTTTATATATTGCTGGATTTGAACTGGTAATATATTGGGAATTTTTGCATCTGTGTTGATGAGGGATTTTGGTCTGCATTCTCTGTCATAATATCCTTCTTCTATGGTATCAGGGTAGTGCTGGCCTCATAGAATATGTTGATAATTGTTCTAGGAGCGGGATTTACTAGTAATTGAACTCTGCTTCGTGTCACTTTATAGATGCCATCTCCTTTAACACGTTAAGCGCCCCATCAGTCACCGGTGACTGACACTATACTTTCTGTCCGGAAGACAAAACAGGCTGGGCGCTTAACGTGTTAATCCTTACAAACTTGGTAGGAGGTAGTAACATCCTACTTTGCAGGATAGGAACCTCACCTCAGAAACATAAAGTCATTTCCCAAGGGCACATAGCTGTAATTGGTGGGGCCAGGATTTGATTTCAAGCTACAGGGACTCCAAGACCAGCCCCTGAATGATACTTCCCACTACGGTTCCATGGGGGTAAACTAGGCTGTGCCTCAGATGGCAGCAGTCCTTCAGTGTGAGGTAGGCCTGGTAATCTGCACAGGGCTGTGCTCCCAGCAAGGGAGCTTGTGGGGCGGAGGCCACGCCCAGGCCCTCCTCGGGTAGTGCCAGGTGGGTTCTCTTGTCTGCCCTGTCTTTCCTGGAAAGTGAGAGTCCCCCTTTTCCATTCTCTGAAGAGGAGATGTTGGTGCCTCTATAGAAATCGCTCTTGGATTGTGAGTGGAACTGGGAATTGCCCAGAAGCTCAGCCTGGATAACTTCTCTCTTCTAGGATGTTTGGATATTAATTCTTCTGTGAAAGGGGCTCGTTTTGTCCGGTTCTGTGATGCTTTCAACATTCCACTCATCACTTTTGTTGATGTCCCTGGTTTTCTGCCTGGTAAGTCATTGACAGAGGTGGGAGCCAGGAGAGGTGGCTTTCCCACTGAGGTCCCCACTTCATTTGGAGATTTTGCAGATTCCCTGAAGATTTGTGACTTCTCCATAGTCTGGTTGTCCAGAATATGGAGCTGTGTGAGGGTTGCTCCTCTCCTGGCCTTTTGGGGAGCAGGGGAAGACCTCACAGCTGAGAGTGGCAGGCAGACCTTGTGAGGGCTATTGTGGGTATCTAGTAACTGTTCTTCTTTACCTAGGCACAGCACAGGAATACGGGGGCATCATCCGGCATGGCGCCAAACTTCTCTACGCATTTGCCGAGGCAACTGTGCCCAAAGTCACAGTTATCACCAGGAAGGTGAGAAGTTCACTGGAGCCTGGGAGCCCATCCCTCCTGACCTCATGGTCGTGGTTGGAGAGGTGGCCGAGAGTTGCAGCAGGGGTAGGAGGAGTGTATGTTCACCCTAAAAGATTGTGTGAGGACAGCATTTATATACTTGGGGACACATCCTGCAGAGCTGTCCATGGTCATCTCTGGGAACTGAAAATAGCAGTGGAAGAAGCTGTGAAAGAATGGTGTTGATCGTGAGAGCTGCTGGCCTGCACCCAGGCAGTCTCTGCTCTGGCTCCCTGGTCTCACACACATGGGGCGTTCAGTAGCCCGGAGGGGGCGAAGGGGCGGGGGCTCTTCTTCTTTTCATTCTCATTTCATTTGGATTCTTGGGATCTGTCAGGGACAGGATCTGGTTGACTCAAGCGCTAACATTCGCCTTGTGGGTCTTTTCTAGGCCTATGGTGGTGCCTATGATGTCATGAGCTCCAAGCACCTGTGTGGTGACACCAACTATGCCTGGCCCACAGCAGAGATTGCAGTCATGGGAGCAAAGGTGAGGATCTCTAGCTTTCCTTTTTCCTGGGCCTAGAGACTGTACCCTTTCAGCAGGAGCTTAAAGCACAGCTGGGAAATGTTGGAAAGAGGCCAGGGTCCCCAGGATGGACCCAGACTCCAGGGAGATGGGGCCTGGAACTTGGAAAGTTTCCCTCCTGGGGCCCCAGGGCCAGTTCGGCCTCCTGTCCTGCACTCTCACTTCAGCCCATGCTGCAATCTCATGCTCAGGGTTTTGAGATTGTCAGTAAAGAGATGAGTCAGCTGAAGGAGCTGTTGGGAGGATTGGACATTTCCCCCAACCCCATCTCATCTCCTAGGGAGGGCCCCAGAGCCACTCCTTTGAGCCCACAGAAGCTGAACTGACCCTGGTGACTTTGTTTTGTTCTGAACCCGGTGACTTTGGGCAAGGTACTTCCTGTTGCTCAGCCTGTTCCTCACTCCTTTCCTGCTTTTAAATAGCTGTTGGTGTTGAACCAGATAACTACATCCCCCACCGTCTGAGCTGACTTTTAGGGATTCTGATGTGAAGGCTTATTTTTCAATTCCTCCTACTTCTTCATTTGCAGTTCAATGTGGCATCCTCTGGCCACAGAATTTTGTACTCAGGGTTCAGGATAATGAAAAAGGAAAACAGCATTTTACTTCCCCTTGATGCAGGAGACCACGGATGTAATAGTGGAAAATAGGCCACATGTCTTTGGATCAGTGCAATTGGCTGATGGTAGGACGGAATCTGGGGAAACAAGCTCCTGGCTTTGCCTGGGCTGCCTGTTATTGGGGCCACAGCTGAGCGTCCCATCACACAGCCCCATCATGGAATCATGACGGCTGACTCCAGGCAGTTCCCATGTCTGTGCCCTGGCACCTGGAGCTGGCCCTTCACTCCAGTACACTTTGATTTACCAAGAGATTGACAATCACAGATAATGAGTTAATGAGTTGAGGGAGGTCTGTCCAGGTTGCAATCTCCATTGAAATTCATTAACCCCTCTCATGACAGGGTGCTATGGAGATAATTTTCAAAGGGCGTGAGAATGTGGAAGATGCTCAGGCAGAGTATATCAACAAGTTTGCCAATCCTTTTCCTGCAGCGGTGAGAGGTAGGCACTGTGGTGGGGATGGCAGCATAGTTCATTTGTTGGGTCACTTGCTCTCATTCTTTTCCTCCAAAAAGTCTCTCATAAACTGCCTTTTGCCATTACAGTTGAACCTGGAGACTGTTAAAGGTAGGGGTTGTCCCTGGGCAATCATCACCTTAAGGACAATGGGACCTGTTTTAGGCTGCTTTGGAAACCAGGATGTAAGCAACATTGCTGAAATGGCTAAATTTTTTAGTTATGTTCTAGTTTCCTATTACTCTGTAAAACTTGACCATAAAACAGAGTGAGTTCAAATAACCCCTCCTCCTTATTTTGCTCATGGCTCTGTAGATCAGTAATTTGGTTTGGGCTCAGCTGGGTGGTTCTTCTGCTGGTCTTGCCTGCGATCATTCAGCTGTAGTCATCTGATGGCCTCTTACATGGTTGGTGCTGGCTGCTAGCTAGACTCTCTCCATATGGTTTCTTTTCTTTTCTTTTTTTAAAAATATTTTTTATTGATTTTTTACAGAGAGGAAGGGAGAGAGATAGTTAGAAACATCGATGAGAGAGAACCATTGATTAGCTGCCTCCTGCACACTCCCCACTGGGTATGTGCCCGCAACCAAGGTACATGCCCTTGACCTGAATCGAACCTGGGACCCTTGAGTCCGCAGGCTGATGCTCTGTCCTCTGAGCCGAACCGGTCAGGGGGTCTCCATACGGTTTCTTATTCTTGAGGCTAGTCCATGTGACTTGAGGGCAGCAAAAGGCTGAGAGGAGAAGCTGCAAGGTGCCTTGAGGCCTAGGTTTGAAAGTTGCAGTGTCACTTTTGCCACATTTTGTGGCAAGTCATAAAGCCAGGTAAAGAAATAGAATCTACATCTTTTTTTTTTTTTTTTTAATATATTTTATTGATTTTTTTACAGAGAGGAAGGGGGAGGGATAGAGAGTTAGAAACATCGATGAGAGAGAAACATCGATCAGCTGCCTCCTGCACACCTCCCACTGGGGATGTGCCCGCAACCAAGGTACATGCCCTTGACTGGAATCGAACCTGGGACCTTTCAGTCCGCAGGCCGACGCTCTATCCACTGAGCCAAACCGGTTAGGGCAGAATCTACATCTTTTTAAATTTATTTATTTATTATTTATTTTTAACATGTTTTTATTGATTTTGGAGAGAGAGGAGAGAGGGAGAACCATCGATGAGAGAGAGCCATCCGTCAGCTGCCTCCTTCATGTCTCCCACTGGGATTGAGCTGCAACCTGGGCATGTGCCCTCTGACTGGGAATCGAACCAGTGAACTCTTGGTTCATGTGTCAATGCTCAACCACCAAGCCACACTGGCCGGGCATATTTTTTATTTTTTTAACCCTCACCTGAGGACATGCTTATTGATTTTAGAGAGAAGGGGAGAGAGAGCGAGAGAGAGAGACAGAGACAGAGACAGAGACAGAGGCAGAGTTCGATCTATTTGAGAGAGTAACATTGATTGGTTGCCTTCCTGTACCCAAACCTGCAGCCTAGGTGTGTCCTGACCAGGAATCGAGCCTGATACCTTTTGGTGCATGGGAGGATGCTCCAACAACTGAGCCACACAGGCTAGGGCCAGAATCTACTTCTTCATGGAAGGCGTGTCAGTGTCACATTGTACAGGAATGGGAGGAATTGTAGCTATTTTTGAAAATACACATTTATTTTCTTTATTTCCTGTTGAATTCATCTTGGCAGGGAGAGAGAGGGTCACATTTTCCTTTTCTTGCAAAGTTGGGGACCTGCCAGAGGAATAGGGGAGCTCCAGGGATGCAGAAGAGAGTTCAGAGGGCCCAGCCTCTCTTCTATCAAGTTGGGGCCAGCTCACTCTTTGGGTCCCAGAGATGGTGCCCAGGTTGAGCACAGATTGGAGAGTGGCACCGTTGGGGATGCAGATGATCTCCCTTTTTTGTGTTTCACCAGGGTTTGTGGATGACATCATCCAGCCTTCCTCTACACGTGCCCGAATCTGCAGTGACCTGGATGTTTTAGCCAGCAAGAAGGTACAACGTCCTTGGAGGAAACATGCAAATATTCCGTTGTAAACGAATCAAAGGAAAGTAAGCCAAGAGCTAATTACTGCCTGGCCATTTGAACGCATCCCTTCCTTTTTTTTGCAATCATGAAACCATTGAATCTAAATAACAGTATTTACTTGGAATGGCCAAGTTTATTAAATTCTAGAAAGATTTCATTTGCTGTAAAATTATT
This sequence comes from Myotis myotis, assembly GCF_014108235.1. Lineage (NCBI taxonomy): Eukaryota > Metazoa > Chordata > Mammalia > Chiroptera > Vespertilionidae > Myotis > Myotis myotis. Next base: position 29,869,891 of record NW_023416317.1, on the reverse strand, counting down.
TTCTTTATTAAAAATATTAATTGGTATATTTTTGAGCATACATTTCTTTTTTTATGGTAGAAATATGAAAAATCAGGATAACTAGAAGCAGTATATATAGTATTGTCATCTAGAGCTGTCCCTGATTTGACACCTCTGTGTATTATTTTCCTTTTCTCCCCCAAGAATTAATTTTTTCTCTCCACAGGTGAGAGAGTAAGTTTTAGGGTAAAGAATTTATCTGCTTAGGCTTCAGTTTCCTGTCTTTGAAACAATACACCCTATCTTTTAATTCCTCCAGGACCTGTAGAGGATTAAATGAAATGTGTGTGTGTGTGTGTGTGTGTGTGTTTATGTTTATCTAACAGAATACATTCTCAAATTTTCAAACCTATAGAAATGTTGTAGAAGTTGTATTATGGAACCTTCACTTAGATTCTCCAGTTCTTAACATTTTCTACATTTGCTTCATCTCTTTCATAAATTTATAATCTTTATTTTTATTGGCCCATTTGAAAATAAGTTACAGAATCCTGACCCTTTGTTCCCCCAAAATGTCAGTTTATTTCCTAGGAAACCAGGCTTATTATCTTACACTAAAGGCCCAGTGCACGAATTCGTGCACGGGTGGGGTCCCTCGGTCTGGCCAGCAATCAGAGCTGACCGGGGGGCCGGCCGGCCAGTGGGAGGGGCCACGGGAGGTTGGCCAGTGAGGGGGAGGGGCCATGGGAGGTTGGCTGGCTGGCCTCCTTGATCTAGGCCAAAGGGGGGGGCGGGGCAGCCGGCTGGGGGGAGGGGCCGTGGGAGGTTGGCCAGCTGGGGGGAGGGGCCGTGGGAGGTTGGCTGGCTGGCCTCCTTGATCTAGGCCAAAGGGGGGGGCGGGGCAGCCGGCTGGGGGGAGGGGCCGTGGGAGGTTGGCCAGCTGCGGGGAGGGGCCGTGGGAGGTTGGCCGGCCGGGGGGAGGGACTGCAGGAGGTTGGCCGGCAGGGGGAGGGGTGATGAGAGGTTGGCCAGCTGCAGGAGTTTGGCTGTGGGAGCGCTCTGACCACCAGTGAGCAGCTTCTTCATTGAGCATCTGCCCCCTGGTGTCAGTGTGCATCATAGCAACTGGTCAACCGATCTTTTGGTTGCTTAGGCTTTTATATATATAGTCTTTTATGACTGACATTTTTGAAGTGTTTGCCAATTATTTTGTTGACTGTCTTTAAATTTGGGTTTGTCTGATTGTTTCTGGATGTTCAGATTCAGGTAAGAGCAATACATATGAGTGTTGTTTCTGTGTATCACATTAGGAAACAGGTGATGTTAGTTTTTCCCTTTATTGGTGAAGTTGACTCAGATCACTTGGTTAAGGTGGTGGTTGCAAGGTTAACATTTTCTCTTTGTAATGAATAACTAATCTGGAAACTGTTTTAAAGCCTGTCTGTCAACAAACTTTTATCCAATACTTTTAGTATTCATTGATGATGAATTCTATTCTACATTGATTGTAAAATATCACATTTCTAACCTTGTCATAATGTCTGCCTTTATTAGTTGGTATTGTATTGGAAGGAAGAACTTTCTCTTCTGTTTTTGTTTTAGTATTAGTTTTGACTCCTTGATTTTTTAAAAACATTTTTCCTGAAATAATTTTTTTCCACATTTTTTTATTTTATTGATTTTTTACAGAGAAGAAGGGAGAGGGATAGAGAGTTAGAAACATCGATGAGAGAGATTGATCAGCTGCCTCCTGCATGCCCCCCAGTGGGGATGTGCCTGCAACCAAGGTACATGCCCTTGACTGGAATCGAACCCGGGACCCTTGAGTTCGCAGGCCGACGCTTTATCCACTGAGCCAAACCAGTTCGGCTAATTAATTTTTCTTACTATGCCATCAACCTATCAAATTTTCAAGCACAAGTTAGTTATGTTTTTCTCCCTGCCCCGTCCCTACCCTACCTACCCCAAGAGTTAGTTTCTTGAGATTGGGAGCCATATATTATTCATAATTAAAATCTGTGCTTGGTACACAGTAGGTGTTTCATAAATGGTTGTTTTTTTTTTTTAATATATATTTTATTGATTTTCTACAGAGAGGAAGGGAGAGAGACAGAGAGCCAGAAACATCGACCAGCTGCCTCCTGCACATCTCCCACTGGGGACGTGCCCGCAACCCAGGTACATGCCCTTGACTGGAATCGAACCTGGGACCTCTCAGTCTGCAGGCCGACGCTCTATCCACTGAGCCAAACCGGTCTCGGCTCATAAATGTTTTAATGAATGAATGTTTAATAAAACTTTAGACTCCTGGATTTGTTTAAAATTTAATTTTATTTATTTTGATGCAGAAAATTTCCTGATTTAGCCTCTGGGAGCTCCTTCAAGCTGGCTTGATGCTTTTGATATGTCCCAATAATTTTTTGTGCACTTCCTTATTTTTTGACACACAATAATGTAGCCCTGGCATAGTCTAGGGATTTCTCCAAGAGCCCTGGCTTCTTTTAGATGTCATTTAGAAGCTTTAATTGGCAGATGTTCACATTGAATCTGGGGTGTCATTGCTTCTATTTTCAGAAGACATGGAAATGATTATACAAATATGTGGATATATATGTATGTGGGGAACTTGCATGTGTAAGTATGCATTTATTTTATATATAATTTTAAAATTATGAGTTCATGCTGACTTTTAATTCCAATCTAACATACTGGTTCTTCTTTGCCTTCCCCTATTCCATATTTATGTCTGTTTTCTCCCACAGTGATAAAACTGACTTCCATTATCTTTAACATATTTTACTCATTTGCTCAATCCTACAATAAATATAGAAGTTTCAGAACCACTACAACCATGTCAACAATTAACCCCAAGGTAAAGTTCAGGACTCTTGTAGTTCTGTCTTTAAACTGAAGGTACACGGTTATTTGGGTCAGTAACTGGGTGGCTATCTGAGTCTTTTGTCGGTTTCCCCGCGCCCTTGTAGACTACTTTATTGAGTATGTAAAGCTTTGAATCATACAGAACTGGAGATTCTAAGTAGTTCCGACAGAAAGACCAACCGTGGAGTGCTGTTCCAGTATGCCCCAGAGGGCGTGCTTGCTTCTGTGGTGAGAGCCCTGGGTCCTCCCACCACTGACGACTTTCCCTCGTTCCAGCCCCTTGGCTCCAAAGGTCTGTAAGCCCTGCTTGGATGTTGCATCATTTAAAGCTCATTTTGACCAACGCCAATATGTGACATCATCCACGTTCCCCATTTCTACCAGCTACCCCACCATGCCAGGTAGCCAGGCTTAAGTCCTTGGGAGTTTATTTTTTTAAGTTCTTTTGAGCATCTTTCTTCCCTCTCCAATTGAAGAATGGTACTCTCCATTCTAGTTGTGCTTTTGCAGTTGTCTTACTCTCATCTCTCTGGCCTCCTCCTAAGCCTGTTCTGAGTTAATAGACTGACTGCAGGTCCAGATTTTGTTGCATTCCTCTGCTCTAGCACTTCCAGTGGTTAGTACGCTCTTCTCCAGTCTTTGACTCAGAGTTTTTTGTCTGTTCCTCCCTTGCTTGCCTAGTGAGTTTTCTGAGCCCAGTCTTATTGCCTCCACCTTGGAACACTTGCTCTGTAGTCTGCTCATGCTCAAGGGCCTGACATCGCCATGAGTTCATCTTAAATTCTGAACTGATTCTGCTTATAGCAGGTTTTTTTCTTAAAGCACCTGATTGCCCCCCCCCCCCCCTTTACATATATTTGTATTTCTAACTAGGCGGGAAGCTCCTGAGGGGCAGAGACTGTGTTGGCCAGAGGTTCTTTGTACTCCTCTTTGGCTCCTAGTACAGAGCTGACACGAACACTGTAAGCTTGGAAACGAGGTGAAGCAGACCACTTGGCTTTTAGAGGCCTCCTGGCTAAGGAAGGATCATGCAGGTTGGTCACTGTGTGGCTCAACAGCTTAACATGCCTGGGGCCAGCCAGTCTAGGCTTTGATCTATTTTGGGAACGACTGTACTATAGTCCATGTTAAGAATAAGAGCAAACACAAGCTTGTGTTTTATCAGGTTGTGAAATCTGGATGCTGAGAAGCTTTGTGCCTGGGCCTGCTAAAACAGGGAAGCCAGCCCAGTAAAGCATTCGGGCAGGAGGCTTCTAGAAAGCCTTGGAGTAGAGACAGTGGGAGAAGTTGCATCCAAAAACCAAGCTGGTGGCCAAGGAAACATGAAGCTGCGACTTTGGAAACTTTGTCAAGTAGACCAGCCTCTGTGGACCGCAGGATACCTAGAGAACGGTGACAGTGAGTACTGGCATTGACTGCTGTGCAGGAATGCCTTTCCCAACTGGTGGTCTCACCTCAAGGGGAAAAGGAAACATGTTGATTCTTGTGACCAGAGAGGACTTGGGTCAATGAGCAGAGTGCTGGCAAGTGTCTTGTCTGTAGACTGAGCGTTGTAGAGGGTAGTAGAAACTGCAGGTGTCCCTACTTTAAGTAAACCAGTTTGACCCGAGACACACAACTGAGTAAAGCTGGGATTTGAACCCAGGCAGGCCTTTCTGAACCCCAAGCCTGTTTTTTAAGCTGTTCAGAGTATTGCCTCTCACATGATGAGGTAGGTGGGATGAGTTCCTAAGGGTTGGGATGGGAAGTGTTGGTCTGCTCCCCTGTGATGGTCTCAAAAAGCTACTGGATTGGAAAAGCTTTCCTACCTTATCCATGACGGCCAGTCATCTTCTGTGTTGCTAGAGTAACGGGGAACACACCCACATGCAGCTTTCTAGTGCTTGTTAGAGAAACATTCTTCCAGCTTCCCTTCTGACCATGTCTTGGTCTCCCCAGCCGTTCTGCCTCTAGATGCACCGATGCTGGTGCTTCAGATGCAGTCTCCCCACTCAGAGTAGCCTCTGAAGGACCCTCACCCCACTCTGGAACCAGTTTAGACCATACCTGTTTGACAAATGTATTTCAAGTCCCTCTGTCTCACAGGATTTCTGGAGAGCTGTGGCTGTATTCTTTTAGAGAGAACTGGTCTTTACGTTCTCTCTCACCTGTTAGTATGGGATTTCCATCATCCTAAGCCAAGTGCTGTGGCCACTTCATAGGCATAGCATCTCAGTCTGGGGCCTCTGTAGAGTCCAGCCAACACACTTGGGCAGATGTGGTAGCCAGGTTCTGACCACGTCCCTACTGTGCTGGTGAGAAATGACTCCTTTATGTGTTCTTGGGAGCAGAAAGCTGTATTTCAAAACATGATGCCTAAGAGAGAGACCCCTGTAGAACAAGGCACTTAGGATACCAGTGGAAGCTTATCTGAGTTTTTGGTTGTTCATACTGAAAAGCCTGAGTTGGCCAAGCCTTTGTTTCCCAAGAAGATGCTGTTCTGTGTTTGACAGACTCAAAGTTACAGTTAAGTAAAAGCTTGTCCCAAAGTAGTCACACAGGGATAAAGCACTGCTCTTGTTTTATAAACATACCCTTTAAGATGAGCTTCCAGGGAGACAAACCCATCCTTACCACCTTCCCTCCTTAGCTGCCTTAAGAGCTCACCTGCTGATTTATCCCCTGCACCCCTGTCTTTTCTGCAGACAACTTGGGTCACCTAATGAACACAGCGTGCAGTACATGGCCAGGCCCATAAAATGTGTGACCTCTTAAGTGTGACCTCCAGCACCAGCATCAAGAAAAACCCTTCCTTCTACAGCCATGCAGAATCCATTCCTTAAAGGACCACTGTCTGGATCTCAGGCCAGGGGAGGACCCAGGCTACAGACCAGTGGATAGTCCCTGGATGCCGCCTCCAAAACGCAGCCTTGAAACCAAGGCTACTTGGCCTACCCATTCTCTCATGGGAAATCCGAGGAATGAAAGAAAATTAACAAGCTAATCCTAAATTTCTGCTTTCTTAAAAAAAAAATCTCTCAGAGACAGTAACTTTGCCATTTAACAATTATCTGAAAGAGCAAACTCTCAAGGGCAGCAGGATAGAAAATCCTTAAAGCTTTCCTAGTAGGAACAATAGTATGACTACCACAGCCTGATTTTGAATAGTTTATTAAAGGAAAGGTGAAGCATCAGTTTCAAATTGTACAAAAGGAAAAAAACCTCATATTGCAAATGTACAATTTACAGAATTACTAGCAAAACCAATCAAGGAGACACTGAAAATACAAAATTTCGATTGATTTTAAACTGAACTGGGAACCCATTGGAGTAGATGTTAAGCCTTTTTGTTGCATGGGAGTCTACGATTCTAAGTCAGCATCTGTTTCCCATATGAGACTGTCAAGCAAAGGATCAATCTGTGCGTGTGCAGGGCACCTCCAGCTTGCTTCCTGGCCACAACCACAGGCAGGGCGGGCGTGGTGGACTGTCCCGGGCATTCCTGCCCCTTTACTTCCAAGGAAGTCCACATCTCTGAAGAAAGCAAGACCCCACCCTACCCCTAACTGGAGCCCAGGAATTGCTAGATCAGCAGATAAAACATTTTTGGCAACTGAGTTTTTTTTTCAGAACTACACAAATGTTGAGAAAAATCTGTTTTGTGTTTGTTTACTAAAAGGATGAAGAAAATCCATTTTTCTTTCCTGGACAAAAGATAATCATTGGGTGCACAGATTTTAAAAAATGCTTTTCATTTTTGGTACAAAGGGCAGACCTCATGATTCTGTTGCAGCTACTTTAAAAACAAGCCCAGAAACAGTTATGGATGGATTGGTTTGGAAATTGAGGCTTACTTTAAAAATCAGAAAGGAAGCAACTAAGTGGGCTTTTAAAAACAATAGCAGCAAGTCATAGAAGATCTAAGCAGTCTGTAACTCTAAACCATTGAAGGCTGTCCTGAAGATTCATAATTTCTTTCCCCAAAAGAATTATTCTCAATATGCACATTTAACACTGAAATGTAGCTGTATTTCAAGGTAAGCTTAGGAACTTCACCCTCTAAGCACAGACTTCTATGCAGCACATACTTCTATAATCGGTAAACTTAATTCACAAAATTAGCGCATAAAGGTATTAAGTGCATGGGAAGTAGACACAGTTATGTTACACTTAAAATTACTTTTGCATGGCAAAGGAGTTCTGTGTGATTATCTTTTTAAGAAAATGGAAGTCCATGTTACTTCAATTTGGCAGGGCATGAAATAAGTGATAAAACAGCAAACTGATAACTTGAGAACCATTTTTGTTTTACTGAGAATACTTTATTTGCTGGTAGAAGTTGCTAAAAATGCACAGAACAAATACCAATAGAAAATGTACTGTATTTGAATCTCCCTATTCTATATAAAATGAACGGTGTACAGCATCTGTTGGAAAAATGGCTGCATGGACATTTCTTATTTTATGCCCCCGTTATAAATAAAAATAAACCTTTTTATTCAAGAGTATATAAAATCTGGGAATCCATATCCATAGAGGGCGTGTGGTTTTGGCAGAGATGCACTGTCAGATCATCTTAGCTTGTCAATATTCTGCTCCTCCATATTTCTGTATTCCACAAGGTCAACCAAATCCAGTGAGCTCCAAAACACTCTTCGGCAATTAAAATGAGCTGCTTACTCGTAGGTTTAATAAAAATGGTTAGCTTTTAAAACATAAAAAGGCAAAATGTTAAAACGGTTTTTAAATTGTACAACAGGAAAATAAAGTTAAAAATATTTTTTTACTCAATGCTGAGTTTTCATAAAACAGGTGTATAACAGTGTTTATCTTGACAGCTGTTTTAAAAATTTAAAATTTTTTCCTCCTTCCAGAAAAACACGTCTATCTGTATTGGGTAAGTCCAATATTAGGACACAAATGATTTTTCAGGTCAGTCTTTCTGAGGTGATATTCACCAGCATTCCCTTGGGTAAGTTACATGCTCCTCTTCTGTCACTGCACAAGGGGATTGACCTCAATCATTTGATTAAAAAACAAATCAGATCACATCAAAAGTGTTTATTCCCCATACAAGCTATCACAGTATATAGGCCTCTAGCTCTAAATAATAGAGTTCCATATTTGTAAATTTTCTTCAGACTTCAGAACATAGGCATTCCAAATCCCTAGAAAATGAGAAACACAATTATTAACTTCATACAAAAAACAAGGCCCAGAAACCATAAATAAAAAGCAGTAATAATTTAACATTTACTGAATCGTCTTCTATGATAGCTGCAGAATCGAAGAAATCTGGCCTCAGCTCAGCTCTCTCTCGCCGATTTCTTGATGGGGGCTGGAAAGAGAAGCCAAATTATTTCATTTTATTCCTGAGATACATTAAGACAACGAACTGTGATAATAAGCAGCTGGTATTTCTGATGGTACCATAAATGTACAGAACGGTTAAAGGTCAATTTTGGGAAAAAAAATAAATAAATCTGGTTTTACATGGAGCATACATTTAAAAAAAACCTGGTTTTTAATTATCCCTTATACAAGAAAAAAGACTTGCAAATTATGAATCAATCGAATATGTAAATGCCTATAAATTTTTGGGCCTATAAACATAGAACATTCCTCCAATCATAACATAACTATAAAATGATCAAATGCCAGGTGACAAAACCACTAAATTCCCCAAGGCAGGTAGATGAAAGGTAGGTTACAGATTGGAGTGACATGATCTCATGGAAAAAAACATAGAAAGCAGAATGTTATGGGCCCCTCAAAATGTGACTTATTTGGAGATAGGGCTTTAAAGAGTTAGGGAAAAAGGTGGTTATGGGTTCTAATCCAATACGATTTGTGTCCTTAGAAGAAGACAGAAAAGACTGTGTAAAGACAAAGGAAGATGGCTATCCACAAGTAATACAGAGAGGTCTCAGAATGAAACCAACCCTCCTGATACCCTGATCTCAGATTTCTAGCCTCCAGAACGGTGAGAAAATAAGCCACCCACTCAGTGGTATTTATGGCAACCCTAGCAAATTAATACAGAGAAAGTAGTATGATGAATTCCCATGTTCCCATCACCCAACTTAAAACTCTTGTTCCATTGAGTCATCTCAGTTTTTCTTCTCCATGTAATCTCACCTATAATTACCTTTAATATGTATCTCTAATGGGTGGAAATTTTAAAAAACATAACCACCAAGTATTATTATTCCTGACAAAGTTAATGTCTTAAAATACCTAGTCCATATTCTGCATTATTGGGTCATGTTGGAGTGCAGTATATTGTCAGTATCCGATTTAAAGTAAAAGAGGCCAGTGGTTGAGCATCATCCCATGAACCAAGAGGTCACGGGTTTGATTCTGGTCAAGGCTCGATCCCCAGGAGGGGTCATGCAGGAGGCAGCCAATTGATGATGTCTCTCTCTATCCCTCTCCCTTCCTCTCTAACCAACACCTTCACATATTTTAACAAAAGAAAAATGTATTGAATTTCCTTACCAGATCAATAACCATGGTGTCTTCAAATTCTTCATTCATATCTTCTAATTGGCTCCGGGATGACATCATCACGTCTTCAAAGATGGGCTCAGCATCTTCCTCCATTAAGCCCCGACTGATAAAGAAAAAGCATAGTCGGAAAGCTGTTCTGAATCACGGACTTCGGAGTGAGTCCTGGCTCTTTCTTACATTAGGTCTCCTAACCAATGAAAGCACACTTTCCAATTACAACCTAGAGACTGCACAAATTACGATATTGAACTCTAATTAAAGATCATTCAGTTCACTCAAAATTTCATCTCAACTCATTAGAAGTACAATTTAAATGCAATAACAGTAATAGTAGTTAAGATTTACTTAGCTATGTATCCATTCCCACAAAACTTTAAGTAGTTGGTATTCCTATTATCCCAAATTTACAAATGAGGAACCTGAGCACAGAGGTCTTAGAGGTTGCCCAAAGCCACATAGCTGGCAAGTAGTAGCACAGGATTGAAACAATGAACAGCTCAAGGGCCCAAGGCCTCCATTCCTGTCCTATGCTGCATGGCAGATCCTGAATTATGATTTTAACTCCTAAGACCAAACATCAGAGGATCCCAAGTCATTCCACAAAATGACCAGCATCACAGTCATGTTCTTGTGATACTGGATGTGTCACTTACACGGCATGCCTCACTCCAGTTCTCACTTTCATGTAGTTCATTCCTGTTCTGTCCTTCCGATTTAAGTCTTCTAATTTTGGCTGGCCTAACCAAGAGATCTGCATCTGAGGACTAAGAGACAGCACTATTATTCATTTTGTGGCAGAAGATAATAGAATTAGCTAATAAGTCTGATGTTAAGAAGGCTGTAGTTGGCTGGCCTAATCCCCATGTAGGGTGAGTTAGCTGCATTTATTCCAGGGCCAAATAGAGAAAAACTTTCTCCTCCCCTATAGGTGCTTAAATTATCAGCTTCATTCCCCAAATCCCTACCAAATGAGTGCATCTTAGATCCCTGTATTCAGCTGCTGTCATATGCACAAGTGTTCCTAGCTGGGCAGCCAGTCCCCTAAGGGACAGAAATGATGCTGGCCTGGTAGCTCAGAACCCTCCAGAGTTGAAAAGGAAGGGTATAATAGTTTTTTCTGTCCTTCTGAGATGTGGAGTTAGATGCATGCTGGGCCAAATTCTGCACCTGTACTCAATACTTGTATTGGCACATGAACACTTGCAATAAACATGCCTCTTGGGACTTTTACGGGATGTAAACTTTAATGATTTTTAGTAGATAAAATCTGTCGCATGAAGTTCTTTCTAAGCAGCTTTCTTTACATAATTGTGTGGGGCTACCACTTTGATAAAACCTGTAAACCTATAGCAGGGAAAAGAAGGCAGACCATAGCCAAGAAGAACTGACAAATGGTAAGGTCAGGGAAGCAAGGCGGGAAGCTGGTCATATAGCAAAACCACCTTCTAAGAATGTCCAGTTATGCAGTGGCTGACAATTATCCTTTCAGCTTTAAAGAAAACCCTCAGAGGAAAGATGTCTTAAGAAAAAACCAGGATCTGGGTACTCTAACACTGCCAATTTCCATTTCCAACCAGCTAAATTTCTTGAGTTCGAGTGAGAATTCTCTTTCTTATCCATCAGAGTAAGTCACCCCAGGATGAATAGAAACACAAATGAAGAGCTAAGAAAATTTCACAGTTGGATGGAAAACAACATAGAAAAAGTTGTGTGTGTTGTTTTTTTTTATAGTAAAATTCATGCAATCACATTTTTCAGGGCCCTGGCACTAGAAAACATTTTAATTGCTACTATGGAAAAAGGTAAGATCTTTATTTTCTCTTAGCAAAAGGGCAACTAATTCTACCACTTCTCCAAATTTATCTAACATCTTAATTCTTAATCCAAAACCGTTAAAAATGTTAAGCTTAAACAAGGTAAGTACTATTAATCAAATGGATAAAAGTAGAACAGCCTACTGATGTGACGTTCAGACTAGTATAAGCTCTTTTGCCAAGAAAGTAACCTGCATGTCTTCTGGACAAGACCCTCAGAAGAAACAGACCTGCCCAACGATGTGCAAACTCTAACTGAAAGTAGCATCTAGTGAAGCATCATGCATTTAAAAGTTTCCGGACTTTGAGTAACTTATCTTTTCATGTAAATTATTTATCCTTTACTTGTGGTTTTGTTTTCCCAGAAACTGACCTGTAAATGGCCTGATGAATGAAAAGATTTTCTTAATTTCTTTAACAGTTACAGGTTTTATGTCAAGAAAACGAACTTTTACTACTTACTTGTGTAAGAAGTCGGGTTCAGAACCATGTTCAGACTCAGGCTCCTGAATCTGCTCTCCCATGGGCCGGCTGTTCTCCCGCAGGACAGTGGAAGTGAGCTGTGGTGCTGGCAGAGGTCCAGGGGTCTGAATCATGGTGTCAGTCCTATTTAGCCATGTATTATCCAGGCTCTCATCTGTAAAATTCCAGTTAAGAATGTCCTGGGTGAAGTGAACTCTGGTAGAAGTTATAGCACAGACTTGAACATGGCTCCGGAGGTAGACTGCCTAGTTTGAGTCTCAGTTATACTACTCACTGTGTGACTTTGTATAAGTTGTTAAAATTCCACAAATTCAGGTTTCTCATATACAAAATGGGCATGCTTGGTAAAGACTTAATGAAATAATAACTTCAGGAAGAACCCACTTTTCTTGAAGAGATCCTCCTACTCTTAAATATTCTGCACTGGGAACACTTCTTGCAAAGCTTTCTCATCATTACATCAAACAGATGAAACTCTGCTTCCTAAGGATATTTGGCATTTAACCTTAGTCACCTGGTAAGTTTCAAACTGACAAAACAAGTGTTCTTTTTTGCAGTTTAACAGTTACCAAATTAAGGTTATCTGGTCTACATATATGTTTCTCTTAGTCCTAAAGATAATCATCCTGACAGCTCCATTATTTAAATTCTCCATGCCTTAGTTTCTTCTGTGTAAAATCTGGATAATAGTGTTGAACTCAAAGTTGATTTATAAAAAAAATTTATACAGTATTTACTATGTGCCAGAGACTTACCTAAGTGCTTTACAAATATTAGTCAAATGAATGATTAAGTGATGTAACCCACATAAAACACATTCCTGGTACATAGCAAGGATTTGATGTATGTTGATTTATATGAATAGTACATCTATGAAAAGCTATGAATAGGGAAAAATGTATTTTATATCTATACATCTATCTACCTACCTATCTGGATATGGCTGCTCTAGACATTTTCAAAAGGAAATGACTGGAGTAATCTTTAACCCTTTTCGGTCCAACCTTGAGGCTGACTCGACAGACCACGCGCTAGGAGCAGGTCCAACGTCGAGCAATAAGAACATTAAAAAGTTCAACATTCAATCCCGTCAGTTAATTTGGACCAGAGTGTTTATTCCAAAAATAACATTGGACCGCAAAGGGTTAAAGAAAAGTTCAGGATCCTACAGTATAAAGCAGAGTTTTGTACTTTCATTCACTGGACCCCAAAGATTTTAAGTCCCATAGCTGAACCTTGAAAGGAAATCTTAAACTTTAATTCTGTTTAAAACATACAGCCAGCCTAGTTTACTGACTGATGCTAGATAAGAGGCCTTACTATATGATGATGACAGCAGCTAACATTTATTGAAGACCTATGTGCCATGCACTGAGCTAAATACGTATGTGTACTAAGTGTTTTATTTGGAGTACCTCATTTCATATTCACAATAGCTAACAGGATAGGTACTCTGATCATCCTTCATTTGATTGGTGATTGGGGTTTAGAGAGGTTAAGTAACATGCTAAAAGGTCACATAGCTAAAAAATGAGAAAGCCAGGTTTGAATTCTAGAACTCTGATTTTAGAGTTTGGACTTTTCATCACTAGTCAGTACTGCCTCCCCAATGATGAAAGTTTATTAAATTCTAATTTTGCCACAGATTTTAACAAAATCTTTGATGAATCACTATTTTTTAGGCAGCAGAGGTTATCATCGGTTCTCAACCTGTGGGTCGTGACCCCTTTGGCGGTCAAACAACCTTTTCACAGGGGTCGCCTAAGACCATCCTGCATATCAGATATTTACATTACGATTCATAACAGTAGCAACATTACAGTTATGAAGTAGCAACGAAAATAATTTTATGGTTGGGTCACAACATGAGGAACTGTATTTAAAGGGCCAGAAGGTTGAGAACCACTGGGTTAGATGCTTAAAGGTATATAGAAAGTTTCAAGAATATAGGATTCAGATCACGGTCCTCCTTTCTTGGTTTGGAGAAAATTTCCTAGAATCTTTGAGAAAATAAGCATTTAACTTTGAATTTTCTCTTAGTTTAACAATAATGCTTTGTTCTAATAAAGCGATTTCTTTTTAGTCTTTTGGTTATAAGAATATCAACTATTTCTCACATTTTCATCATAATACAATGCCCCAATCACCAGTTCATGAGTTTTGTAAAACCAGATTTGGCCATCACCATTTTAATATACAAAAATAAATGATCCACCCAAGTGGTAGAAATGGAAAGCTGTTCTGATATATTTAATTTGCTGCAGAGGTCTATCCTTAACTTACCAGAATTTCTCCTATACTAGTATGAATTCTGACAGAATAACAACATTCTCATTACAATATTTTAAGTTTTAATGTATTAGAGGACTCTTGTTTGGGATCAATTTTTGTAACTATGTCCTTTTTTTCTCTGTGCCTACCTTCCTCTGTATCCATTCTCCCCCCCCCCCCCCCCCCCGCTTCTTTTGTCCCACTTTGTCTATTCCAACCTTTTTGCCTGAATCTCTGTGTATCAAATATACAAGGAAATAATGTGCTCAACAGTATCACCTTGCTTCAGCAGATTTGCTACTTTATATCAGAAAAGTGATTTGCCTCATAGTTTAAAGGCAACTTACCTTCTACTCGTTTCTTATGAAGGGGGGGTCGTCCTTTCTTACTCCTTACTGAGGAGGTTTTGCTGCTGCTACTTCCACTGTTCACAGACATTCTATCATCTTCACCTCCAGTGACTAACGAATTTCTATAGGAGATGAGAGGAAGCCACACATCTTCCCTCCTTTCCATCATCTGCTCCGTAAGGAATTTTTCTAGGTATGAATGACTAGAAACACAATAGAAGAAGCAGGGTCATATTTTCATAACTGGAGGCTCTGAAGAATCCCTAAGGACACACTTTTAACAGTGGTTACCTTTGGAAAGAGAGGGACTGAGAATATAAGGTTTTGCTTCACATATTCCTGAAATACTTTAAACAAGTGAATGTATAACTAAGGGTGTGTGTGTGTGTTTATATGTTTGGTCCTTCCCATATTTCTTCCTTTGTTTTAAAATACCAATGTTCAAAAAAAAATCCTGAGAAGTTTGGCTCAAAAAAGGTTACTTAATTAAAATTTAATATTTTTTCCATCACTATTTATTCCCTCTATGCCCTCTTCCACTTTCCTTAGCCCCACAATCACCACACTGTTGCTCATGTCCATGAGTTCTATTTTTTGAGGGGAAAAAACCCAAACTCACAAACACACACTGAGTTTTCTTTTAAATGTTCAAACTAAGGCAGGAGTTCTGGAATGGTGGAGTGAGGAGCTTTGCATACACATGCTTTCCCCAGCAAAAGCACCTTTTAACTGGTGAAAATAATAAAAGATAATCATTTAAGTTCTTTAGAAATTGTCCTAAGAGCACATAGCAAATGGAAGACACATTTAAGAAAATCTACTAAATCTCAGTTTTACTAACTCTACTCTCAGTGAGAGTTGGCAGCATTTGAACCGCATCCTGCACTAGTCCCTTGCCCCTCTCCTCCACCACAGCTCTGTGTTACTGGGTAAGAAGATGGGGCTCCCTTTCTCTCTGTTTAGAGCTGCCCTGGAACAAGCAGGGCATCCATTTGTTGTAGAAGCTGTGGTCTGGACAGCAGCTAGGAGCAAATGACCCCACCTCTACCCTACAAACAGCCAACTCCAGCCCACTGTACTCATCCTGTTCCGCCTAAGGGTGGAAGAGAAAAAACAAAAAATCCCGAGAAACACACGTAAAGTTCACAGTCCAGAGGCAAAGCTCACTAAAAGGCTGAGACCTAACCATAAGACTACAGGATGCTTCCCCTCCCCCCAACATCTCATTACCGCATTACTAAATGCCTATTTACAGCAGTTCACTTTACCCAGTACATTATGTCCAGCTATCAAGAACAAATTATAAAACATACCAAAAGTTAAAAAACATAATTGGAAGAAGCGGAGCAAGATCAGAACCAGACAGGGCAAAAAGGCTATAATTTTCAGGCTGGGAATAAACTAAGATTCATATGCTAAGGGCTCTAATGAAAAAAAGGATAAGGAGAGACTGAGCTAGAGGATATCTCAACAGAATCCTTAAAAACTAAAAAGCAAAGAACGAAGATAACTACCCACCCCCAAATATCCTAGGGCTGTAGTACAACTGTGAAACTTATAACGTAGGCATAATGGCAATATCATAAGGAGAAGAGAGAAAGGAGGAACAGAAGACATATTTGAAACAGTGACAAAGTAATAGACATCAATCCATAGTCCTGGCCCGTTAGTCAACCAGTAAGTGCATAAGTGGAACAACAAATCAATGTCTGTTTCTCTAAAAAAGGTAGCAAACCACAGATCCAGGAAACTCAATCCCAAGCAGGAAAAATGCCAAAAGAACTACATCTAGACATATTTTCAAACTACAGAAAATTAAAGAAAAAGCCAGCGGGAAAAAAGTACCTTAGCTACAGAAAAACAAAAATAAAAATTATATTCAACCTCTCCTCAGAAACCATGCAAGCAAGAGTGAAATATTTAAAATGTTAGAAAAAACCCACCAGCCTAAAGTCTGTCTTGCAAAATTATTCTTCAAAAGTGAAGGGGAAATAAAGACTTTCTCAACAAAAATTGATAGACTCTGTTGCCAGTAGATTTGCTTTGCAAGAAATGCTAAAAGATGCTATTTACTAGAGAAGGAAAATAATATAGGTCAGAAACTTGGACCTACAAGAAGGAGGAAGAAATGAAGGTACAATAAAAACTCATTTTCTGCCCTGGACTGTGTGGCTACAGCTTAGGCCTATGCCAGAAGGGCTGCGGGTTCTATCCTAGGCCCTATCCCAGGCTCAGTCTGGGCGCATGCAGGAGGCTACCAATTTATGTCTCTCTCTCTCCTCTCCCCGGCCCCTTCTCCCTCCCTCTCACTCTCTAGAAATCAATGGAAAAATGTCCTCAGCCCTAGCCGGTTCAGCTCAGTGGATAGTGTCAGCCTGAGGACTGAAGGGTCCTGGGTTCGATTCTGATTAAGGGCACATGCCCAGGTTGTGGGCTCGGTCCCCAGTAGGAGGCATGTAGGAGGCAGCCAATCAATGATTCTCTTTCATCACTGATGTTTCTATCTCTCTGTCCCTCTGAGATCACTAAAATAAATAAATGAATGAATGAATGAATATATATATATATACACACACATACACACACATACATACACACACACAAAGAAAAAATATCCTCAGGTGAGGATTAACCAAAAACCAAAAAACTTACTAGTAAGTTTGTTCAAAATAATACCAACAATGTGTTTAATTATGTTATGTTATATACAAATGAAATGAATGAGAGCAATGATCCAAGGGATGGGAGGGATGAACTGTATTATTTTCATACTATCTGTGAAGTAGACTTAGATTAGCTATAAATGTATATTGCAAACTCTAGGGCAGCCACTTAGAAAGTATCAATATGGTAAGAAAGGAGAGTAAATAGAATCATAAAATGTTCAAATAAAACCACAAAAGACAGAAAAAAAAAGAGTGGAAGACCAAACAAACAAACAAAAAAAACAACAGGAGCAAAGAACAAGGGAAACAACAATAGTAAGGAATATGGTAGAAGTTAATCCAATTATATGAATATCAATGGTCTAAATGCACCAAGTAAAAGACAGATTGTCAGAGTGGATCAAAGAACAAGACCCAAATATAGGTTGTCTACAGAAACTCACTTTAAACAGAGAAACATCACTTGACCGAAGTGGCTCAGTTGGTTGAGCATCGACCTATGAACCAGGAGGTCACTGTTTGATTCCTGGTCAGAGCACATGCCCAGGTTGCTTGATCCCCAGTGGGGTATACAGGGGGCAGCCAACCAATGATTCATCATTGATGTTTCTATCTCTCTCTCCCTTTCTCTCTGAAATCAACAAAAATATTTTAAAAATAAAAACATATTTGATTAAAAGTATAGATGGAGAAAGATAACATGCTAATACTAATCTAAAGAAAACAGGAATAGGTATATTAATTTCAGAGCAGACTTCACAGCAAGGAAAAGTTATCAGGAGTAAAGAAGGGCACTACATACAGATAAAAGGATCAATTCTCCAAGAAGACATAATCCTCCTCGTGTTTGTGCCTAATAACAGAATATCAAACTATGAGAGAAAGAATTAATAGAATTGCAAAGAGGAATAGATGGATCTACTATCAGAATTGGAGAGTTCAACACCCCTTATTAGACATGGACAGATTCAGCAGGCAGAAAATCAGTAAGGACATAGTTAAACTCAACTACACCATCAATTACCTCCACATACTTGATATTTATAGACTACTTCATCCAACATTAACAGAATATGCATTATCCTCATGCTCACCTGGACTATTCACCAAAATATATCACACTGTGGGCCATAAAACACACTCTAACAAATTTAGAAATATAGAAATCATACAATGTCTGCTCTCAGACCACAATGGAATTAAACTGAAAACCAACATTAGAAAGATAGCTGGATAAATCCCAAAATATGTAGAGATTAAGTAACACACTTCTAAATAACACATAGGTCAAAGCAATCACAAGGAATTTTAAAATATTTTGAAATAAAAAGAAAATGCAACTTAACCAAATTTGTGAGATGTAGTGAAAGCAGCATTTAGAGATAAATTTATAGCACTGAATGTACACAT
Organism: Myotis myotis; assembly: GCF_014108235.1. Lineage (NCBI taxonomy): Eukaryota > Metazoa > Chordata > Mammalia > Chiroptera > Vespertilionidae > Myotis > Myotis myotis. The sequence goes on along the minus strand of NW_023416317.1, from coordinate 29,851,567 downwards.
TAGAAATAAGAGATCTAAAATAAGTTCCCACCGTAGGAAACTAAAAATAAAGTCAAATTAAATCTAATATGGGAGGAGAAAACAAAAATGAGAGATGAATCAGAGAAAATTGGCAAAATCAAAAGCTTAGTCCCTTGAAAATTAATAAGCCTCTAGCTAAGAAAGAGAGGACCCAAATTACTAATAACAGAAATGAAAGAGAATATATCACTACACAGAATCTATGGACGTTAAAAGGAAAATAAAGGAATACTATAAACAACTCTATGCCCACAACTTTGACAATCTAGATGAAAGAGATCAATTCCTTGAAACACACAATTTGCCAAAACTGACACAAGAAATAGACAATCTGAGTAGGCCTACATCTATTAATAGATTCAATAATTAATAATTCTCCAAAACAGAAAACACAAGGCTCAACTAGTTCCACTGGTGAATTCAACCAAAATATTTAAGGAAGAAAATATACCTAATTCCCTACAATCTCTTTTGGAGGATAGAGAGAGAATACTTTTTAACTCATTTTATGAGGCTAGCATTACCCTAATACCAAAATCAGACAAAGATGTCACAAGAAAACTAGAGATTAATATCTTCATGAACATAAATGCAAAAATCCTCAATAAAATATTAGTAAGTAGAATCCAACAATGTACTGAAAGAATTATATACATATTATAGAAATGTACGCCTGAAACCTATATACTTTTATTAACCAATGTCACTCCAATAAATTAAGTAAAAAATAAAGATGGTTTAAGCAAAGTCCTAATGTACAACTAATTTTTTTTTTATATACACCATGATCAAGTGGGATGTGACCCAGGTATACAAGGCTAGTTCAACATTCTAAAATTAATGCAATCTGTCACGTCAATAGGATAAAAAAAAATCAAATGATCGTACCAATACATATAGAAAAGGCATTTGACAAAACACCCATTCATGACAGAAACTGTCAGTAAATAAACAAGGAACAGAGGGAAATGTCCTCAACCTGATAATGAACAGTAGTCCTGACTGGTTTGACTCAGTGGATAGAGCGTCCGCCTGCGGACTGAAAGGTCCCAGGTTCGATTCCGGTCAAAGGCATGTACCTTGGTTGCGGGCACATCCCCAGTAGGGGGTGTTTCTGACTCTCTCTCTCCCTTCCTCTCTGTAAGAAATCAATAAAATATATATTTTTTAAAAAACTATAAGTAACATTACACTTAATGCGGAGAAACTTGGAACTTTCCTACTAAATCAGTATAAGGCAGGAATGTCCCCTCTTGCCACTCCCCTTTTCAACATTGTACTGGAAATTCTAGTTAATGCAATAAGACAAGATAAAGAAATATAAAGTATAATAGTCTGGAAAGGCAGAAATCAAACTATCCTTGATCACAGATTAAATGATGAAAACCCTATATGGAAAATCTTAAAGTACTGACAAATTGCTGGAACTAATAAACAAGGTCGCAGGATGCAAATTTAATATACAAAAGTCAATTGCTTTCATCTATATTAGCAATGAACAAGTGGAATTTGAAATTAAAAACACAATGCCATTTACCTTAGCACCCCCCAAAATAATTACTAAAGTATAAAAATAACAAAATACAAGAGTTATATGAGGAAAACTACAAAACACTAATAAATGAAATAGCTAAATAAATGAAAAATACTCCATGTTCAAGGCTAGGAAGATTCAATACTGTTAAGAAGTCAGTTCTTCTAACTTGATCCACAGATTCTAAACAGTTTTCATAAAAATCTCAGCAATTTTTTGTGTGGATAATAATAAACTGATTCTAAGGTTTATATGGAAAGGCAAAACACCCAAAGTAGCCAACACGCTATTGAAGGTGAAGAACAAAGTGCAGGACTGACACCAACCAACTGAAAGACTTATTACAAAGCTACTAGTGGCCTGGTGCATGGATTCGTGCACATTGAAAGGAAATTAATTAGAAGAAAGATTTGTGTGGTAATTACGTTACTGCAAAAATTACATGTCAAAATAGTATATATAATACAGTATTATAAAATTAAAATACAAAATATTTTAATATCACATTCGCCCTTTCTCTATAATAGAAGTGTGTGAGTCAATATTTTTAAATTTCCAGTGCATGTCATATGTACTGGCCGGTTGGTTGGACGGTCAGGCATATGTACGGTCAGTCACTTAGCCTTTTATATATTTTGCAATATACATGCATATCAAATCATCACACTGGACACCTTAAACCTATACAATATTATATGTCTAATATATCTCAATAAGGTTGGGAAAAAAAGCTACAGTAGTGAAGACTGTGGTACTGGAGAATGAATAGAATCATAAATCAATGGAACAGATCTTTGACAAAGGAGCAAAGGTAGTAAAATTGAGCAAGATAGTATCTATAATAAACGGTGCCATCCATAACAACTTGGATATCCATAAGCAAAAATTAGTCTAGACATAGACCTTAAATATTTCATTAAAATTAACTCTAAATTGATCACAAACTTAAATATAATACACAAAATATAAAACTTCTAGAAAATCACATAGAAGAAAATCTAGATGGCCTTGCCTATGGTGAGGACTTTTTGGATATGAACTTTTAATAAAGGCAAGATCCCTGCAAAAAATAAGTGATAAGCTGGAGTTCATTAAAATTTAAAAACTTCTGTTTTGCAATAGGTACTGTCGAGCAGACAATCACAGGCTGGAAAAAAATATCTGCAACGTATCTACAAAGGACTACAATCTAAAATACAAAGAATTATTAAAACTCAATAAGAAAACTATCTGCTTAAAGAATGGGCAAAACACCTGAACAGACACCTCACCAAAGAAAACATACAGATGGCAAGTAAGCAGATGAAAAGATACTCCATATCATGTCATCAGGGAAATGCAAATTAAAACAAGATACTAATACACACCTATTAGAATGGTCAAAATCAAGAACTTACTAACAAACGCTGGCAGGAAAGCAAAATGGTACATCCATTTTTGGAAGACAGTTTTGCAGTTTCTCACAAAACCAAACATACTCTTACCATGCAATCCAACAATTGCACTTCTTGGTTTTTACCCAAAGGAGTTGAGAACTGATACTTGCATAAAAACTTGCAATAGCTTTATTCATGCTGCCCAAACTTGAAAGCAACCAAGATGTCCTTCAGTAAGGAAATAGAAAAATAAACTGTGGCACATCCAGACAATGGAATATTATTCAATGATGAAACAAAATGAGCTATCAAGCCATGAAAAGATGGGGAGGAACTTAAAATGCATATTACTAAGTGAAAGAAGCTTATGTGAAAAGGCTACATACTGTATGATTCCAAATATATGACATTCTGAGAAACTATGGAAACTAAGCAATCTGTGGTTGCCAGGGATTGAGGGTAAAGGAGGAAAGATGAATAGGCAGAGCACAGGATTTTTAGGGAAGTAAAAACACCGTGTGTGATACCATAATGATGGATATATGTCATTATACATTTGTATAAACCCACAGAATGTACAACACTGAATAAACTAATGAACTATGGGTGATTATAATGTGTCAAGGTAGGTAACAAGTGTACCACTCAGGTGATGGATTTTGGATAATGGGCGACTATGCATGTGTGAGGGGAATTCTCTGTAACCTCAATTTTGCTGAACCTAAAACTGCTCTAAAAATAAATAAATAAATCACATGCTTGCTTTTTTGTTAGTCTAGCAGACTGCGTAAACCCAAGCCTGCCCTTCTCAGGAGCGATCAAAGAGGGAAATTTCACACTGCAAATCCCCTGGCTGACAATGGGGCAAAGTAAAATGCTGAATTATGATAGCAGCCTTCAAGCCACACACACATGTCCAACAGTAAAAGGTAAAAATCTAACTGGCTAAGGAGGTTTAAACATAACTTTTTATTAATAAGAGGTTTATACTCACGTAGGGTGATCCTTGGGTTCCCAAGCCAAATGATAAAAAGTAAGGGGAAAAAAGATTTGAGTAGGGACAGCAGAGACTGCACACTAGAAAGGCAACATACTTCACAGAGTTTGTTATCCAAGTCTAAATGAATAAACAATGACATCAATCTCGGGGAGGTGTGGGCAGAAAATCAGTATTCTGAATAGCTACCTGCCCTAGCCAGTTTGGCTCAACCTGCGGACTGAAGGATCACAGGTTCCAGTTGGGTCTAGGGCATGTACCTCAGTTGCAGGCTCCTCCCCAGCCCAGGCTCTGGTCGGGTTACATGCAGGAGGCAACCAATCAATGTGTTTCTCTCATATTGACATTTCTTGCTCTCTTTCCCTCTCCCTTATACTCTCTCTAAAAATCAATAGAAATATATCCTTGGGTGAGGATTTCAAAAAAAAATAGCTACCTTAGAAAAAAAGAACAAAAAAGAATAGCTACCTTATTGCACAATTATCATATATGCAATACATTATTTGAAATGTTCAGATTTCAACAACAATAAATTGAGACAAGCAAAAAATTGGGAAATGTATAGCAAAAACAAGAAAACAAGCAAGCAATAGAAATTTGGTCCACAAAAATTGCAAAGCAATCATAATAAATATGTTCAAAGAATTAAAGAAAACCATGTCTAACTGAAAGCATGACACTATCTTTTATTTAATAGAGAATAGGAATAAAAAGATAGAAATGATTTAAAAAACAAAATGGAAGTTCTATAGTTTGAAAATACATTAACAAAAATTTAAAATTCACTAGAGGCTCAAAAGATTTCAACTGGCAAAAGAATTAGTTAACATGAAGATATATTTATAGAGATTATGATCTGAAGAACAGAGAGAAAAAAGAATGAAGAAAAATGAGTGGAGCCTGAGAAAAATGTGGGATATCAGATACAATGGAGGCCAGAAGGCAGTGGGATAACATAGTGTGAGGAAAATAAAAAACTATCATACAAGAATCTTGTATCTAGCAAGACTATATTTCAAAGTTTAAGATGAAATAAAAGCACTGTCAGATGAACAAAAGATGAGAGAATTTTTTGCTGGCCAACCTACCTTACAAGAAATACCAAAGGAAATTCTTTAAGAATTACCAGAGGATAAGCTGAATTTACAAGAATAAAAAACCAAAGAGTGCTGAAAGGTAATTAGTAGGTATTTATAAAAGACAATATAATTGCATATTTACCTATTATTTAGTCTTTTAACTGATTTAAAAAGCATTTACATAAAATAATGTGTGTCACTGTATTGTTGTGCCAATAACACAGAAATGTAATATATTTGACAAGAAACACAAAAAGAAGGGGCAGGAGCAAAGATATATATATTAAAGGGAATCCAAGGGAATAATGCCAGATGATATTTCATATTCATAGGAAGAAAATGAAGAGAACCAATAATGGTAAATAAGAAGTTTAATACTGCTATTTATTTATTTTTTAATTTTTATTTTAATAAATTTTATTGATTTTTTACAGAGAGGAAGGGAGAGGGATAGAGAGTTAGAAACATCGATGAGAGAGAAACATCAATCAGCTGCCTCCTGCATACCTACTACTGGGGATGTGCCCACAACCAAAGTACATGCCCTTGACCGGAATTGAACCTGGGACCTTTCAGTCTGTAGGCCGACGCTCTATCCACTGAGCCAAACTGGTTAGGGCAATACTGCTATTTAAATGTCATATGATTATATCAAGCAATAATTATAACAATGTATTGTTGGGTTTGTAATATTTAGATGCAGTATGTAGAACAATAGCACAAAAAGAGGGGAAGTAGAGCTATGTAGGAGCAAAGTTTTTATATTCCCTTTGAATAAATATGAAGTAAAATTTGAAAAGTGAATGTATTACTGGAAAAAATAACTAAAACAGTATAATTAGAGATTTTTGAAGGAATTAAATGTTACACTAGAAAACAATGTAAAAGAAGGCAATAAAGGAGCAAAAAACATAAAGAAAACAAAGTATAATGGATTGGATAAATTAATCAAACAAACAAAAACATGATCCAACTATATGCTGTCCGCAAGAAACACACTTTAGATTTAAAGACAAAAAGGTAGAAAGTGAAAGTATGAAAAGAAAAAAGGTATACCATGCAAACATTAACTAAAATAGAGCTGGAGTAATTACACTAGTATCAGACAAAAGAGACTTTAAGACAAAAATTACTAGAGACAGAGAAGGACATCCTATATAATAAAAGGGCAATAATATCCAAATCGACTGAACGACTGGTCGCTATGATGCACACTGACCACCAGGGGGCAGATGCTCAACGCAGGAGCTGCCCCCTGGTGGTCAGTGCATTCCCACAGGGGGAGTGCTGCTCAGCCACAAGCTGGGCTGATGGCTGGTGAGCGCAGCGGTGGTTGCGGGGACCTCTCCCGCCTTTGCGGGAGCGCTAAGGATGTCCAACTGCGGGAGCAGGCCTAAGCGGGCAGTCGGACATCCCCCGAGGGCTCCCAGACTGCTAAAGGGCGCAGGCTGGGCTGAGGGACCACCCCCCCCCCCCCCGAGTGCACAAATGTCGTGCCCTGGGCCTCTGGTTTTATAATAAGTAACAGTCAATCCATCAGGAAGACGTAACAATTATAAACATGTATACACCTAACAACAGAGCCCCAAAATACATGAAGCAAAAACTGACAAATGAAAGGAGAAACAATAATTCAATTATAACAGCTATAGACTTCAATACTCCACTTTTAATAATGGATAGAACAACTAGACAAAAGATCAATGAGGAGATAGAAGACTTGAGCAACACTATAAAATCAATAAGCCAACTGGACCTGACCTAAGAAACATCTATATATAGAACAAAACTCCACTCAGCAACAGCAAGAGAATATAGATTCTCTTCAAGTATACATCAAACATGCTCCAGAACAGACTATATATTGGCTCATAAACAAGCCTTGATAATTAAAGGATTAAAATCTCACAAATGTGTGGACATTAAATAAAATACTCCTGAATAGCCAAGAGATTAAAGAAGAAATCACAGGGCAATGAGAAAATACTTTGAGATAAATGAAAACAAAAATGCAAAATGCCAAAATTTACAAGCTGCAGCTAAAGTAGTGCTCCTAGGGAAATTTATACCTGTAAATGCCTGTATTAAAAAAGTGTTCAAACCAACCCACCCCACCAATACCCAATACCACGCATTCTCTATCGTATTATTCTATTTCAGTGCCTGAAGCTCTCATTGTATGTTTATGTTATGTCTCTCCTCATTAGAACATAAACTTTCTGAAGGCAGAAACTTTGTATTGTACACTGCCTGGCCATATTAGAGCAACAGCTATAGAACAGTACCTGACTATATTAGGGGCTTAATAAATATTTTCTGACTAACATCTTACTTAGAACTATCACTTACATTTAGATAAGCTTTAGCTGTCAATCCAAATTTCTGTTTATTTAGCATATTATTACTGACTTATCTTCCTATCAATTTATAGAATTTGGGATCCATTACAGAATCACTCTTTTAAATTTTCTAGTTTTAAGTAAAACTTATCCCACCAACATTTTTTGAAAATAGCCTATTGTTTCTTTTAAATTTTATTATAAAAAATACAAAAAAATCAATCTTCTTAAAACAAGTCAAATAAAAAATAAAACTAAAATAAATAATTAATATAATATACAATGGCTAAGCCAATGTTCATATATTTTTGAACTGCAGAGTAAGAAATCATTCCCACTTGCTTAATATACCTTACAAATTCTAGATACTGAAAGGTGTGAAACAACAACTATACAAAAGCTTGAAAGAATACTATAGTTCCTTAAAACAATCAGAGCCTAAGTTATCAATAGTAATTATATCTATATAATAAAGTTTATTCACACAATAAACATTTAAAATTAAATGATATCATGATAAAAGCCACTTCCCCCACAATGTGGAACTTACACAGTCTTTTTGTCCTGTCGAAGAAGTTTAGAAGAAAATTCACTTAGTACTTCCAGGAAAGCCAGATTAGGAGGTGGATACTCTTGTCCTTTCTGATTTTGGTATTTAAAGGCAAATTCTATGCCATCCCTAAAATAAAAGAAAATATCTAGTTTTTCCAGATAGCTAGTGTAGTTCTCTCAATGGGATAGTTTTAAAAACACTTGGGAAGGCTGCAAAATCATCACTAAAGATAGTAAAATCTCATAAATTCAATGATAAAATGTTACCCATGTGAGATATTTGCATAATATTAAACTTTATTTTTTTTTTTACAGTAAAAAAACTATAAATTGTGAAAATTAAAAGCGCCCTAGCCAGTTTGGCTCAGTGGATAGAGCTTTGGTCTGTGGACTGAAGGGTCTCAGGTTCAATTCAGGTCAAGGGCACATGCCCAGTTGTGGGGTCAATCCCCAGTAGGGGGCATTCAGGAGGCAGCCGATCAATGATTCTCTCTCATCATTGATGTTTCTATCTTTTTCTCCCTCTCTGAAATCAATAAAAATATATATTAAAAAAATTTAAAAGCCACAAAGTTAATTCCTATGTGTATTTTTAGGGGTAACAGAATACCATGGAAAGATAGTCAGAAAATTTGTTTATTAGAGTTGGTTGTAGTACCAGGCAGCTCTGAGTTTTTGCAAAGTAAAGTTTTGTCATTCAGTTTTCAGTTATGAATTGAGGCTGACCAAATCAATACTACACAGTGTTTTTAAACCCATGTTCCCACAACATTTTCTCACTGATAGACCAGGTAAATATATTTTGTTAAACTTTACTTTCTATACTTCATAAGATGAAAAATGGGTAGTTTTAGTTTTTTTCCCAAATTAAAAATGGCCTCCTAGTTGAGAATGATGACACCAGACAATCTCTAAAGTTTTTATAACTTAAAAAACCTGTTCATTTGTCACTTTAAAAATGGGTCAAGTAACAGCTATCTTAGTTAAATTCCAGTAAACCAGAATCTGTATAATAGAATGTTACAGATTATTTAGGTCACTCACTTGTGAAGCGTGGCAACTGCTTCTCGTGTCTTGATTTGGTCCAGTCCAAATGTAAGGGCAAAGCGACGTGCCAATTCTTTAATGCCACTGACATGGGCAGATGTCCTATCTAGATTGGGACCTTGCTCTTGAACAAGTTCATTAAACAACTGGTAGAAAGAAAAAAGGAAGAAACCTACAGTTAAAAAGTATTTATTTATTGTATTTATTGTTAGAATAGGTAATATAATTTAAAAATATTTCAGAGGCATATGGTAAAATATTTAAGTATAGTCATACTGTTCTCCTTTCCTAAATCATCTACTACTAACTAGTTTCTTAAGATCATTTTCATGTTAGTTATGTGATTAAATGAAACAGGAATTTATTTCTTTTGAACAAAAAAGTGGGTTGGGAAAATGAAATGTTTATATACACTACATATTCATAAACATCTATATGTTCTTTTTGTTGTCATTTTCACAGGAATGACAATGTATAAAATAAAGGTTGAGAACTTTGTTTTTTCACTTATATATCTTAGACAAGAACACTGTGCAAAAGACCACTTGTATATTGGGGCTATTCCCTCCCCCCGCCAATAACAAAATATACAGAAGAGTTCTTAAGCAGGGTGGAGGGCTTTTATAAATTACATATACATTACATATATGTGTCAAAATAACAACAAAAACAAAACCTCAGAGCACTAACGATCACACTCCCTTTCATCTCCTCAGCAGTTTTGCTCCTGTGCTTATTTGCTTTTCCTTCCTGCATCATTAACTATTCCCTCTACTAGATGCATGCCCTATCTTCACTTTAAAGTTTACATTTAAAATAATACAGCCCTGGCTGGTGTGGCTCTGCTGGTTGGAGTGAGGATAAAAGTAAATAAATAAAATAAATACAAAGAGTATATTTCATTGTATAAAATTCAAAGAACATCGAAGTAAAAATTTCACTCCCTCCCTTTCTCCCACTAAATATCATTCTTCTCTCCAAAGGTAATCCGTGTTCAAGTTCAGAAGTTTTCTAGGCCAGTTTAGAAATATTGATATATTTCATATACAAAGTTTTTATTTTTACGTAAATGGCTCCATACTACATATTTTGTCCTAAAACTTGCTATTTTTTCATTTAATGTTTTGTCTTAAAAATCTTTTAGCTACTTGAGATAATCAGTTTATTTAACCATTCCTCTATTGATGGACACTGAGACTATTTCCAATTTTTCCATATTACAGAAACTGCTGCAATGAAATGTCTTTTACATATATATCTTGTGCACACCTGCATGTAACTATGTAGATACCTAATAACAAAACATTGATTTTAAAAAGAATATACATCTTGAATTTTGAAATATACTATAAAATTATATTACAAGAAGACAAGAGCAATTTCTTTCATAAGGGATCTTTTTTCCTCATCTTTTTCAATTATAGGTATTATTAATCATTTCAATTCATGCCAATCTGATCAGGTGTGATAAATATCTCATTTTACTTTGTATTTCACAAATGATTAATGAAGTAATGCCTCTTTTTATATGTTTACTGGTTTTAAGATTTCCTCTTCTGAAAAGTGGCTTTTCATATCCTTTGCTCCCTATCCTAGGGGGTGTATTTATCTTTCTTACTGATTGTAACGTATGATTAAAAATACTTGCGCCCAATCTTATTTGTTTATTAACTTTGTTCATAGTGCTGGCTGATGATTAATCTATTTAAAATTATACATATCATCAATTTTTACTTTGTGGCTTCTTTCTTCAGTAAGGACTTCTCCACTCAAGGATATAAAAATATCCTCTTTCATTTTCTTATAAACTTTTAATTTTTAACATTTATATAATAATCCAACTAGAAGTTATTTTGGGTACATATTAGGTAGGGCTATAAAAAACTATTTCCCCAAAGATATATTCAATTGCCCCATTATCATTTAATGAAAAGGCCCAATCCTTTCCCCACTGATTTGAAATGAGACCTTCATATCATAGACTAAATCTATACACACATATCTATGCCTCTCCCCCCAATCTCTATACTAATTTACTAGGCAATTATTAGGAATCTTACTTATACAATAATATATGTGACATATTTCTTTTTAATGATTACTTTTTAAATATCCAATTTGGCATTTCATCTGGTTTAACAGTAGATCACCTAATGATTTCATCTATTTGAAATATTGGATTATCTTCCAAAAGAAAAGACATGTAACACATGTCTTTGTACCAGAAAATATCCATAGTAATATACTGATATAATGACTCAATTTAAATGAGGTAAGATACCTAGCACATACGAAATGCAAGGAAGTGCTCAATATATTAATTCCACTTCTTATCTCTTTCCTTTCAAATTTCTTACCTGCTGTAAACTGAGAATGAGGGTCTTGGCACATTGAATTTTATCAATCTGCCTGGTTTTACTCAGTGTTTCCTTAATAATATCACCATAGTCATTGTAATACTGTGAAGAAAAGAAAGAAATCATTGTTTTAAAATCAGTGAAATTTCACAAGATAGAGAATGGGTTGGTGAAAAAAAATAGGTGAGTATACAGGTATTTAATTTCTTAATCATAAACACAATGAGAATTTAAAGATTTTGTCTCAAGTTAAAGGAATACACATTTGATATTAAGATTGTGAAATCCTACTACTAATAAAACTAAAAAGTTGATAATTCCAAGAGAAGTCATATAGGGTAAACAAAATTCCTCATTCTTTTAACATAGACTCAAAAGACACTATTAAAAGGTGACAAATTGAGGAATAGACTTTGGTAGAAACTTCCTTAAGAACTAAAACGAAAACAGTTAAAATTGCTTACCTCGGGGAAGTGGGCCTAAATAAGGGGTAAAGGTAGAGTAGGTAACAAACTTAACTTTTCATTTAATACTCTGTGTACTAGCTTATTTATCTCCCTAACATGTCTATATTTTATTATTATAATATAAACAGTAAAAACACTGACTGAGTAAAAACATTTGATTTTCAACAGTGATTGAGAAAAATTTAATTTCTTTATAATTCAGTTTTTTTGATACAGAATGTAAAAAAATTTCCCTTCTAGTAAAAAATTAGGAAAAGTTTTATTTGAAACCATTAAATCTGAATTTTATTTCCAAGCTAAAACTTAAACCCTAAACCTATGTGAAGAAGTGAGTATATTAGCCTACCAAAAGAATTTTTTATAATCTTCAAAAAGGAGGGTATGCTTCCATGATATGAGGTGCAAAGAAGGGAAAATAATTCATAAGAATCATCCTCTAAGTGCAATTAAAAACGATCTCAATGTAGGAGAAAAAAAGAGAAAGATATACTGAAATACTAAAGTGGTTCAACGAACAGATTGCTAATAAATTCAGATTTTTAATGACTACAGAGATGAGTGGGGCAAAACGCCACATAACCAGGGATATAGAACAAAGGGTTATTAACAAATAGCTATTAGATTACTCACAAAAAGATTCAAGCCTATAATTATCAGAGGTGTGCAAAATTTTGTAAGGATTTTAAAAGGTTTGGAAAAGACTCACTTCTTGACACCAATGCAATATTGTTAAGTACTGACAAGGAACAACCATGGTAAGCTCATATTCATTCATCCAAACCCTGCCTAGACATTAGTTTAGGAAACCTTCTCTGATTCCTCTCACATAAGTCTGTTTCTATATCCTATGCTTGCTTTAAAATTTGTACATCTGTCACTACAATAATTATGCTGAAGTTTTATGGAAGGAGCTAAGTCTTGAAGCTAAACAAACCTAAAATGAAATCCCAATTTTTGCTACTTTAATGATTGTCTGATCTTGGAAAGCTACTCAACCCAAGCCTTAACTTCCTTATTTGTAAATGATTTGATTTTCTACCTCATAGGGTTACTGTAATCAACAAAAATAATGTAAAAGCCTTAGAACAGTGTCTCAAATATAAATAGCACACACACACAAAAACTAGGCAACCAAAAAACAAAACCTCAAGCAAAAAACAAAACAAACAAAAACATAGGCAACTATTCATTAACTTTATGTTTACATTTTAGTTTCTCTATTAATCTACTAGAGGCCCGATGCACGAAATTCGTGCAAGAGTAGGCCTTCCTTCCCCCAGCTGCTGGCACCGGCTTCCCTCTGGCACCTGGGACCTGGGCTTCCCTTGTAGCCCTGGCTTCGTCTGGAAGGTCATCTGGAAGGATGTCAGGCCTAATTAGCATATTATGCTTTTAATATTACAGTAGAGGCGGTGGTGGTAGGGGGGAATCCCCTCAGCCCAGCCTGCACCCTGTCCAATCCGGGACCCCTTGGGGGATGTCCGACTGCTGGTTTAGGCCCGATCCCTAGGATCGGGATCCGGCAGTCGGACATCCCTCTCACAATCCGGGATCACTGGCTCTTAACTGCTCACCTGCCTGCGGGCCTGGTCGCCCCATGCAGCCTGCTGCTTAGTCGTTTGATCGCCTCTCACTAACCTCCCTGCTAGCCTGGTCGCCCCCAACTGCCCCCCCGCGGATCTGGTTGCCCCACGCAGCCTGCTGTTTGGTCGTTTGGTCGCCCCTCACTAACCCCCCTGCCGGCCTAGTTGCCCCCAACTGCCCCCCCTGCGGGCCTGGTTGCCCCATGCAGCCTGCTGCTCAGTCGTTTGGTTGCCCTTCACTAACCCCCCTGCGGGCCTGGCTGTTCCACACAGCCTGCTGTTCAATTCTTTGGTCGCCCCTCACTAACCCCCCTGCTGGCCTGGTTGCCCCACACAGCCTGCTGCTCAGTCGTTTGGTTGCTCCTCACTAACCCCCCTGCCAGCCTAGTCGCCCCACGCAGCCTGTTTGGTTGTCCGTTCAGTTGCGATGGTCGCTTAGGCTTTTATTATTATAGATATAAGCAGAAATCATGTCTTTTTAAAACCTCTGACCACCTGATTAGGTCCTGATTTTCGGCACAAAAAAGAACCCGCCAAACCAAAACAAAACTGGCTACTTGCACAGTGCTCATCACATTTCAGTGTTGACAAAATATGATCAATTAGTTATAACATCATAACTATAACTGGATTATACCTAAACATGGATAAAGACACAATGGATCTATGGCATACAATATTCTGATCACGGGAAAAGTAAAACCGTGTTTCTGACGTAAGAATAAGGCCACCCACAACCACAAGAAGGTGTTCTCTCTTATCTGTGCCTGTCAGACTACGTTATAAAGATTTCTGAGCACTGATTTTTTAGAGGATTAAGAGCAAAATGGAGCTTTTGGAAAAAAGAGCAGCCAGGAAGGTAAGTACCAGCCAAAATTGTCATAAGAAAAATTGATTAAAACACTTCAGTATCTCTTTACTTCCCTAGGGGAAAAACCCAAACTTCTCATACAGCATATTGGGCCTAACTTGTCACTTTCTTTTTTCAAAATTTAATTTATTGAGTTTTTACAGAGAGAGAGGAAAGGGGAGGGAGAAAAAGAGAGAGAAAGGGTAGTTGAGGGAGGAAGGGAGAGAGGAACATTGATTTGTTGTTCCACTTTCCTATGCATTCATTGGTTGATTCTTGTAGTGCCCTGATGGGGGGTTGAACTTTCAACCTTGGCATAGAACAGTGATGGTGAACCTATGACACGCGTGTCAGAGGTGACACGAGAACTCATTTTTTTGGTTGATTTTTCTTTGTTAAATGGCATTTAAATATATAAAATAAATATCAAAAATATAAATCTTTGTTTTACTATGGTTGCAAACATCAAAAAATTTCTATATGTGCCATGGCACCAGAGGTAAGTTAGGGTTTTTCAAAATGCTGACACGCCGAGCTCAAAAGGTTTGCCATCAATGGCATAGAAGGATGACACTCTAACCAACTGAGCTACCCAGCGAGGGCTCTGTCACTTTTAAAAAATCTTATCTCTGCCTCTGTTTTCATAAGCAATCTATGTATCAAATTACTTGCATTTTCCCCAAACAATTCATATTCCTCTGTGATGTCCATGAAGTTCAGTCTACAAGTCCTCCCACTACTTCTTTGCTTGACTAATTTATGCTTAACTGTCTCAGATGTAGTTCAGAAGTCACTTTTAAGCAGTTTTCATTAACCCTCATATTTTACTCTTTTTTTTAAATATACTTTTTATGATTTCAGAGAGGAAGGGAGAGGAAGTGAGTGATAAAAACATCAATGATGAGAGAGAATCATTATCAGCTGTCTCCTGCACACCCCCACTGGGGATCCAGCCCACAACTTGGACATGTGCACTGACCAGCAATCAAACCATGACCTCCTGGTCATAGGTTGACACCAACCACTGAGCACACTGACTAGGTAATGCTCACATTTCTCAAGAGTTGGGTATCTGTTTTAAGGATGCCCTACATATGCTTCTGTATAATGCAATTATTTAATTACTTGACTCTATCCAGCTTTAGACTGGAATTAAAGCAGAAATTAAAAAAATCTTCGTAACTTTAGCTCTGGCAAGCAACATGGTACACAGTTGGCATACTTATAAAAATGTCTGAAGAGATGTCATAAGCTTTCTGCCATGTTGGACAAGAGAATACAAAGCCACCCTCCTGGCTGGGTAGCAAAGTTGGTTAGAAGAGCATCGTCCCAATATACCAAGCTTTGGGGTCTGATCCCTGGTCAGAGCACATACAAGGATCAACCAACGAATACATGACTAAGTGGAACAACAGATCAATGTTTTTCCCTCTCTCTCTACCCCCCTAAAAATAAATAAAATCTATACATATAAAAGCCTAAGCAACCAAAAGACTGAATGACCAGTCACTATGACACACATACACCATCGGGGGCAGACGCTTAACGCACAAGCTGCCTGCTGGTGGTCAGCGTGCTCCTACAGCCAACCTCCCATGGCCAGCCAACCTCCCACGGTCCCTCCCTGTGGCTGGCTGGCCCCAATTGCCAGCCAGGCCGAGGGACCCCACCTATGCATGAATTCGTGCATCGAGCCTCTAGTCCAGGGGTGGGCAACCCCTGGCACGCGTGCCAAACATGGCACGCCAGTAACTTTTGCTGGCACGCAAAACCCTCTCTTATAATCTTCCACTTACAATTTTTTTCTTCATATTGACTTTTTATTTTTCACATAAATTCAGTGTAGGTGCATCTTAGATAAGTAAATAATTTTACATAACAAGTTATCTTAAAGACCATAGACATGGATTAACGAGAGAGGGGAAGAGCAATTTCTATGCCTCTGCCTTAACTCTCCCTGCCTTCCTAGATCTGACTAGTGTTTTGGTTTCATCCACATATGCTTGTGAATCTTTGCTCTCAGTGATGAATTTTTTGTCTCATAATAGGAGTAGCCTGACAGATGAAAGTAGTAGCTCATGCATATCTCTGAAGGTCACGAAATATAAACTTGATGTAAATAAAATCTCGGTCATCAGTGATGCAGCAGCAAAAGTGCCACTGATAACATCAAACGGAGTCATAAAGTTTTCTGTCGGACTATCAGTGTACATGTATACATTAAAAAATAAATGTATTTTTCATCATCATATACTGTGTTTTTGTTGCTCAAATGAATTTTATTATTTCTTCAAGGTTCTTCACATATGTACACCTTAAGAGATATCAAATAGGTGTAACATGTTCTCAAAAAATTAGGGTTGGCATGCAGAAGAATTTTGAGTCAGAGATTTTGCTGGTTTTGGCATGCACTCACAAAAAGGTTGCCCACCCCTGCTCTAGTCCTATATAATAAAAGGCTAATATGTAAATCGACTGAATGGCGGAACGACCAGTTGCTATGATGTGCACTAACCACGAGGGGGCAGACGCTCAACGTAGGAGCTGTCCCCTGGTGGTCAGTGCGCTCGAACAGGGTGAGCGCTGCTCAGCCAGAAGCTGGGCTCATGGCTGGTAAGCACAGCTGTAGTGGCGGGAGCCTCTTCCTCCTCCACAGCAGTCAGACATCTCCCAAGGGCTCCCAGACTGCGTAAGGGCGCAGGCCAGGCACCAGGCCTCTAGTAATAAATAAAAATAATAAAAGAGAATACATGGCCTTGGCGGCTCTCTATGGAGCATGCCTGCACCATTTCCCACTCCCATACTCCAGGTGTGTTTTCCTTGCTTCTCTTTTTCTCCTAACCTCTAAGTGCCCTTCTTTTGCCTCTGTAACTTGTTTCCTGAGCCCATTTTTTTCTACAGCTCACTTCTACTTCTGTGGCTTTCTAAATAAACTTTTCCTTATTTAAAAATAAAAAAAGAATATATGGCGTCAGGAAAATAAAAACGCATTCTTTCATATAAATGTGAAGAACTCCTACTTTACGGAATTGGATGATATAAAATTTATACTTATATAAGAGACAGAAACTTTAAACATATAAGAAATCATCACATAGCCTATTTTATAAACAGGTAATATGCAAATTGACCATCACTCCAACACACAAGATGGCCGCCCCCATGTGGACACAAGATGGCCATCAGGGGAGGGCAGTTGGGGGTGATCAGACCTGCAGGGGAGGGCAGTTGGGAGGGACAAGGCCTGAAAGGGAGGGCAGTGGGGGGGGGGAATCAGGCCTGCAGGGGAGGGCAGTTGTGCGGGACCAGCCTGCAGGGGAGGGCAGTTGGGGGTGACCAGGCTGGCAGGCAGAAGCGGTTAGGGGCAATCAGGCTGGCAGGCAGGCGAGCGGTTGGGAGCCAGCAGTCCTGGATTGTGAGAGGGATGTCCGACTGCCCGTTTAGGCCAATTCCACCGGGATCGGGCCTAAACGGGCAGTCGGACATCCCTCGAGGGGTCCCAGATTGGAGGAGGTGCAGGCCGGGCTGAGGGACACACACTTCTCCCTTGTGCATGAATTTCGTGCACTGGGCCTCTAGTATATACATAAAAGCTGTGAATTTTGGCTTCTGTTACCATCCTTTCTTTCATTTTAATTACAAATTTCTCTGCCAATTAGATGAAAAGAGAAAAAAGAATATAAAAATATACCTTCATGTAGTGTTTAAAGATGTCTGCAGCTGCATGCATGTCAACAATATCATAAATGATAAGTTTGCTGAAGGCAGCAAGTAGATTCCTTCTTTTATGTAAGGCCTCAATTTTATTTGCTTCATCTTCTTCATCACCCTCTAACCACAGAAAATAAATTATGAACTTTATCCAAGATAAAACCATGTAGAAACTCTATATAATAAAAAACCAGCTTATACCTTTACAAAAAGGTATAATTCAGTTTTAGATGGGATGAAATAATGTTATACTAATTATTTGAGGGTGCTATATTTAGTTAGATGATTATCAAATATTTGCTAGGTACTAAGGTTCCTATTTTCTAGGAGACTCAGAGCAAAGACTAAAATAAGAAAACCACATGTAAAAAGATGATTTTTTCTGATATTTTCATCATAATACTATTGTCTGTTTATTTTAAAGTGTGGTCTTATTTCAATATTACTCATTTGCTAATATATTTCCACAGAAAAGAAATTTTTAAGTCGCAGGAAAAAGGTTTTCCTTTAGAAAAATACATGGGGGAATAATGGCAATATATGGGGGAGTTAATTTTCAATGCTTGTCCTAAACATGGTCTACAGTATCAGCTGAGAAATAAAATTTATTTTGCAAACCATATTAAACACATATACATTTTTAAAAAAGCCCTATCAAATGCTTTTAAAACAAGTAGTATTTCTTTCTTATTTATTTGTTTATTTATTTATTTACTCAGGACCTATTGACTAGTCTATTTCTAATCCTAGGGAAACTTTCTCTACAAGGCTGAGATGATAACATTTACCACATTTTTTTTGTTTCAGGCTCTGTACTGATCCTCTCATATCTTAACCTGCCTTTATTTGGAGACAATGTTCGTTCTTCCCATCTTTAGATTCATAAATAAAACAAAAAACCCCCAAAATAACCCCCCAAAATTCTCTTCAATTTCTTTCTCTTTCTACTAATTGGTCCAGCTGTGAAGCATCAATGCTTGGAGAAGTTGGAAATCTTTTTGCTTAAAACAAGTAGCAGGTAAATTTTATCTTTTGAGATTAATGTGGACTCTAAATAAAGACACTGTTTCATAGTCTAGTATATTCTAAAATGTTTTGTTAAATAAAGAACATTCTAATAGCACCAAAATAGATCTGTGGATCAGATGTGCCATAGATCTTATTTTAGAGAACTTAAATTATCTTTTTCACAAATAACCTATATAATTTATTTACGATTGTTTACATTCCGTCTAATTTTGCTAATTATCATTCTGCAGGCTCAGCACAGTTTTGACTGGTGAGGTTTGATAAGTCTTTCAACACTTAATATATTTTGTTAACTTAAGTACTATATGAGAAAGGAACTCTGATGTTTTCCCCTTCAGAAAAACCGTGAAACAAAATCTATCCCACATATACATTTTGCATGTGTGAAGTGAAAATGTATAGAATTATTCATTAGAGCAAAGGAAGGAGACTTCACTGTGCATTTTTATTAATTTTGGTTTCTGAATTACACAAATGTATTATTTTTTTAAAAAAGGAGAAATTCTAATATTTTAAAAATTTGAATATTTTTCTCATATCTTTTGGGGTTGGTAAAACAAGATCAATAGTGACAAGATGATAGCTACAAATACCCATGCTCTGGTTTTCCTCATCTTGGTCAATGAAAACGTGATCCATCACAAAACTGAGGAGTTCAGACTGAAGTCCAGTATCTGGATTAAACACCAAAGGCTGAAGGCCTTCTCTGCCACCTGTCATTAATTGGTGGCTAAAAATCATCAAAAGATCACAGAGTAACATGAAAGCCTGGAATGCAAAGGAAATTCATTAGTAAAATATTGCTACAATGACAAATCAATGTTAATAAAAATATACTAAATTAAGTATAGTTCAATGATAGTATCATAATAGAAACTTTGGGTATTTAAATTCCAACTACTTAGTTTTAAGTTTCTAAACTTAATAAAACTAAACACTAGTCATATTTAAGATTCCTCCTTCCCCAAATATAATCTATTTCTTTTATTTGACTTTATTAACTCAAATACTGATTAAGAGATTTTTGACTTGACTGTAAAGATACAATGAGTTGAACTCAACTCTGGAAATACAAAATTGATACAATAAATTATGACAGTGGTTAGAAATCAATCATACACTGCTTACTCAAATAATAAGTATAAATCTTAAGACCAAGTATAATTTCATAAATTACAATGCAGTACTATAAACCTATAAGCTACTATTTTGGATTCTTTTTTCCCCCCTCACATTTTTTAATTAAAAAAAATTTTTTTAATGTTGGCATTATTGCAGGAGTCCCCTACATCCTTGCCTACCTCCACCCTCCCCTGCCTACCCTTTCCTGAACTTTACCAAATTACTGTCCATGTCCACGGAGTATGCATACATGTTCTTTTAAAAATCTAATGTAGCCCTGGTGGTATTGCTAAGTGGTTAGAGCATCAGCTTGTGCACAGAAGGGTCATGGGTTTGATTCCCCGGACAAAGGCACATACCTTGGTTGTGGGTTTTGCCTTCCCCTTCACTCCCTCCCCTGCAACCCCGCATTGGGATGCATGCCAGAGGCAACCAGTTGATGTGTCTCTCTCACATTGATGTTTCTCTTCCTCTCTCTATCTCTCTTCCCCCTCCCTCCCTTCCTTTTACTCTCTGAAAAGCAATGGAAAAAATATCCTCAGGTGAGGATTTAAAAAACAAAATCTAATGTAAAAAAAATCTCTAACATTACATAAAATGAAATTCAAGACCATTTACATAAAAACCAGTATCTAAAGTTTCCCAACAAATTTAATCATTTAAGGCAGGGGTGGGAACATCCAGCCTGCAGGCCATACAAGGCCCAGGAAGTCATTTGGTCTGGTCTTGGCAAGGTATTAGGGGTGAGTTAATTAAATGTTTTACCAAATATTACAGGCTAATTTTAAGTTGATAATTTTGTATGGCCAATGAATGATGTTATAAATATCCAAATGGCCCTTGGCAGAAAAAAAGGTTCTCCAACACTGATTTAAGAGAACTTTCAATGCATTTCCCCAAGGAGAAATTATTATAATTATGTTGCCAAATTTGTCCTATTTAATGGGTGGTATGAAATAAAACTGTCATTAGTTTATTGTAATTGAAAGGTTTTGTTGGTAACTGAGGGCTCTGATATTTCAAAACAATCTATTCACCGCCCTCCAAAATTCATTTCTATGGGAAAATACAACTTTGGCATGTATTTGGTGATTGCCATATACTTTGCTATAAAACCTCCAGCAAGACTCATGGCAATTCATGCTCTGACTACACAACCATGAAATATATAAGCCTATTTAGAAAAAGCCACTTGAAAAGAGGAGCATAAAAAGAATCCAGACCTTTTGTTTTTTAGCCAAGGCCAGTTTTTAGTTTCGGATATCACCAAATAATGATGACACAAAAAACACTGAATTTTTTGGTTTAAATGTCCAGAGCTAGGTAATTTTATTTATTTATTTATTTTTAAAAAATATTTTATTGATTTTTTACAGAGAGGAAAGGAGAGAGATAGAGAGTTAGAAACATCAATGAGAGAGAAACATCGACCAGCTGCCTCCTGCACATCTCCTACTGGGGATGTGCCCGCAACCAAGGTACATGCCCTTGACCGGAATCGAACCTGGGACCCCTCAGTCCGCAGGCCGACGCTCTATCCACTGAGCCAAACCGGTTTCGGCAGAGCTAGGTAATTTTAGACAGCACTGGTGGCAATCAGAGATTTCGAGAACAAGGTTTAGGGTAGATCATCTCTGTTCCTATTTTTTTTTTTAATATATTTTATTGATTTTTTACAGAGAGGAAGGAACAGGGATAGAGAGTTAGAAACATCGATGAGAGAGAAACATCGATCAGCTGCCTCCTGCACGCCCCCTACTGGGGATGTGCCTGCAACCAAGGTACATGCCCTTGACCGGAATCGAACCTGGGACCCCTCAGTCCGCAGGCCGACGCTCTATCCACTGAGCCAAACCGGTGCTGGCTCTGTTCCTATTTTAAGTTAGATGCTGATAACTCAATAAAGAAAACCCATGATAACCTATTTGTAAAAGATATAGCAAAATATAAGTACTACTGTACACTTTAACTAGACTAATTAGACTTTATTTCTAGCCCAACATCATAATAAAAACAGCATGGAAAATGTACGTTCTGTTTCATATTAAAGTACTTCGTAATAGAAAAACAGTAAGATAGCTGACAAAATCACTCCATGGAAATGGTATTGTCTTGGGCTCTACTTTGACCCTCTTTGGACTGCACCCCTTCCCAATAATGAGTAGTATGTTGTACCAATTGTATATGCCTACTTGCATCTCTACTTCTATACCACCTTCCAGGTACAAGGACTCAGGCATTTCTTTTTTTAAATCCTCACCCGAGGATATTTTTCCATTGATTTTTATTTATTTATTTATTTTTAAAAATATATTTTATTGATTTTTTACAGAGAGGGAGGGAGAGGGATAGAGAGTTAGAAGCATCAATGAGAGAGAAACATCAATCAGCTGCCTCCTGCACACCGCCTACTGGGGATGTGCCCGCAACCAAGGTACATGCCCTTGACCAGAATCGAACCTGGGACCTTTCAGTCCGCAGGCCGACGCTCCATCCACTGAGCCAAACTAGTCAGGGCTCCATTGATTTTTAGAGAGAGTAGAAGAGAGAGGAAAAGACAGAGAGAAATATTGATGTGAGAGAAACACATCAATTGGTTGCTTCCTGCATGCGCCCCAGCCAGGGTCCGGGCCAGGGAGGAGCCTGCAACTGAGGTACCTGCTCTTGACCAGGATCATTCAGTCCACAGGCCGATGCTCTATCCACTGAGCCAAACCGGCTAGGGTGACTCGGATTCATTGCCTTAACAAATCTGATTCTGCTACCAGAGGCTGGACAGGATTCTTCTGCAGGCTCACTGCATCCCCAAAGCACATACTCCTAGGTCCCAGGGTGGTCAAGGAGCAGCTGTTTGAGGGGGTGATGCTGATAAAGTTTGGACATGTGAGCTAAGTGTTCACATGCATGTATGAGAAGTTCTGCCTAGTGTGGGAAAGAGCTGAAGGTGAGATGAGAAAAGCGAGGCTCATAGGCCAGCCCTCCATGTTCTGGCATAGAATTCTTAGGAGTCAATAATTCTAATTTGCACCCAGCCTTCTAGGTCAGCATACTTGTCAAGGTAAAAAAGACATGTAACAGGTTTGTTAGATTGCTTTGTAACTTAAATATTTAGACATCATAATCTTGTTCTAGGTCTCATTAATGTTAGGGAAAAACAAGCATGCTAAGAAGTACAATAAAAAATTACATCTTCTTACATGTTCTGTAATGCATTTGAGTTACTTTTATTGGGAGCTTTTAATAATTTCTTACCTGTTCCTTTACTGGAGTATTAACATTAGATAGGCACTGTTGGCAAACAGCCAAAAAGGATTTCACGGTTTTCCTCAATACCAACAAATCCTCCTGTAAGACACATTCAAATTTGCAAGCATGAATTACAGTATCCTAGAAAACTGACCCAAAATAAATAATACATGGCAAAGAGCCAAATTGGCTCAATGTCAAAGAAAGTCATAAAACCAAATTTCTTGTTGGGAACCAAACCATATAGTTATTTCCTAGTTCAGCCGTCGCCAACCGGTGAGCTGCGGACCACTGGTGGCCCATGAGGTCCGAAAGGTTGGCAAACGCTGTCCTAGTTATCCTAGTAAAAAGGGCCAACAAAACTGATAAACCCAAACACTAAGTTCTATTTACCTATACAATGCTCAGTATGATTTTCTTCAACAAATTTTCCTTTATAAATATGGGCTTAGGCTATTAAAATTGTAGGTCATTCCCATAAACATACTAACTGTAAGGCGAGGGAGCACAGCAGCACACTGAAAAAATCAATTAAGCAACAAATGTGTACTGAGTTTCTCTTATATTCTCATCATTCTGCAAAATGTTAAGGGAAGACAGATAACTTTAAGACAGTGCCCAGGTGCTCAGAGTTAACATCCTAGCAGGAAGTCAGACCAATTAGAGAGTAAGTGTTAAAATTTTTTTTTTATTAACTCTATAGTAGAGAGAGATGAGTTAGAAGGACTTTCACAGGAGGATGGGCTTTAATCTAAGGTTGGGTGGGTGAACAAGATTTAATCAGATGGCCATGTAATATTTGTTAGCAAACATTTGAAAAACATAAAAGGAAATTTAAATTTATCAAGTACCTATAATGTGTCAGACTGGATTGAGGGTTCACTGCTACATAATTTATCGATTAGAAGTAGTAGTCATTATTAGCAAGGGTTTGAAACCAGGACTGTCTCAGATCAGAGCTCATATTCTTCTCACTTAGTAATGAGCAAAATGCATGCAGATAATTCAGATAATTTCCACAAAATCACTTCATGGAAATGGTAATGCCCTGGGCTCTACTTTGATCCTCTTTGGACTGCACCTCTTCCCATGAATGAGGAGTCTGTTGGACCAATGGCATATGCCCACTGTGTCGATATTTAAAATGGTAATGAAGATAATTAAATGAGAAAGACAGATATAGGAATTACTTTTTAAAAAGTACTCTATTAAACTAAAATTCTTTTAGCCTTTTGTACCAATGACAGTACTCAATGCTTTGTTGGACCTATACATCCTAAATAATGATACTTATATACATGTTCCCTTTTGCTAACATGAGTGCAGTATTTGGAAGAAGGAGTAAGCTCACCTTGTGCAGAGTACTAAAAAAACTCACTGCCTTGCAAACCTTTAATGTTTCAATGTAGACGAACATACAATAATCAACTTCAACAGTACTTTACTTTCTTTAATTTTAAAGATAATACATTAGGGGAAATTTATAATGCACAAGGGAACAGGCAGCTGAATTAGAATATAAGGAGTGCTATGTTGGAAACCCAGAGTCAAACAAAAGTAGTCACTGAAGAGTTCCCAAAGAAGATAACATGCAAGCTGAATTTTGAACAATTACTAAAAATTATCTAGCTATAATAAAAGATGTTCCAGAGGGTACAGGATGTTCAGGAGCCTGGAGGTGCTTTTGAGAGACTGTTAATTTATTGTAGCCGGGGCTTAAATAGGCAGTTGAGTGGCAAGAGAGAAAGCCAAAGAGAAAAACAGGATCCATTTCCATTTAAATGAAAGACCATTAAAAATGCCATGTTAAATAATTTGGATATTAGTCTCATGGCAATGAAGAGCTACTGAAGGATTTTTATCATGAGTGCTAAAATTTTGTGTAAAAAAATCGTATTATAACCAGAATAGGAGAATGATGTGGAAGACAGAGACTAGTTAATAGTAGATACAATCTTCTGTTGTGGGCTTATTACATACCAAGTACTGGGCCATAAATTTAAACCTCACAATCACTCTATGAATTAAGTGGTAATACTACTATTTTGCAGATGAGAAAACTGAAGTTAATAAAACTGAAGTTAAATCCAAACTATTTTAAGTGATAGAGTAAGAGTCGAAACCTAGGATTACTCTGACTCTAAAGTTCATGTTCTTAATCATTATTCTGTATTTCCTTACATATTAACAAAAGCCATAAGAGTAATCTAGATTGAAGGCCTAGAAATAAAATGTTGGCAGTAAAGATGTGAATAGCGTAGATGAAAAAAGGTGTTCTATGGAAAGTAACCTCACAGGATGAACCAAAAAATGCCTAACTGGGCAGGTCATGGTGGGTAGGCATGCCCTCGGCATATAATTTCTTTAGTAAAGGTTAATCTTTGCTTCAAGCAAGCCCTGTCCATTGTTTCTGTGCATCTAGGTCAGTGCAGCAAACTGCGGCTTGCGAGCCACATGCGGCTCTTTGGCTCCTTGAGTGTGGTTTTTCCACAAAATACCGACGTCTGCACACGGGCCACAAAGTTTCAATCGCACTGTACGTGCACGCCCGCACGTGGTATTTTGTGGAAGAGCCACACTCAAGGGGCCAAAGAGCCGCATGTGGCTTGCGAGCCGCAGTTTGTCGACCACGGGTTTAGGTTAACATACCTTTGAAATGCCTCTCTTCAGACCTCTCCTTCTAATATGATCACACTTTCAGATCCCTCTTAAAGTGTGACTGAGATAGAGTATGTGGCGATATGACCATAACCCAATAAGGGCTGCAAGAACTATCACGGAGATAGTAAGACCTTAGGTTCCTTCCTTAATTTCAAATGCATAAAAGAAATAGCAAAACTTTTATTCTTTAAAGCACTTGAGATCTTCCTTTCCAGCAACTGTTGTCAGTTTTGGCTCAAATAAACTCCTATAAAAATTCTCTACGCCCTAGCCCGTTTGGCTCAGTGGATAGAGCATCGGCCTGCAGACTGAAGGGTCCCAAGTTTGATTCCAGTCAAGGGCACATGCCTGTGTTGCAGGCTCAATCCCCAGTGTGGAGTGTGCAGGAAGCAGCCAATCAATGATTCTCCTTTATCACTGATGTTTCTATCTCTGTCCCTCTCCCTTCCCCTCCGAAATCAATATAACAAAATAAATTCTCTACAAGTTTAGATGTTTCTTATGTCAACATGTTAGTAAACTTTAATTTGTTTTTCTCCTGCCAAACTGTCTCATGTCAATTTGATTAGACCAGTCAGAAGAATCTTGAAGGGTAGAGGATGGTCTTTCCACCTCAACACTACTAACTGGCTATGTGGCCTTAAAGAAATTACTTTGTATCTCAGACTTACAGATTTTTTAAATCTATATACAAGAAGGTTGACATATGTATAATATGAGCTTGTATGATATTCTGTGATTCTGCTGAATTAACTCCTAGGTCAGTGATGGCGAACCTTTTGAGCTCGGCGTGTCAGCATTTTGAAAAACCCTAACTTAACTCTGGTGCCGTGTCACATATTTGCAACCATAGTAAAAGAAAGACATATTTTTCATATTTATTTTATATATTTAAATGCCATTTAACAAAGAAAAATCAACCCAAAAAATGAGTTCGCGTGTCACCTCTGACATGTGTGTCATAGGTTCGCCATCACTGTCCTAGGTAATCAAATGAGACAAATTAAGTGCTAACTGGTAAACCTCCTAGTATTCAAAGGATGAATGTTCACTGTTCCATTGCTAGTACCTAGAATAGTGCTTGGTACATGGCAGGTGTTTGTATTTACTGAATGATATGTAAGTACACAGATGATACCACAACCCTAGGAACAAATATGTAATGTGTTCATCTTATCAAAAAATAAATAGAGCTTAAAAATGATGCTAGGAGGTATTAATGTTCCTTTATTCTCTTAAAATTCCTGGTTAATGTGCAAAGAAGCAGCCTAGGGAATCACCTATCTTTGGAGTTAGAGGCAAAAGATTCCTTTAAAAGTCAATCATAAAACAAATATGAATTATGGAAAATGCTAAGGTAACAGTTGAATTTGAGAGATGATTACTTGCCAGTTCACCTGAAGAGTTGTAAATTTAATATCATAACTAAGTAAGCAGTCTACTGATGACTAATCAGTAGTAATATTTTAAGAAGAAACTGAAAATTGGAAGCAACCAAGGAAACAGAAGCTAGAGGCCTTCTTTAGCAGTAAAGTTTGGATACAACCTAAATATTATTTGAGTCCTCCAGAAAGTTAATGTATATAATTAGATTCTGTGGATAAAAAAGGGTTCTCCAATAAATCTGACTGCAACTAACCTCACAAGGTGATTTGATCATAAATTCCTAACTGCAGATCTTGGTAGGTATAAAAAAGCCCTGTGGGGTTGTGGGGTTTGTTCTTGTGTACCTAGGCTAACACACCTTTGCAATGCCAGAGTAACCCTCTTTTCAGATCTCCAAAGTATAACCATCTTCAAGGCAGCACATAATCTTGTCAACCATCCTATAACCCAATCATACAGATTCCACCCCCTTACCCCCAGTTTTGCTTTATCCCACACCTTTATGTAGTCTTTCTTAAATTCCCACCTTGATTCCAAATGTATAAACAGAACTGCAAAGCCGTAGTCCCCAGGTGCATTTAAAATAGTGTTTCCTGATGTGTCCTTGGTTTGGTTCAAATACACTCATAACAATTCTCTACAGGGCCCTAGCTGGTTTGGTTCAGTGGATAGAGCACTGGCCTTCGGACTGAAGGGTCCCAGGTTTGATTTCAGTCAAGGGTACATGCCCGGGTTGCGGGCTCAATCCCCACTAGGGGGCATGCAGGAGGCAGCCGATTAATGATTCTCATCACTGATGTTTCTATCTCTCTCCCCGTCTCCCTTCCTCTCTGAAATTAATAAAAATATATTTTTAAAAATTCACTACAGGTTTGGACCTTCTTACAACAACAACTGCACTGAGAGAAACACAAATACCAATAGGTTTAGGTAAATGTGCAGATACTGTATATTTAACAGAGTTAGCTAATCTCATAGAGTAAATCCCTTTGAACAGGTGGGAATTTATGTTTCCTGTGGACTTTGGAACACTGCTTTTATTCACTCCATGATTTTTTACTTCATTGTGCTGAGATCTTACTATATTTCATTTGACTTAAATAGAATTATGATTGCCAAAACAGGGCCAGTTTTTGTTGTTGTTATTTTTAGATTGGTGTTTCTCTTGTGCTCTTGATTCTTATTTTTCAAGGGGCATTAAAAATAAAGCTTACTCTATCAAACTTGTAATTTAATACTAGAGTTTTAAAATGGCAAATCCTGAACCTCTTTAAAAAATTTGAGGCCATGGCTGGGTAATTCAGTAGTTAGAGTGTCATCTGGATGTGCCCAGGTTGTGGGTTCGATCCCGGTCAGAGCACATACAAGAATCAACCAATGGCCCTGGCTGGGTGGCTCAGTTGGTTAGAACATTGTCCTATACATCAAAAGGTTGCAGGTTTTGAGTCCTGGTAAGAGCACATATCTAGGTTGTGGGATTTGTTCTCTGGTTGGGGTGCTTAGGGAGGCAACTGATCAATGTTTCTGGCTCCATCAATTTTTCTCTTTCTCCCTTTCTCTCTCTACCTCTCCCGTCCCCTCTCTATCAATGAACATGTCCACAGGTGAGAAAAAAAAATCAACCACTCAATGCATGAATAAGTGGAACAACAAATTGACGTTTCTCTCTCTCAAACCAATACAAAACCAAAACAGATATTAAAGGTAAGACTGCCTCTTAAAAGCCGCCTATTTCAATATGATTATAGTAGTCAGTGAGAAAAGAGAATTTCATTCCTACACACACAAATATGTGCAGATTTTAAATGGGTGATTCCTTTTCATTTTGTACCACAATTTTGTGTGTCTAGAGGAAGACCAAATTTAGCTGTTCTTTTTTGTCCATAGCTAGGAAGTACCATTAAGATAATCCTAGCCCTAGCCGGTTTGGCTCAGTAGAGTCCCAGGTTCGATTCCGGATAAGGTTCGATTCCCTTTTTTCATAATAAAAAAAGGGGCACAAAACTATTCTAGTTACCTAGAATAGGCAAATAGGGTAATTGACAAAGTGTGGTCAACAAGACCAAGGGGTT
Source organism: Myotis myotis (assembly GCF_014108235.1). NCBI lineage: Eukaryota > Metazoa > Chordata > Mammalia > Chiroptera > Vespertilionidae > Myotis > Myotis myotis. The sequence goes on along the minus strand of NW_023416317.1, from coordinate 29,822,138 downwards.
ACCTTACTAGGCCAGGGATTGGCAAACTTTTTGTGTAGAGGGTCAGACAGTAAATATTTTAGGCTTTGTAGGTTTTACAGTCTCTGTCCCAATTACTTAACTCTGCCACTGTACCAAGAAAGCAGCTCTAAACAAGACATAAGTGGCCCTAGCTGGTTTGACTCAGTGGATAGAGCGTCGGCCTGGAGAATCCCGGGTTCAATTCCGGTCAAAGGCACATGCTCCAGTTGCAGGCTTGATCCCCAGTAGGGGGCGTGCAGGAGGCGGCCGATCAATGATTCTCATCATTGATGTTTCTATCTCTATCTCCCTTTCTGAAATCAATAAAAATATAAAAAAATAAAATAAACAAGACATAAATGAATGAGCATGACTGTATTCCATTAAAACATTATGTAGGCCAGATTTGGCCCATAGACTGTAGTCTGTCCAGTCTATACTAGGTTATTAAGTTCTTTGGAGGCATAAACTGTAGTGCAAGCATGTCAAACTTGCAGCCAGCAAGGCCTGCGGCCCACTAGCCTCAAGTTTAACATGCTTGATGCATTGGATACTAAACCCGACAAGCTCATAGGAAGCCTGCATGGCGGGACTTACAAAACTGAGACCGAAAATAACCACATAGGATAGTCTGAATGTAAAAATTCCTAACTGAAAGCGGGTCATGGTGGGTAGTCACATCCTAGGGCAGCCGTGGGCAAACTACAGCCCGCGGGCCGGGTCCGGCCCGTTTGAAATGAATAAAACTAAAAAAAAAAGACCATACCCTTTTATGTAATGATGTTTACTTTGAATTTATATTAGTTCACACAAACACTCCATCCATGCTTTTGTTCCGGCCCTCCGGTCCAGTTTAAGAACCTATTGTGGCCCTCGAGTAAAAAGTTTGCCCACCCCTGTCCTAGGGCCTATAGCTTCATTGACAAAGGGCAATCTTTACCTTAAGTGAGACTGTCTACCTTTTTTGCATCTAAGATAATATACCTTTGAAATGTCAGAGTAATCTTTTCTAGACCTTTCAAGGCACAACTGCCTGGCACCAGAGCAAAAAAATACAGAATTCCCTCATTGTTATCTTTTTAAAAATATATATTTTTATTGATTTCAGAGAGGAAGGGAGAGGGAGAGATAGAAACATCAATGATGAGAATCACTGATCCGCTGCCTCCTGCACGCACCCTACTGGGGATCAGGCCGGGCATGTGCCCCTGACCAGAATTGAACCCTGGACCCTTCTTTCTGCAGGCTGATGCTCTAGCCACTAAGCAAAACCGGCCAGGGCTCTCGTTATCTTGTTCCCAAAAACCATCTCTATGTCCTATGAAAGTTAATTAACTACTCTGTACCTAGCAATGTAAAATATGTTTCTCTATTTTAAGATTTTATCCAATCCCAGATATTTCCCCATTTTGCTTTCTCCTGTCCCCTTAATATACTACCAATGATTTCATGTAACCCTCTGTAAGTCTCCTCCTTTTATTCTAATGTATAAAACAAGCAGCAAAACTTCATTCTCTGGAGCATATTTTCACTCCGTTGAGATTTTGCTTCCCGGTAATTATTCTCAGATTGGCTCAAATAAACTCATAAAAATTCTCTGGAGGTTTGGACATTTATGTCAAAAGTGTTCTATTTATCTCTACTTAGCACAATTACTGACACATAACGAGGCTCATTAAATTATTTTTCAGCTCAACTAAGTCAGTATCCTTACTAAAAATGATAAAAACAGATGGAACTAAATTCATTCATTGGGGACACATCAGTGACCAAGAGACAAGAAGCCTTTCCATTGTAGTAGGATAGACCCTATGCAATACCTTTCAAATTGCTTTCTTATATGAATAACTGCTATTAGCTTCTCTTTCTGGCGGGGGGCGGGGGGTAAGGGGGGTAGTGGGCGGGTAGGGAGAGTGTGCTACTTTCGTGAACACACAATAAAATAACTATTGAATATTTAACCCCAAATGTAATACCTAGTTTTCAGTGTTGTTGTTGTTCTTGACTATTTGAATCTCCACCTGCTGACTCCTGTCATTGTCTCAAAGGCTAATCCACTCACTTATGATTCAGGAACCCTTAAGCTGCCTACCGTAGTTCCAAAACATCTTCTGATTTCTCTTTCCTGTAGTGTACAAAGATGAAGAAAGATAAAGGAGGAATCAGAGGGACAGGGGAAAAGTAGTAACTGTTAGAATCAAAGTGAGAGAACTGAATTCCCAAATTATTCCAACATACACATGGAGGACAAAATCTATGCTGTTGTATCCCAAACGTACACTAGCTCCTGAGCATGTTTACATAGTCCTATAGCCTTACATGATAATAGTTCACTTAGTATCAATTCTTGTTTTTGGTACAAGAGAAGATTAGACTAGCACTATAATTTAACGCCATCAGAACAACAGCTATTGTTCACTGAAACACTTCTTTCTTTTTTGTTAATCCTCACCTGAAGATATTTTCCCCATTGATTTTTTTAGAGAGTGGAAGGGAGGGAGGGGGGTAAAGAGGGAGGAGAGAGAGAGGGAAAGAGAGAAAGATTAATATGAGAGAGACACCTTAATTGGTTGCCTCCTGAACGTGTCCAACCAGGGCTGGGGATCGAATCTGCAACCCAGGTACTTGCCCTTTACTGGGAATCAAACCCGCGACCCTTCAGTGTGTGGGCCGACACTCTAACCACTGAGAACACCAGTCAGGGCTATGAAACGAGTTCTTTCAATTTAATCTTCCCAACAACCCCATCCAACAGTGAATATCACACATTAGGAAAATAAAGTTCAGTGGTGAAGTAACTTGCTTATCTTTATCACAGTTGGTAAGAAATGGAACCAAAATTCAAACTTGGATTTAATTTTGAAGACCATGTTCCAACACAAAAAAATGCTGGAAATATACACTATTTATAACTGGGAGATATAATAAATATATATATACATATATACATATATATATATACATATATATATATATATATAGAGAGAGAGAGAGAGAGCGAGAGAGACAGAGAGAGAGAGAGACACAGCAATAAGAAGTCACTTAACAAATACCTAGTAATTATATATAGAATGGCCACTGAGGGAAAAACATTTCTAAAAAAACCTACTTAGGAAGGAAAATGCATTTCTATATCACTCAGGGGATATTAAGACAACTATATCTTTTCTACTCAAATAAATGGTCTGACAGGAAAGTAAACTTCTTTTACCATTAATTTGGCAGAGAAAATATCCAATACCTGTACAAGAAAGAAAGAAGTTTTATGTTTTGTTTAAATTGTTAATGTTGCTTTAGACCTCTAATAAGCTCAGTTAAAACACATTATTACTTTATAATAATTGTCATTTAGAACAAATCTTTTCAGTCCTGGCTCATTACTTAGATCATGAGGTATTAAATATCCTAAGGTGTCTGAGTATTAAGGTGCTTTCAAGACCTGTGTAAGTAAAAACAGCATCCAACTGGACAGGCTAGTGAAACTGAGGCAGCCTTAAGGGATAGAAGGGTATTCCCTATCAAATAGCAACTCGAAGACTGGAAGCTCAGGAGTAGACAGGTTCATTACAAAGCATGGCATTTATATATATACTAGAGGCCCAATGCACGAATTTGTGCATGTTTGGGGTCCCTCGGCCTGGCCGGAGGTCGGGCCGATCAGGGCTGTCTTGCCCAGTACCAATGTGGGGAGGGACTGTGGGAAGTTGGCTGGCCCAGGGAGGTTGGCTGTAGGAGCACATTGACCACCAGGGGGCAGTTCCTGCATTGAGCATCTGCCCCCTGATGGTCAGTGTACATCATAGCGACCGCTCATTTTCTTGACCTGTTGTAAGGTTGCTTAGGCTTTTATACATATGGATGAATATACATATATACACACACACATATATATATATATTTAATTGATTTCAGAGAGGAAGGGAGAGGGAGAGAGAAAAACATCAATAATGAGAGCAAATCATTGATGGGATACCTCCTCCACACCCCCTACTGGAGAATGAGCCTGACCAGGAATTGAACCATGACCTCCTGGTTCATAGGTCAATGCTCAATCACTGAGCCACTGTGGCATGTTGGAATAATGACTTGTAAGTTCTTTTCTAAACTGAACATATTTACTTCTGGCTTCCAAAGATCTTTTTGAATTTTAGAGTTGGATAAAATCTGAAGAAGCTCAGAATTTGGTCTAAACTCCTATCTACTTTTGTATTCCAGATTTAAAAAAAAAATTCTTAGCACTAAACAAGAAATGGATCTTTCACCTCTAACCTTCCTAGATCAACCAATCAGGCAGTTGAGGTAAGATATAATATTAACAAAAACACAATTATCAAAGAACAACTCTGAAATCATGAACTACTCATAGGGAAGGCTTAAAACTAACTAGATAGTTATTGAGCATAGAATTCTTAAGGAATAAAAGGTAATGGGAAAGATTCTAGAAAAAAAGAATAAAGTAAAATGGTTATAACATTGCTAAACATTTTTTCCTAGAGGGATAGCCATTATTCCCACTCTTGGTCCCATTCCCTCCCCGCTCTGCAGGTGAAGAAGTGGTACCTGTATTTTGATATTATAGGAACTTGGGGCAAGGACCTGAGCCAGCTATCTCATTCTTATTCATTGACATTCTAAAGGACTGGGGAGGGAAAAGGAAAGGGGGAAGTATAAAAAATAGTCTGTTGATTATTTTATATTTGAGCCTATTTTTAGTACATTTCTAGGAATGTATGCTTATATGAAGAACAGCAAGGATAAGTGTATCTCCTCATGAGTCTGGCCACCTTCACCCTAACACTGCTGTTCCCCAGTCTGTTTAGAGGTTAAACAAGCTGGAATTTGCAGAGGAGACCCTTCAGTTAAGAAGGCAATGGAACAAATTTTACAGCTAAACACCTCAATGATAATTTGACCTGTAGCTACCTGAGGGATATTGACTTTCTTTAATTTAAAGGATTAGGAAAAGGGTCAGGTGCAGAAGGCAAGAATGTTTGCCCCAGGTCCTCCCTACTGTTGTCTAGAATAGAAACATGCAGGGTAAGGCTAAGAACACTGCAAATTTAAGATTAGAGAGTAGGACAGCTCCTCCCAGTAGGAAAAATAAGTTCTAGATCCCCAGGCCAAAAAAGGCAATGGGGCATTATTTTAGCCCTAACTCTTATTTACCTGGCTCTTTAAAAGTCTTTGTATATGTCCAGAAGGAGCTGAAGAAGAAGGATGTTTTCTGCTAGAGAGAAACTGAAGGCTGCTTCTACAGGACCAGCACTAGGGGGCACCGGAACAAAGTATACTGAACATGACCTGTGAGACTGCCAAAGAGCTTCAACTCTGGAAATTAGGGGGAATAGAGGAAATACCCAATGATGAAACCCAGTGCACTTAGATTTCAAATAAAGATCTAATCCTGTTCTTGATATAGTCTTCTCATATATTCATTTTATAAAATAGTGTTTACTGTTTAGTTAAATTATAATTTGAATTTAAACTTCAAATATAACTACCATTCATATGATAGATTCGAAAAATAAATTTTAGAACGTACTGTCTAAAAAACAACTTGGCAATATGTATCAAACCTTAAAAGTATAATCTTTGACCCACAAATTCCATTTCTAAGACTATAAGATAAAACAATTTAAAACACAGAACAAGCTTTTGCACCAAAATGCCGATCATGGCATTAATTTTATTAGTTAAAAAGTTTACAACCTAAACATCAAAGAGAGTAGAGTGGTATGGTAAAATTAATTACGGTATAGCTATACGATGGACAAATGCATACAGAAAAAATATCTATCGACATTTCTTTTAATAACTGAAGGAAATCCCATGTTAATTGAAGAGGAGACATAAAATTGTATATACATTATGATTTCAATAAGATTGAAAAATATGTAAAAAGAAAACACTAAAAGAAAATATATCAAAATATTAACAGTGGTTACCTACAGGTAGTAAAATTAGGACAATTTATTTTAACAATGAACATGTACTCAAGAAAGAAAGCCCAACTTTATGAAAAGCACTTTACCTTATATTTTACACCAAAAACTAACACATATAATTTATTAACTAAAGATGGCAAGTGACCTCTTCAGAGATTTACCAGTAAAGGAGTTTCTATAAATGTACTAATGAGTAGAGAAAAACAGTGGTCAGCTGGTTAGCTCCTTCACTAGCTAAATGGCTCACTCCATATTATTAACATAACTAGAGGCCCAGTGCATGGAATTCGAGCACTGGGGGGGAGGGGGGTTCCCCTCAGCCCAGCCTGCGCCCTCTCGCAGTCCAGGAGCCCTTGGAGGATGTCCAACTGATGGCGGGGAGTGGGCCTAAGCCATCAGTTGCACAGCCTTAGTGCTGTTGCGGCGTGAGCCTGGCTTCTGGCTGAGTGGTGTTCCCCCTGTGGGAGCACACTGACCACTGGGGGGCATCTCCTGCATTGAGCATCTGCCCCCTGGTGGTCAGTGTGCATCATAGTGACCAGTAGTTCAGCCACTCGGTATATTTGCATATTAGCCTTTTATCATATAGAATACTTCAAGCATGTCAAATTCACGGGCCACGGGCTGCATGAGGCCCACAATGAATATTTTTGTGGCCCAGCCAATAAAACGAAATGTAAGAAACGTTTTAATAAAAATTTCGTAACTTCATTTTTACAATATTCTGTAATACATAATTATTAATAACGAACTACAATGTTCGCTAATGACTGATTATTATATACAATCGTGTTGCATTCATTTCCCTTATGCGCCTTATGCGTAGGTGCACCATTTCTCTCTACTAATACTAGCAGCGAATATTTTAGCAGCTGATCGCCCCATCATTAGCCTTGAACTGACTTGTTTGGTGTGCGCAACAGGACATATTTCACTTTAGGAGAACAAGAAAAACAGGTTTATCTGCGTTGTTTATTAATTTGTGCAGTTATTCAGTGTCTGGTAAGTTAATGTTCAAGAAAAAAATACTACTTTTTATTAAAATGTTCTATTTTGTTAACGATTACTCATTTATTTCAGCCCTTTGTATTCAGCATGTTTCTATCGAAATAAACCTACGTTTCTTTGAAAATTGAAGCTTTTGTTTTTTTGTGGCCCACATAAACTTAAACCTTGTTTATTTGGCCCGTGTTAGCCTTTGAGTTTGACATGCTTGAAATACTTCAACAACAGAAATATTAATTAATGCAGTAAGATTTTCAAGTTGTCTATAAATAATCAACATTATAAATTAAATATTTAGACCCCAAGAGCCTACTGAATTACTTTTAAATTTTAGAAAACAGAGGGGAAAAATATTTTAGGTGCATCATTACCAAAGTCCTCCATATGTTTTAACTTTAAACCACTGGCATTACAAAATAAGCCATTTAAAACCATAGTAACTTTTCACTCAAATGCCTTTATAGATACAGAATGATGAAAAAAAAAAGGCTATATGACATAATTTTTCAATATACCCAACTGATTAACAGACATTTGGATTTAGTGAGGAGTCAACCAACATGCCAGCCTTTAGAAAATAATTTTAAAAAAGCCACAATAAAACTCTCTAGAACAAGTTGTATTAAAAGCTTAATAATACAAGAATTTAAAGAATGTTAACAGAAAAACAACTAGATTGAGTGAGATTCAAAAGACTTATAATTTTAGGCAAGCCCAATTTTTCTAAGTAATCAGGTTCCTTATCTGTAAAATAAGACTATGGTAATATCTACTTTATAAAATGAAGATTTAATTAATTTAGAGCATTTATATTAAAGTGATTTACAAAATGACCTCTGAACCAGGAGGTAACATTTCAATTCCTGGTCAGGGCATATGCCCAGGTTGCCGGCTTGATCCCCAGTGGGGGGCATGCAGGAGGCAGCTGATGGATGGTTCTCTCTCATCATTGACGTTTCTATTTCTCTCTCCCTCTCTCTTCCTCTGAAATCAATAAAAATATACATTAAAAAATAGTAAAACATCAACAGTGTTAATAACAATCTCCCCCTGTAGGCCTTATCTAAAAAGAACAGGTTTCATCAAATAATTTCTAAATTCTCTGATAGCTCTAATATTACATTTATAAACAAAAGAATAATGCTATTATTGCAAATAAGATATAGAACACACTAAGCATTTTTCTAGTATTCAAGTTCAACAACTGTGAATTATATGTGATAAATCAGACCTAAGTTTAGAATGGAGAATCAAGATGCTTTTGTACTAGTAGTCTTAAAAAATTAATTTTTGTGACAAAATTATCACTTTTAAGAATCACCAACAAAACTACCACTCAAACAGTATCAAAAGGTATAAAGTGAAAAGTAAATTTCTTCTTATGTCTGCCCCCAAAGAATTTCTATTTCCCAGAGATAAACACTGTTAAGATTCTAGTATATCTACCCAGACATCTTTAATATAGCAGTTATTAATCATAACATAGATTACAGGATTTTAGACACAGAAAAGGTGGCACAATACAACTTTCAATTTTATAAATAAGTAACCTTAAACACAGGTAAGTGATTTTTAAGATTGTTATTAGTATCTGGAAAGCACTTTACAATCAATGTAAATGCTTTGACATAAGTTGTCTGCTTTAAATTTTTCTTTTTATTGCCTTCACTGGGGTGACATTGTTTAACAAAATCATACATGTTTCAAGTGTATAACTCAAAAAAACATCTGCATACTGCATCATGTGGCCATGACCCAAACGAAAGTCTCTTTCTGTCCCAATTTATCACACCTTTGTCCCCTTCCACCTAACCCCATCCCTTTTCCTCTCGCTATCACCATGCTGTTGTCTGTGTCTCGGTAATATAAGTGGCTTGCCTCAAGATTATCTGCATAACAATATAGTCCTTGGCTAGAACTATAGTTATCAATATCTTATCAATTAGGATGTTAGTAATATAAATTATATGTGTACAAAGCTTATGTATGTGGCTATTAAATTTTTGAAGATATCCTATATAGAAAGCTTGAAAATTCCTAATCTAGTAATTATTATATGAGTCATTAAAATAATTGTTTTAAAAGAATCTTAGCAATGAAAGATTAATTTTTTTAAGTTTGCATGTATCTTGAAGATTCATGCTTTTTAAGATTATCACTTAGAAAACCACTTTATAGACACAACTGAACACAATAATTACTAAATATATTTTGAAAGAAAAATTATCAACAACTTCAAAGTGAGAATAACTTGAGAGACACCTATGTAAGAATTTCACTTATTATATAAATGAACAAAAATCTATAAATAAAAATCAACCGAATAATGAAAACACCTAAAACATGCTATAGCACCCTAGCTAGTTTGGCTCAGTGGATAGAGCATCGGCCTGTGGACTGAAGGGTCCTGGGTTTGATTCCAGTCAAGGGCACGCGTACCTCGGTTGCAGGCTTCCAGCCCTGGTTGGGGTCATGCGGGAGGCAACAGATCAATGTGTTTCTTTCACATCGGTGTTTCTGTCTCTCCCTCTCCCTTCCACACTCTCTAAAAATCAATGGAAAAATATCCTTAGGTGAGGATTATAAAAAAAAGAAGAAAAAAAGATGCTATATCATTGTTTCTAGCATAAAAGAAATCAGTGCTGGCCACAAAATCTGCATTGCTCTCCTTGCAATGACAATAAAAAAATCTGTGCCTCCGATAAGCAAAATGACCTCAGTGGGAAAAAAAAAGAATACAAAACCAACCAGAATAAATTAGAATAAAAGTTAATTGTGTGTAACATATAATAAACTCTTATCAAAATTTAACTTACATATATTCAATCTCCGTTAATTTTACCAAATTAATGAACATTTTAAAAAACATGAGGATGTAATGCAATTTTCAAGTGGCTTTGGTTACTACAAAAGGTTAACTTTAGTTTTTGCTTATCAAGACTAAATTGTCAATAAAATAAAATAAAAACAACCAGGAAGCTAACCAATATATCACTATTCTTCTAATTAAGAACAAAAAACTCCAATTACTTTCTAAAGGCAGTGAATTCCTTAAACTTTTAATCATAAGGGTAAAAAAAAAATCTTTCTGAGAAAAAAAATGCTTCATATCAAGTTATTGATTCTGTATAGAAATGTATTATTGACCTTCTTTATTGGTTGAACAGCTTCTGTTTTGTTAAGGTGAGGATATGTAAACATCCTAACATTGTGATTTGGTTCTTTATCAAGCGTTTGCTCTTTACTCATATGTTCAAGCCACTCTCATTTCAAGAGTGATATAGACTTTTTAAATCAAAATCTCGTTTTTTATTTTTTAATGGACCACTGAAGTAGCATAATTTTAGGGTGAAAACCTGTGTGAAAGCCAGCTCATGGTTATACATCTTACTGGGACACCTGTTTTCTCCCTTTTAATCAGTGACAAATTTAAGACATGCTGTTTTCCTTGTATTTCTCCATTCATGGAGCTGGTGTGGGTTTATTTCTAATTTACCCTTGAGCTGGGAGTAGCTCTTTAGGACCCCAAATTTTCAGGGAGGTGTGCTACCTGTAAGACATTCCACCTTGGGAGGGCCTTATAATTTGTCTAGATTAGAAAAGATCCTTAAGGTTAAGTAGGCTTCAGTGCTTTGCCGACTCTCTTGAATACTGGTTCCATTTAATATCTGCTTTGTACCTTTATGTTTTGCATGGTCAGTCAAAAATTAAAAGTTGAAAAAAAATTTCCAATAATTTGAGTTGTTTTTAACAGGAGTGTTGTTCAGTTTGAGTCCCAAGGTGCCATGATGTCAAAACTGAAAGCTGCATACTATTATCTCCCAATATTACTCTATTTTTTATAGCATGTTACCGATCAGACCTCTTTTGGTTTCTACAATGGTTATTTCCTATAAGAATTTTAACTTTTGTACAAATAAAAGTATATATCTATTGCTTGAACACTGGTTATCTTCCAAAAAGATAAAATACATTTACTCATAGGATAAAACAAAAATTGATAACAAAAAAATTATTTTATATTTTAGTCAAGATAATTTGCTGTAACTAATAACAATTAACTTATTAAATATAAACGAATGGAGGTTATTTTATTTTAGTAGTAACTCTTCTGCCTATAGAAACTCGTACTTACTTTGGAAGGAGAACCATCAGTAATTTTCACCAACTGCCAAAGAATTGAGTAATGGGAACACTGCAATGCCTGTACGACTATCTGTATCAAATAAAAAAATTCAAACAAATGAGACATAATTTACATTTGTACAGTTTATATCATACAATATGTATCATAGCTTATAGGCCAAAAGTTTTATAGAATTAAGGAGCATATATAAAATAACATTTGGTAAAAAAAAAAAGAAATACATCATCCTAGAGGCATAAATGTATGGAAATTTAAAATAATAACCATTTAAAAAAAAAGACACTATTACCAAATGTTCACTGTCTGAACTCTGTTCTTAAAACAGATATTTATTCAGTATCTAAGCCTAGTGCTAGACACAGGGGCTTAAAAACAAACATATTCCCTCATCTCAGAGAACAATCAAATGAAAAGACAAATTAGTAACAATTATAATAATTTAATAATTGGTCTGATAAAGTATACATACATGGGGTAATGTGTTGAGGGGAGAGAAGAGGAACTCACATGTTAGCCAGGAATAGAAAGTGATAATGGTTAGGAAAAACTTTCAAGAGAAGCAAAAATCTATACTAAATCTTTAAAGAAAGATGTAAGATTTAATCTGGTAATAAAGGGAAACATAAGGGAAGGAACAGAAAATTCAAAGGATGCTTCTTTGATAACTGTGAAAAGATTCACAGAGCATAAACTAAGACTAACTAGATCAGCCCTGGCTGGGTAGCTCAATTGGTTAAAAGTGTTGTCCAGATATGCCATGGTTGCAGATTCCATCTCCAGTAAGGGCACATACAAGAAGCAACCAATGAATGCATAAATAAGTGGAACAACAAATCGATGTCTGTGTCTCCATCTCTCTACCCCTTCCTCCTCCTCCTCCTCCTCCTCAAGAAAGAAAGAAAGGAAGAAAGAAAGAAAGGAAGAAAGAAAGAAAGGAAGAAAGAAAGGAAAGAAAGAAAGGAAAGAAAGAAAGGAGAGAAAGAAAGGAAAGAAAGGAAAGGAGGAAGGAAAGGAGGAGGAAGGCTAATGCCTAGAGTAATTAATAGCACTCCTTTTCACTTTTAAAAGAACACTTATTTGGACAATAATATAGTCATCTTACCATTTCAAAGAAATACGGATGTTACCCTAAAAATGCTTACCTTAACATAAAAATTTTGAGAACATTATAGCAAAGGTTTCCTATTTTTTTCTGCTTAAACCTGAAGATATATCTATCAGTAACATTTAATCGCTATGGAAAGAATCCTCAAAGAAGGTAGCTACGTTAAAGAATTATCAACTACTTTCTATGAAAGGCTTTTGATAATCCTGTGTGATCGCAAAAAACTTTAGCTTTCTGAAATGAGATAGAAGGAAGACTAGTAAACTCCTACCTGTTCTGGCATAGCTCCATGTTCAATTCCAGTCTTCAATAATCTGTAGCAATTACCAAACAGATCCCATTTTGTGAGATCATGAGCGCTAAAATAAACAAAATGTATTAACTTTATTCTAGAATGAAGGAAATTTTAAACAAAATGACTTTAAGTAAAATAACTTCATTTTCTTGTAGAGTTGAAAGAGATCCATAAAGGAAATGTTTGAGTGCTCATACTTAAGAAGAAAAAAAGAGGGAAATGAGAGGGGGAAATAAAGAGGCAGAGAGAGCTCAAGCTGATATTAGGAATTCATTAAAAGAAATCAGTAATAACAAAACTTCACACATTTTAAAATAAAACAAAACGATCTATAATAATAAAAGCTTAATATGCTAATTAGATAGAACGTCCTTCTGGACGACCTTCTGGAAGAAGCTGCGGTGGGCAGGAGCCGAGGCAGAGGCCTGCTGCCACCATGGTTGGCAGAGGCTAAGGCAGCCGCCGTGGCGGTGGGGGCTGAGCCCCTTGTATGAATTTCGTGCATCGGGCCTCTAGTACCACAATAAAAACAAACAAAAAACCTTCACACATTTAAGTGAAGATTACTACAACATGGTCAACCTAAGCTCATATCCCATAGTTCTTTCTCTTCTAGTATAATTTAAAATACATTTAAGCAAATCCTGAGATCACACAGGATTAAGCAAATGTATTTTTAAAAAGATTAGACAAAACCAGGGTAAAGAAAACATGGCAAAGCCCAATAACTTTAGTGTAGCTATTTACATGGACTGAGGAGTTCTGAATGAGATAATGCTGACATTTTAAATAGGCATGAGCTCTACTACTAAAAATAGCAGATAATTGGCTGCCAACTTTTATTTTCATACATCTAAATATTTTAAAAAATAAGTTTGTGTCTCCATGAAATATCAAACAACATATTGTATATAAAAAAAAGGCTTAGATTTTGGACGTTGCTTTGAAATCTGAAGTATTTACTGATGTAGGCCTACACCTAAACATTCTTTTGACAACAAAGTCCTCTATTTCCCTTTCTTTATAGAGAAGATAAGCATGTCTTATTATAAGGGACATGCAAATTACAATTTGAAAATGATACTTATTTCCTTGAACAAGCCTTTTGTCCTTATTCAAATCCAACTGCTCTGTCTACATAAAACAAGAATAATTCAGAAATAAAAGCTCACAGAAATAACTTTCATGGCTTTCCCCAAAACATGGTTTTTTCCTATTTAGTAAGACTTTAAGAAACTATCCATTGAAAATTATACTTCTGAAATGCTAGCTTACAGAATGAGCTCATCAAATTTGTTAAAAATACAATTAACTTAAACCTTTACAGTGTGCACTTATTACAGGGAATGAGAAATCTTACTCCTTAAGTAACCATCCTATATAATAAAAGCATAATATGCAAATTGACCGAATGGCTGAACAGCAGAATAACAACAACCATCTGGATGACCATCCGGGACCATGCTATGACACCCACTGGCACCAGGCCAGCCAAGGTAGTTGCAATCCAATTGGTCGGGAGCCCAGCCATCACCCCATGATTGTCCGCAGAGGGAGGCCCAGGCAAACGGCCGGCAGGGCGATCAATCGGGGGGCTCCACGATCACCCTGTAGAGGGAGGCCACGCCACCAACCAGCAGGCTGCTTCCCTCTGCGAGGGAAGCCCTGGTCCTGGGTGCTGGCAGCCGGAGGGAAGCCCAGGTCCTGGGTGCCAGCAGCCAGAGGGAAGCCTGGGTCCTGGGTGCAGGCAGCTGGGGGAAGGAAGGCCTACTCTTGCACGAATTTCGTGCATCGGGCCTCTAGTATTAAAATAAAACCCTATAATTTACCTGAAGAAAATTAGAATAATAAAGAAAAACTGTACAACACCTTGATATTTCTTTAAAATTTCCCACTGTTATATGGATGTTAAACATTACAAATATAATCAGTCTGTTTTATGTTGACTAATCCGCTTTTCACTGAATCTACAATCTACTTCCAATGAAACCACGTACTTGTGAAAAGAGGTTAATCGCTTTAATGTAGAAAGAACGTTGTAAATATCATCATCATCAGCTTCTTCTCCCTATAAATAAAAAGTAGACATCACTTTATTACCACACCTTCATGTATCCTCAAATTCACATGAAAGTCTATTAACACATTGTATGCTGGAAACGTATTTATATGTTTTATGTATTTATATGTTCTACCAGTGTAGTAGAGCGCGGGACACGTATTAGTACGTTTTTTATAGACTAGCGGTAGAATGCGGGAAACGTATAAATATGTAAACTAAAGTTATCGTAATTTTACTGAACGTTGCCATTTGCGCAAAAAATTAGCAAAAATGGCCCGTGCCACCTGTTAGCGCACGATAAAAACTACCCGCAAACAATGTGTTAATACTTACTGCTTAAATAAAAATTGTTATCTAATCTAATAAAAGGGAAACATGCAAATCGACCGTACCTCTGCTACACCCACAAGCCATGCCCACAAGCCAATCAGGAGCGAATATGCAAATCAACCCAACTAAGATGGCGGCCATGGAGCTGGAGCGAGCAGGAGGCTTGGGTTGCCCCCAGCAATGGAGGAAGCCAAGCTTCCCGCCTGCCTTGCCGTCTCTGAGCTCCGCTCAGGGCTACAGTTTTAATTATAGAAGATAAATAAATCCCAGATACCTGCTTCCAGCCCGCGGCCATGGCCAGCCTGAAAACGGCCCTCAGAGCTCACCCAGGCTGGCCACACTCCCATGGGGTGAGGGTCCCTGCTAGGGGGTTTGGCCTGCCTGCAAACAGCCATCAGCCCCTCATCCAGGCTGGCCAGGCACCCCAGGGGGGACCCCCACCCTGAAGGGGGTGTGACCAGCCTGAAAACGGCCCTCAGCCCATCACCCAGGCTGGCCAGGCACCCCAGCGGGACCTCCACCCTGATCCGGGACACCCTTCAGGTGAAACCAGCCAGCCCCCACCCATGCACCAGGCCTCTATCCTATATAATAAAAGGGTAACATGCAAATTGACCCTAACAGCAGAACGACTGGGAATGACTGGTCACTATGACACACACTGAGCACCAGGAGGCAGATGCTCAATGCAGGAGCTGCCCCTGGTGGTCAGTGCAATCCCACAGGGGGAGCTCTGCTCAGCCACAAACCAGGCTGCTGGCTACCAGTACAGTGGTGGTGGTGGGAGCCTCTCCCGCCTCCTCAGTAGCGCTAAGGATGTCCGACTGCAGCTTTGGCCTGCTCCCTGCTGGCAAGTGGACATCCCCTGAGGGCTCCCGGGCTGCCAGACTGCCAGCTTAGGCCCAGTCCCCCCGGGGAGCAGACCTAAGCCAGCTGGTGGACATCTCCCATGGGCTGCCAGACTGTGAGAGGGCATAGGCCGGGCTGAGGGACCCCCCCAAGTGCACAAATTTTTGTGCACCGGGCCTCTAGTTATTATATAAAAAGTACATATTCACTGCTGGTAAATAACAAAATACAAATAAAATAAAACAGACAAAAAATGAAAGATACCCATAATCCCAAAAGTGAGAAATAAATCACAATACAACATCAAAAATGGTTAAATTATTTTGTAAAATTAAAAGTAGGGGAAAATCGGTTACATGGATTAAGAAGATCATCAGCTTGGATCTCAGAGCATAGAAAACTGTGAAGTTTCATGGTACTCAAATTGGAGGGAGAAGACAGGATTCGAGAATTACAGAAATAATCACAAAAATAACCAGTTGGAGGGGCTTCCTGTTGTCTTGGGCACACCACTAGTAATCAGCCATCCCTCATAAGCACATAATTTTAATGTTCTATGCATTAACATATCATAAAGTAATATTAAAATGCAAATTAGATTATAGGATTAGAAAATTAAAAAAAAAAGACTTAAGAAAAGCCATTCCTTGCCTGACTGGCATGGCTCAGTAGTTGCATGTCGACCAATGAAGCAGGAGGTCATGGTTCTATTCCTAATCAGGGTCCTTGCCTGGGTTGTGGGCTTGATCCCCAGTAGGGGCTGTGCAGGAGGCGGCTGATAAATAATTCTCTCTCATCACTGATGTTTTTATCTCTCTCTCCCTTCCTCTCTGATATCAATAAAAATATTTTTTAAAAAGTATGAAGAGATCTAACATTAAAAAAAAAAAAAAGCCAGTCCTTAACAAGATTTTTCTTAAAAGACAAAAAAAAAAAAAAAAAAAAAAAAAAAAAAATCCAGCTTGTTTGAAACAAATTTTAAAAATAAAGTCCTGGCCAGTGTGGCTCAGTTGGTTGGACATCATCCTGTGCACCAAAAGGTTGCCGGTTTGATTCCTGGCCAGGGTACATACCTTGGTTTTGGGCTTGATCCCTGGTAGAAAACATGCAGGAGGCAGCAGAATCCATGTTTCCCTCTCACATCAATGTTTCTCTCTCTCTCTCCCTTCAATAAAAATCAATTAAAAATCTTTAAAAAAAAAGTATAACAAAGGCTGATCTTTATAGGATGAACAATTACAATAATGCTGCTAAGTTCTGAAAGGTGTAGAGAATTTGACTAAATTTTATTTTAAAATGGAAACAATTTATATACTTAGCTACCTTTAATAATTATTAGCCAAAATTATTACATGTACACATTAACTTTAAAACATACCTCTTGCAATAGATCCTCCACAGAATGATTGAATCGATCTACAAACTCATCAATCAGCTGGCTTCGAGCTATGTCAACTCTATTCTGGATGGTATACTCTTCACTGCATAAGATGCTATAGGTTTTACTGCAGGCTTCTAGAACATCTGATTCTACATGTTTCTCCACAACAAACTTAATCTGTTTTAATAAAGCATCCAGATGCTGAGGAGGGAAAAAAGCATGCAACTATATTTAGATAAAACAAAAATAAGCATCTGTCAAATAACAAATAAGTCTATATGATCACATATGATTAAAATATTCTAGTTAATAAAACTCAATACAATAGCAGAATTTCAATTTCATAGTGTCTTACCTTTTCCATTCTACCTGTGCTATAAATTTCTAGATCAAAATACTGTGGGATTTGTAGCAAGTTTGCTACTTTCTCTGCATCTGCAGAATACTAGAAGGAAGAAAAAATACAAAAGAAGTAAGTAACTACTTTAATAGTATAGTGTAATAAGCAAACTCCATGATATATTATTACAAAAATGTAAATGAAATTGTACCTTTGATAACAACATAGGAAGTGTGATAATAAAATGCTCAGTCAATTTGTTTCTATCATCTATTTGAGTTTTCCTTTCTTTGGCAGTTAGCACCTAGAAATAAATTCAAATGGGCATAGAATATGAGTGCTATGCACTAATTTATAAATACAGAACATTAGACAGAATGATGAAGCACTGACAGATAATGTAAAAGAATTTTGAGAGGAGCTTTAACAAACTATTTACCAAAATAAAGACATCTAGTTTTATGAAGATTTCTAGACAACATTCACTAGTACTTTATTAATTAGCTCCTTATTTAAGAATCATTAAAGTTTAGATAAATTACTACTTATTTAGATTAAGTGAAAACAAAAACACTTCCATAAAACTACAGTTACGAAGATAAAAATATTGGAACCAATGGAAAAATATTTTTTCTAGATTTTTTTTTATTGTCTAAAGTTTTACATATGTCTCCCTTTTCCCCGCCCCCCCACCCCCAATTTTTCTAGAGTTTTTTTTTTTTTTTAATATATTTTTATTGATTTTTCAGAGAGGAAGGGAGAGAGATAGAGAGTTAGAAACATCGATGAGAGAGAAACATCGATCAGCCGCCTCCTGCACATCTCCCACTGGGGATGTGCCCGCAACCCAGGTACATGCCCTTGACCAGAATCGAACCTCGGACCTTTCAGTCCGCAGGCCGACGCTCTATCCACTGAGCCAAACCGGTTTTGGCTTTTCTAGAGTTTTAATCTCAATGTCAACAGTGATCTCCCCTATGTTAAATACATTCTATGTCTTCTGGCATCCACTGAAAAGAAATCAACTGCTAATTTATTGCTGTTGCCCTCTCTACCTGAATTTTCTATTGTTACTGCCAAGTTTTGTCTTTGGCTCTCAACAGTGTGACTATACTGTGTCTAGAAGTGGAATCTTTTGTGATTATCATATTAGTTTTGTTAAGCTTCTTTGATATGTGCATTACTATTTCTCATCAAATTCGTGAAGTTTCTGGCAATTATTTCTTCAAATGTTTTTGCTTCCTGTCTCTCACTCCTTTCTTTCTGAGACCTCATTACACAAATCGGATGCATTTATGTGTTTCACACATTTCTGAGGCTCTGTTCATTTATCTTCAATCATTTTTCCTCTGTTCTTCAGAAGAGATAATTTGTTATTAATCCATCTCCATGTTCATTGTTTATTTCATTTCAAATCTACTGAGCTGATGTAATATATTTTTTAAAAACTAGACCTACTGAGAAACCATTTCTTTTTTTTTCTTTATTAAGGTATTACGTATATGTCCTTATCCACCATTGCCCCCCTCCACCCCTGCCCTCACCCTGCTGGTGTCTGTGTCCATTGGTTAGGCTTTTATGCATGCATACAAGTCCTTTGGTTGATCTTTCCTCCTTCCCCCAAACCTCCCCTGCCTTCCCTGAGGTTTGACGGTCTGATCGATGCTTCTCTGTCTCTGATCTGTTTTTGTTTATCAGTCTGTTGTTCATTATATTCCACAAATGAGTGAGATTATGTGATATTTATCTTTCTCTGACTTATTTCGCTTAGCATAATGCTCACCAGGCCCATCCATGCTGCTGCAAATGGTAGGAGTTCCTTCCTTTTTACAGCAGCGTAGTATTCCATTGTGGAGATGTACCACAGCTTTTTATTTTTATTTTTCAAGGCTGGATATATATCTATATCTCTATATATATATCTAGATACGTATAAATATGTAGATGTGTGTGTGTGTGTGTGTGTGTATGTATTACATATGTGTCCTTATCCCCCCCATTACCATCCCACCGCTGCACTCATGCCCTCACTCCCCTGGTGTCTGTGTTCATTGGTTAGGCTTATATGCATGCATACAAGTCCTTCGTTGATCTCTCCCCCTTACTCCCACCCTCCTCTACCTTCCCTCTAAGGTTTGATGGTCTGATAGATGCTTCTCTATCTCTGGATCTGTTTTTGTTCATCAGTTTATGTTGTTCATTATATCCCACAAATGAGTGAGATCATGTGATATTTATCTTTCTCTGACTGGCTTATTTCGCTTAGCATAATGCTCTCCAGTTCCATCCATGCTGTTGCAGATGGTAAGAATTCCTTTTTTTTTTTTTTTAAACCGCAGTGTAGAATTCCATTGTGTAGATGTACCAGTTTTCTAATGCACTCATCTGCTAATGAGCAATTAGGCTGTTTCCAAATCTTAGCTATGGTGAATTGTGCTACTATGAACATAGGGACGCATATATACTTTCCAATTGGTGTTTCTGGTTTCTTGGGATATATTCCTAGAAGTGGGATCACTGGGTCAAATGGGAGTTCCATTTTTAGTGTTTTAAGGAAACTCCATACTGTTCTCCACAGTGGCTACACCAGTCTGCATTCCCACCAGCAGTGCATGAGGGTTTCTTTTTCTCCACATCCTCGCCAGCACTTGTTTGTTGGTAATAGCCATTTTGACAAGTGTGAGATGGTATCGCATTGTCGTTTTGATTTGCATCTCTTGGATGATTAGTGACTTTGAGCATGTTTTCATATGTCTCTTGGCCTTCCTTATGTCTTCTTTCAAAAAGTATCTATTTAGATCTGTTGCCCACTTTTTGATTGGGTTTATCTTACTTTTGTTAAGTTGTATGAGTTCCCTGTAAATATAGAGGATTAAAACCTTATCAGTGATAACATTGGCAAATATGTTCTCCCATGCAGTAGGCTTTCTTGTTGTTTTGTTGATGGTTTCTTTTGCTGTGCAGCAGCTTTTTATTTTGATGTAGTCCCATTTGTTTATTTTCTCTTTAGTTTCCATTGCCCTAGGAGCTGTATCAGTGAAGATACTGCTTTGGCATATGTCTGAAATTTTGCTGCCTGTGGATTCCTCTAATATTTTTATGGTTTCCTGTCTTATGTTTAAGTCCTTTATCCATTTTGAGTTTATTTCTGTGTATGGTGTAAGTTGGTGGTCTAGTTTCATTTTTTTTGCATGGATCTGTCCAGTTTTCCGAACACCATTTATTGAAGAGACTGTCTTGACTCCATTGTATGTTCTTGCCTTCTTTGTCAGATATTAATTGAGCATAGTGGTTTGGGTTGATTTCTGGGTTCTCTAGTCCATTGGTCTATATGTCTGTTCTTGTGCCAGTACCGGGCAGTTTTGAGAACAGTGGCTTTGTAATACAGCTTGATATCTGGTGTTGAGATCCCTCCTTCTTTGTTCTTCTTTCTCAGGATTGCTGCAGCTATTCAGGATCTTTTTTTTTAATTCCAGATGAATTTTTGGAGAGTTTGTTCTAGGTCTGGGAAATATGCTGTTGGTATTTTAATGGGCAGTGCATTGAATCTATAGATTGCTTTGGGTAGTATGGACATTTTGATGATGTTGATTCTACCAATCCATGAACATGGTATGTTCTTCTATCTGTTTATGTTTTCCTCTATCTCTTTTTTTCAGTGTCCTGTAGTTTTCCGAGTATAGGTCTTTTACCTCCTTAGTTAAGTTTATTCCTAGGTATCTTAATTTTTTGTGTGCAATGGTAAATGGGATTGTTTTTTAAAACTCTCTTTCTGTAAGTTCACTATTAGTGTATAAAAATGCCATAGATTTCTTGGCATTAATTTTGTATCCTGCTACATTGCCAAATTCATTTATTAAGTCTAATAATTTTTTTGATCGAGTCTTTAGGGTTTTCTATGTACAGTATCATGTCATCTGCAAATAATGACAGTTTTACATTTTCTTTTCCAATTTGGATACCTTTTATTTCTTCTTCTTGTCTAATTGCTATGGCTACCACTTCCAGAACTATGTTGAACAGGAGTGGTGAAAGCGGGCATCCCTGTCTTGTTCCTGTTCTTAGGTAAAATGGTTTTAGTTTTTGCCCACTGACTATGATGTTGGCTGTAGGTTTGTCATATAAGGCTTTTATTATGTTGAGGTATGATCCCTCTATTCCCATTTTGCTGAGGGTTTTTATCAAGAAAGGGTGTTGGATTTTGTCAAATGCTTTTTCTGCATCAATTGATATGACTATGTGATTTTTATCTGTCAATTTGTTTATGTGATGTATCATGTTTACTGATTTGCGGATATTGTACCATCCTTGCATCCCCAAGATAAATCCTACTTGGTCATGGTATATGATCTTTCTCATGTAATGCTGGATCCTATTCGCTAGAATTTTGAGGATTTTGGCATCTATGTTCATGAGGGATATTGGCCTGTAATTCTCTTTTATTGTGTTGTCTTTACCTGGTCTTGGTATTAGGGTGATTCTGGCTTCATAGAATGAGCTTGGAAGTGTTCCTTCCTCTTGAATTTTTTGGAATAGTCTGAGGAGGATAGGTTTTAGTTCTTCCTTGAATGTTTTGGTAAAACTCCTCTGTGAAGCCCTGGGCTTTTGTTTGCTGAAAGCTTTTTGATGACTGCTTCAATTTCCTCCATATTTATTGGCCTGTTGAGATTTTTAGATTCTTCCTGATTGAGTTTTGGGAGCTTGTATTTTTCTAGGAATATGTCCATTTCCTCTAGGTTGTCTAGTTTGTTGGAACAGAGTTGTTCATAGTATTTTTTAACAATCCTTTGTATTTCTGTGGGGGTCTGTTGTTATTTCACCTCTTTCATTTCTGATTTTGTTTATTTGGGTCCTCTCTCTTTGCTTCTTAGTGAGCCTGGCTAGAGGTTCATCAATCTTGTTTATCCTTTCAAAGAACCAGCTCTTGGTTTCATTAATCTTGTGTATTGTTTTTTTTGGTCTCTACGTCATTTATTTCTGCTCTGTACCACAGCTTTTTAATCCACTCATCTGCAGCCTGAGTGCTGTTTCCAAATCTTAGCTATTGTAAATTGTGCTGCTATGAACATAGGGGTGCATATATCCTTTCTGATTGTTGTTTCTCGTTTCTTGGGATATATTCCTAGAAGTGGGATCAATGAGAGTTCCATTTTTAGTTTTTTGAGGAAACTCCATACTGTTCTCCACAGTGGCTACACCAGTCTGCATTCCCACCAGCAGTGCACGAGGGTTCCTTTTTCTCCACATCCTCGCCAGCACGTGTCATTTGTTGATGATAGCCATTCTGACAGGTGAAATTTTTATTCTTACTTGTTTTTTTTAGCCTGTCTTGCTAGGAGTCCCCTCTGTTTTTCAACAGATTACTGGTCAATGATTTGGGCAAACGTTATACTCAAATACCTCAAATCTATAAGGCTTCTCCCTTATGAGACTTGATCTGTCTGTGGGTTTAAGAGCATAGTCAAAGTTCGGTTTGGTTTGACTTTTATTTTAGGTCAGGGTCTCTCAGATTTCCCAGTCATCCAAGGAGGTGTGGAGAGCTTATCTAATCCTCTTAGGGATTTCTCATTTCCAGGATTTTTTTAGTTAGATTCTTAGCTTGTCCATTGTTATCAACTGGGTATACAACCTCTGAATATCAAAGATGTGGGTATTCCTTACTTGTTTCTACCAAGTTGCCATTTCTAGCTGAAAAAGGGACTTTTCCCACTAGTCCCTTAACAGCTGTTGGTTTTTGTATACAGTATCACTCTGGTAAAACTACAGATCTCATCAATCAAACTTAAGGGGTGTGTGTGTACTGTATGTAACCCCAGGCAAGAAGGCTCTGCTTTTACAGAAGCTTTAGCAGCTTTTCAAGAAAAATGCTTCTCAAATTGGTGTTGTTGTGTGTGTGTTTTTAAACTTTGGTGAAGTCCCAGACGCTTGATTTTTTTTTAAAAACAATTTTTCCAGTTTTATACTTTTGGGTTTTTTTTGCACAGAAGAATTGCCTACCTCTTCATATCACCAGAAAGATTCTTCCCATCTGTGATTATCTCAACTCATCTTTAATACCAATAAAACCCGTATTATTAACCCCCATATTACAGCTGAGGAAATAAAGGCACAAAGAAAATAACCATCTGAAGATGAGTTGCTAAATGGAAGAGCATACAAACCAGACAGTTTGCCTTGCACTTTTAACAGATATAGATACAAAATTTCTTAAAAGTACTAGACTAGAAGCAGCAGGTATAGGTGCTAAAAAAGCATAGAAGGAAAGAATCTATTTTTGGAACCTGAATGTAGCAGACAATACGAAGATGAAATACCACAGCATGAATCATTTACAAAAATATCATGTTTTTAGGGATACATATACCAATGACATTTTCAAATACTTAAGACAGTTAATTACATTAAAACCCTTTTTGTAGATTTATTACTAGTATAACTTACTCTCTTGCCAGTACCCCTTCCCACAGGAGGATGTGCCTCAGCAGCTTGACGAATTGTACAAACCATTAGCTCTATTAGAGCACTCTCTTGACGGTCAGACATTGCTAAGGTGAAACAAAACACATTAACATGAGATTTATAATAAAAATGCATATAAAATCAATTATAAAAAACTGTGAATATATTCTATTATTTTAAACACTGAAGTTCTGTACCTTGTTCTTTTTTGAAGAAGTCAAGCAAGAAATACAGGGTGTCCCCCAAAAATGTATACACACACTTTGTATAATTATAAAGTCAATGTTTATTAAAATACATTTCATTTTCAAAATTGAGTTACTGGCAGTTAAAGTATATATACATTTTTGGGGGACACTGTATATAAAGAAAAAGAGGGTAAACTCTGATCTGTTCTAATACCTGGTCTCTTCTATTACCAGGCTCCTGAGTTAGGCAGAATTTTACTATATTTCCTTATATATCATTTGAAAGCTCAGATAACAAGGTACCTTTAAAAATTTTTTTTTTTAATCCTCACCTGAGGATGTTTTTATTGATTTTTAGAGAAGAAAAAAGAGAGTTACACTGATTGGTTGACCCCCATATGAGCACCCTGGCTGAGGATCAAACCCACAACCTAGGTATATCCCTGACAGGGAATTGAACCTGAAATCTTTTGGTGTATGGGTTGATCCTCCAATCAACTGAATCACCCAGTTAAGGCAAGCTGTCTTTTTGTTTTTTTTAAATAAAAGAGATCATGCTGCCCTAGCCAGTTTTGCTCAGTGGACAGAGCTTCAGCTTGCGGATTGAAGGGTCATGGTTCGATTCTTGTCAAGGGCACATACCTGGATTGCGAGCTTGATTACTAGTAGGGGCATGCAGGAGGCAGCTGATCAATAATTCTCATCATTGAGGTTTCTATCTCTCTCCCTCTCCCTTCCTCTATGAAGTCAATAATAATAATAAAAAAGATCATGCTATATTATATATACATTTTATATTAACAATACAATTTTAAAAAATATGTTTTTATAGATTTCAGAGAGATGGAGAGACAGAAACATCGATGAGTGAGAATCACAGATCGGCTACCTCCTGCACACTCCCTACTGGGGATCAAGCCCAAAACGTGGGCATGTGCCCCAACTGAGAATCGAACCATGCCCTCTGGTTCATGGGTTGATGCTCAACCATTGAGACACACTGGTTGGGCTCCATTAACAGTAGATTTTGAATATCTTCCTTGTCACTGCAAAATTATATGAATAATTATCTTCTATAAATCTATAATTATTACATAATTTGCTCCACAATTTAGTCAACCTTCTCAAATTGTTTACAAATTTTTGTCATTATAAACAATGCAGCAATAAATATCATCAATATAGAAATATTTCTGTAACTAATTTCTGCAGAATAAATTCCCAAGAGGAGTACTGGGTCAAAGGTTAAAATCTTGATACTGACAAAGTTTCTTTATTGCAGTTTACTCTTCCAACTGCAATCATGAAAATGTTTGGCTTCTCAGATCCCTGCCAGCATTGAACGTTATAAAGCCTTTTAATTCTTGCCAATCCAATGATGAAAAATGATTATTTCATTGTTATTTTGCTCCTTCTTATCTACTAATTAGTGGATTATTGATTTTGAGTTTTTATCTGAGATTTTTGTTTATTCTTTGCTCATCTTCTACTGTTAGTCACCTTAGTTCTTTATAAACTCCTGTATATTAGAAATAGTAACTTTGTTTTTTAAACAATACAAACTTTTTCTCACAGTTTGTTTTTTTGTTGTCAGGGTATAGTATGTTTTATGAGAAAGAGAGTTAACTTTTACAAACTTATATGTGTACCAATTTGTTTAATAGCTTCTTGGTTTCTTTTCATCCTTTCCAGTAATTGAGATATAACTGACATATGGCACTGTATAAGTTTAAGTTGTACAGTATAATAATTTGACATATACTGTGAAATGATTACAGTAAGTTTAGTTAATATCCATCATCTTATACACATACAAAAAAGTTTCTGGGTTTCTTGTACTGTTTTCAAAGGTCTCCTTGTTCTAGAGATAACAGAAATACATTTTCTTTTTCATTGCCTTCCCTCTTTCCTCCTCCCCGTCTGTCCTTACTTGCTTATAAACTTTTAATCTGTCTGGAATTTATTTCTGCTGATAGTATAAAGCAGAGGTGGGCAAACTTTTTGACTCGAGGGCCACAATGGGTTCTTAAACTGGACTCAGAAGAAGGAGCTGCGGCCATGTTTCCCGACGTTGCCATGTTAACACTGCTGCTGGTGAAGAGCGGAGGGGAGAGCAAGAGAACCCTCCGCTCTTTCGGCTCCGTGGGCCGGATAGAACAGCCAAATGGGCCAGATTCGGCCCGCGGGCCGTAGTTTGCCCACGGCTGGTATAAAGTGTGGGCCTGTTTATTCCCACCAGATGAAGAGCCAATTATGACTCCAACATCATTAAATAAACAAGCTTTCCTTGCTGAATTTAAATGTCACTTTTTGACATATTTTAGGTTCTTATATATACTTAGATCTACTTCTGGATTCTTTTAGTTTCATTAATGTATCTATTTCTATTACAATACCATACTGTTTTGATTACAGCAGCTTTATAATCCTACTAGGGGCCCAGTTCACGAATTCATGCACCTTGAATGGAACTGTGGGCTGCAAGGCTGTGGTGGGCACAGGGGGCGGGTCTTGGCCCATCCTCCGCACCCCCAACTGGCCCCGCCCACTGCAGCCCCACTCCTGTCATCGCTGCTCCCATGCGCTGATGGTGCAGGCCCCCCTTGCACTCGCTGATGGTGCGGAGCGATTGCGGCCGGCACCAGCAGCAGGTGCGAGCATCTGGTGGGACGTGGAGTGTGGGAGCAAAGAATTTTCAGTAACCACCAGAGACTCGCCCCAGTGACAGCGACTGGTGCCCCACATTGGTCTAGCGCCCCCGCTCACCTGCTCCACCATCCCGCCACGGCCAATTCCCACCATGTTCCACACTCTGCTGCCTACTGCCGGTGCCCACCATGTTCTGCACGCACCCCCTGATGGTCAGTGCACATCATAGCAATCGGTTGTTCGGTCTATTTGCATATTAGGGTTTTGGCGGAACAACCGGTCACTATAAGCGCACTGACAACCAGGGGACAGATGCTCAATGCAGGAGCTGCCCCCAGCCCACAGGCCCCAGAACAGCCAAGGCAGGTGCCAGTGGGGGCCCTCTGATCACCCCGCTGGTTGCCCCACAGTGGGAGGTGAACAGTGGTGGCGGGGCTTGGGGCCAGCAAGTGGACAGCACCAGACTGGCCAAGGCATGTGCCAGCGGGGCCCCCCGATCATCCTGCTGGTTGCCCTGTAGATGGAGTCGACCAGCTGCAGCAGCGGGGGGTGGGGCCGGCGAGCGGGCAGTGCCAGGTCAGCCAAGGCGGGTGCCAGTGGGGGCCCCCCGGTCGCCCCACAGATCGGCCCTGATTGCTGGCCAGGCTAGGGGCCCTGCCCATGCACGAATTTCGTGCACCGGGCCTCTAGTATATTATAATATACTTTAATATGTAACTCAATTCACCTAATTTGAATATTTAGTAGAACAAGATTCCCTTACCTAGTTCTTTTTCTAAAAATTTTCTAATGCTAATGGCAAATGATTAACCATTTTCTATGCATAAGAAGACACTGTTATAAGTGATTTATATGCATTAACCTTTTCTATCCTCAGACCAATTCCAAGAGATAGAAACTAACATCCTCACACTCCACACATGGGGAAAATGAGCCACACAGAAAAGTTAAATAACTTTTCAAAGCACTCACTTAGTAGTAAAGCCATTTATGAACTCATGTAGTCTGACTCCAGAATCTGTGCTCCTAAGCACTATGCCACACTGCCTTTTTTTTTTTTTTACAAAAGCTTAAAATTCTATAAACTTTAAAATCATTTTACTCAGTTCCTTTTTACCTCACAGAACTCATAGTAGAATTCAGAGTGGTATTTTAAGAAAATTATGCATTATATTGAGAATAACTGACATTTATATAATCTTTCCAGCTGGAAATATAGGATAGCCCTCTTCATTTTTGAGGTCTTATTTTAGGTCATTTAACAAAACATTATCATTTTCTTCATTGATTCTGTACTTTCCTTGTTGCATTCAATCCTATGTATTTTTAAAGATAGATTTTGAGACTAATTTGAATAGTTTAATTCTATCTTTCTGTCTTCCTTTTTCACTCTGTCTCCTTTCCTCTGTGTACTTAACTGTGTTAAAGACCAGGAGGAGAACCAAGATGGCGGCATAGGTTAACGCCGGAGTTTGCTACCTTGAACAACTACTTCAAAAGTGAAACTAAAAGACGGAACGGACATCACCCAGAACCACAGGAACGCTGGCTGAGTGGAAGTCCTACAACTAGGAGGAAAGAGAAACGCATACGGACACTCAGAGGAGGCGCAGTGCTGAAGTCAAATTCTGAGGTGCGGAGTGCGTGGAGCGGGCTGGCGGCGGAGGGCGCGGTTGGCGTTTTCAATCGGGAGGGAGTCGCAGACTCTGAGCTCCAGATACGGGCGAGTCTTTAGGGACCCAGACTCAAACGGGAGAAGCGGGACTGTCTGGCTTCGGTCAGAGCGAGTGCAGCTTTCTCTCCAAGGTTTGCAGTGGTTGCTGGGACTCAGAGAGGCAGAGCCCCTGGGGACAGGACTGAGAGCAGCCATAACTGCTCTCTCCGGCCCACCCTGTTGATCCTGTGCGACCG
Organism: Myotis myotis; assembly: GCF_014108235.1. NCBI lineage: Eukaryota > Metazoa > Chordata > Mammalia > Chiroptera > Vespertilionidae > Myotis > Myotis myotis. The sequence continues at coordinate 29,793,472 of NW_023416317.1, read as the reverse complement.
GCCCCGCCCAAGCCCTGCACAGAGGCATTTGCCAGATAGCCTCAGCAAGGGCTAGATTAGCACCTCCCTAGAGGACAGAAGTTCTCTCACTGCAGACACAGCTGATTCTCACAGCCACTTGGCCTGGAGGTCAAACCCTCCCTGGTATTAGCTACAAAAATCAAGGCTTAACTACAAGACTGCGCACAAAGACCACTAGGGGGTGCACCAAGAAAGCATAACAAAATGCGGAGACAAAGAAACAGGACAAAATTGTCAATGGAAGATATAGAGTTCAGAACCACACTTTTAAGGTCTCTCAAGAACTGTTTAGAAGCCGCCGATAAACTTAATGAGATCTACAAGAAAACTAATGAGACCCTCGATGTTATGATGGGGAACCAACTAGAAATTAAGCATACACGGACTGAAATAACGAATATTATACAGACTCCTGACAGCAGACCAGAGGAGCGCAAGAATCAAGTCAATGATTTGAAATGCAAGGAAGCAAAAACCACCCAACCGGAGGGGCGGAATGAAAAAAGAATCCAAAAATGCGAGGATAGTGTAAGGAGCCTCTGGGACAGCTTCAAGCGTACCAACATCAGAATTATAGGGGTGCCAGAAGATGAGAGAGAGCAAGATATTGAAAACCTATTTGAAGAAATAATGACAGAAAACTTCCCCCACCTGGTGAAAGAAATGGACTTACAGGTCCAAGAAGCGCGGAGAACCCCAAACAAAAGGAATCCAAAGAGGACCACACCAAGACACATCATAATTAAAATGCCAAGAGCAAAAGACAAAGAGAGAATCTTAAAAGCAGCAAGAGAAAGAAACTCAGTTACCTACAAGGGAATACCCATACGACTGTCAGCTGATTTCTCAACAGAAACTTTGCAGGCCAGAAGGAAGTGGCAAGAAATATTCAAAGTGATGAATACCAAGAACCTACAACCAAGATTACTTTATCCAGCAAAGCTATCATTCAGAATTGAAGGTCAGATAAAGAGCTTCACAGATAAGGAAAAGCTAAAGGAGTTCATCACCACCAAACCAGGATTATATGAAATGCTGAAAGGTATCCTTTAAGAAGAGGAAGAGGAAGAAAAAGGTAAAGATACAAATTATGAACAACAAATATGCATCTATCAACAAGTGAATCTAAGAATCAAGTGAATAAATAATCTGGTGATCATAATAGAATCAGGGACATAGAAAGGGAATGGACTGACTATTCTTGGGGGGGAAAGGGGTGTGGGAGATGTGGGAAGAGACTGGACAAAAATCGTGCACCTATGGATAAGGACAGTGGGTGGGGAGTGAGGGTGGAGGGTGGAGCGCGAACTGGGAGGAGGGGAGTTATGGGGGGAAAAAAGAGGAAAAAATGTAATAATCTGAACAATAAAGATTTAATTAAAAAAAAATAAAAATAAACCTGAAAAAAAAAAAGACCTATAGATGTGGAGACTACAGAAAGAGCAGGTATAAATTGAATGAAAAGAAATTAAGACTTATAAATTTAGAAGTTTACACTAATTACTTTAAAATAAACTTGGGCAAGAACAATGAAAAGGCAAAGACATAACATCTTTTCCTTTACTATTTACCAAAATCATCCTATATAAGAATATGTATGCACATCCTAATTCAATCATTTTTTTAAAATCCTAACATGAGGATATGTTTCTATTGATTTTTAGAGAGAGGGAGGGAGAGAGAGAAACATCAATCAGTTGCCTCTTGTATGCGCCCCGACCAGGAATTGAACCCTCAATTTATTGGTGTATAGCCTGATACTCCAACCAACTGAGCTACCCAGCCAGGGCCTAATTTGATCATTTTTTTTTTTTTTAAGATTCTATAGCTTTAGGAAAAATACATGAACTTTAGTTTGTTGTAGGAAAACCACAAGAAATAGCTTCAGCTTTTCCATTTATACTCCCTGATCCAATGCCTAATAATATAAAAAAGCTTTCCATCCAATAAAACAACTAAGTTTCTATTTTTATGAGTCTAGAATTTCATAATTTTCCACATTTGGCTAGGGATAAAGGCACGGCAAGATTGTCTATGAACTAAATGCATTTACTTTTATTTAGGGGAAAAATCTAGTTCTATGGAAAGCAAGGAGAGAACAAGTTATCTCAAGTATGGACACATTCCTCTACTATATACTGAACTCCATATTGGTGTTGAAAAATAACCCAATTGTACCCAGTGCCCATTAACAACAATTTTGTTATTTACTTTGTAATTTGAAACCATCCACTTAGGCAAGGGTGGTTGAAATTTAATTGAAATCCCTTTTGGGATTATGACAGCAAAACCAAATAATAAAAGCAAAAGCAAAGCCGGGGTGGGGGGTGGGGGATGGGTAAAAGAAGATGAAGAGAGTAGCCAAAGAACATATGGACAGAAAACAGATTGGTGAAGTGAGGGAAGGGTGGCGAGGGCTGGGAGGAGGTGGACAAAGGGGGGATGAGGAGAGCACCTGTAAGTGTCAACAATAAAAAAAAAAAAAAAAGCAAAGCAAGTATTAAGCCATAGACAAGAACCAAATACAATACCTGGAATAAATAGGCAGCTGTTTAGATTAGAAATCATCAGATAATTATACAACTTTGAAATCTATGGAAACCTCTTTGTATATCATCTCCATTTGCCCATTATTATCACCATGAATTTCTTACTACTACTGAAAAGAAGTGCTTAAAAGTCACCAGTGACCTAAATCATCTAGTCCTTTTTCTCCTCTGCAATATGTGACGTTATTAAGCACAGCTCTCTTGAATCCTCTCTTAACTAGGTTTCTATAGAGTACAATTATCTGTTATCCTTTTTAAAGCTTGCTAGGGCTCTTACTTCTCTTGGTTCTTCCTGTTTCTGTTCCCCGTCCACAATCTTTAAAACTCAGCCACAGGCTCTTCTTCTTCTTCTTTTTTTTTTTTTTTATAATATATCTTTATTGATTTCAGAGAGGAAGGGTGAAGGGAGAGAGAGATAGAAACATCAATGATGAGAGAGAATTATTGATTGGCTGCCTTCTGCACGCCCCCCACTGGGGATCAAGTCTGCAACCTGGGCATGTGCCCTTGTTCGGAATCAAACCCGGGACCCTTCAGTCTGCAGGCCGATTTTCTATCCACTGAGCCAAACCAGCTAGGGCTCTTCCCTTCTTTATAATTCATCTTCTTTTATATTTTTGTTCTCATTTCCCATAGAAACCAATGCAAAAGATACCTAACTGGTCTTCTGCCTAATCCAAATCATGTTTACATTAAGCATTTTTCTTAAAATACAAATTGGACCACATCACTCTCCTGTTTAAAATCCTTCAGTGGCTCCGATTACACTCGGAATGAATTAAGTCCACTCATGAACTAAAAGATTTTACATCATTTGGCCTCTGCCTCTTTCTTATTTTGTGCCACTGGCTCACTATGCTTTACCACTCCAGCTCCTGGAATGTAAATATCACCAGGCTTCAGATACTCTGCAATTGCTATTTCCTTTATTTAGATGATGCTTTTTTGGCACTTTCCATGGCAAGCCCCCTCATCCCTGAGATACCTGGCTCACAGGTAGCCTCCTCAGAGAGATCTTTCTTTCAGGATTCAATCTAAAGATGGACCATTCATTATTACTATTATTTACCTCACTTATAAACTCCTGAAATTACTCTGTTTACTTGGTTTTGGTCTGCATTCTCCACTAGAATGTAAGCTCCATATGGACAGTGAACTGATTTCAGTGCTCAGTATACTAGTTAGTACATAGAAGACGACTAATAAAATATTTTGAAATTATAAATGAGTTAATGATTGCCTGCTTTGAAGAATTCCATTTACCCACATTTACTTCACCCATCAACTGGATCACATAATTTTTTGAATGCTAATCAAAGGTTTTTTTGTTTGCTTTTAAAATATATTTTTATTGATTTCAAAGAGGAAGGGAGAGGGAGAGAGAGAGAGATAGAAACATCAATGATGAGAGAGGAATCATTAATTGGCTGCCCCCTGCATGCCCCCTACTGGGGATCGAGCCCACAAACCCGGGCATGTGCCCTTGACCACAATCGAACTTGGGCCCCTTCACTCAGCAAGACAGCATTCTATCCACTGAGCCAAACCAACTAGGGCTTAAATAGATGAAAAAGTTGAAGCACAGAGAAGTTAAATTAGTTAGTTATGGTTTTGCGATTACCTGTTACACAGACACTCACATTATACTAAAAATTTATTCAGCAATTTGACTTTGCGGGAGAATACATACACATGCTCAACAAAAACTCCCTGTCCTATGAAGACATTGCAAGTAAGTAGTCTTAAAGCTACTGTGATTTAAATGGTAGTCTTTGATAATGTGTCTGTTTTCTCAAATCATACTCATCTATCTCCAACTGTTAACTCAACTTTCACCCACTGGCACACCTATCACACTCTACCTACCTAAAATATAATAATTTCTTATTAATCTTAAAAAAAACCAACAAGTTCCTAATAAAATTTTTTATCCTAAAATATAGCAAAATACTGGCACAGAAAATTGATTTGGATGCCATTCCATGCCAGAACTTGTATGTGACAGAGCACACATTTGGACAAACACTTGAAAAAAGTTGTGTTCTGACATAAATACGGCCCTGCACTTGTTATACATAATTTCCCCAGCCTTGCCTTCCCAGATTCAGTCATACCCTAAAACTATGATTTACTTAACCCCCCCGTTTTATAACTCATTTTTCTAGCTAAAATCAAACCAACAAACCCAAGCCAACTTTTATTTAATTTTCTTGACTGAAAATTAAATCTAATGCCAACTAAATTTGAAACACAGCAAAACAACTGATAGTACAGTTATTTTAATGAGGTTAAATCCATCTAAAACACCCTGATAATTGACAGACTTAGTAATTACTATTTACTGACTTACACATCTTATTTAAATGAGAGTAAAAAGTTAACAATACCAAAGCATATCTCCTTGGCTCTTCCCTTAATTTATATCCCCTGCCTTCTTTCTCCTTGGAAATAACCTTATAAAGCATGGGGTGATTAAAAAAAAAAAAGGACCTCCCCAAATGAGTTTTAAGTGCGAGAAGCCGTATAGCCTCAGAGGCCAACCCCAGAACACTGCCACCCAGAGGCTGAGCCACAAACTGACTCTTTGCTAAACACAAAATAAGGCAGTCTGGGAAACAAATACGGCCTGCTTTAAAATAAGGACTGTGGTTTACAACACAGAGGAACAGTGTATCGCAGGGAAACTCAACACTCTCCTGAACACCTGGCAGGACTAAGGTGAGCCAGACTGAAGAATAGAAGAACCGAAGGACCTTCACTACTGCAAATTTTTTTTTCTTTTTTCACCTTTTAACTAAGAAACCAATTTTTTTTCTCCTTTTTTCCCCCTTCTTTTTCCATCACCTGATTTTACCCTTTTAATTACTACCTTCTTATTTTTAACCAGTATTATTACTGCTACCATTTTACCATTTTTTAAAGTGCCATTTTATTTTCTCTTTATTTTATTTTGGGATTAGTGTTCTCCATTCTATTTTCATCGTTATATTATTGGTTGTTTCTAGTTTGCATTCATCTCCAGGGAGCTGTTGCTGGAATTTGTTGGGATTAGTGGCGGTTCTATAGGAGTATTCTCCTCATATAAAAAGTCTCTTCCCCTCTTCCACTTCATTCTCTCTTTTCGCTCTTTTTTTTTCTTTTCTTTTCTCGCTTTTATTTTCCCCCCTCCTTTTTCCCAATTTCATTTTTGCACTCCTTTTTTTGGTCCCCACTTTTCTTTTCTTTTTTCTCTTTTATCTTTTTCTCTTCCTTCTTCCTTATCCCCTAATTCTCTTAATGCGGGTGGTCACCTTTATTTGGGGTTATTAATATCGTGAATATATTTGGGTTTAGTGCCTGGTACGTGGTGCCTTGTTGTGTTGTATTTTGTGCCTTTAAATCAACGCAGCAGATCCAAGCAACAGCAGCCTCCTGAGCACCACACCCTCTGCTGAGGAACAGCAGCTGTACGTGAAACCTCCCCCCACCAGCCAGAAGAGCCACCACAGCTGTGAACAGCACCCACCAGAGGAGCTGCTGCCAACTGAAGAGCAGCTGCTACCGCAACCGCCCGAAGAGCAACCACAGACCAAGGAATCACTGCCACCCAGGGAGCAGCCACTGAACAACTCAACGTCTAGATATGTCAGTGAGATCAAACATGGGTAGACAAAGAAACCCCCAAAGGAAAGAGAAGGAGGACTCTCCAGAAAAGCAGCTAAGTAATACAGAGGCATGCAACATGACAGAAAAAGAATTCAGAATAAGGGTCCTAGAGTGCATAAACCGGATAGAGGAAAAAATCAACAACTTCTGCAAGAAGCAAGAAGAAACAGATGAAAAAGTCAACTACCTATGCAAGAAGCAAGAAGAAACAGATGAAAAAATCAATAACATATGGAAGAAGCTAGAAGAATCAGATGAAAAAATCAACAATTTAAGTAAGACCCAAGAAGAAATGAAGAGTGATATAGCTGCAATAAAAAACACCATTGAAAGTATCAACAGTAGACTAGGAGAAGCGGAGGACCGAATTAGTGAATTAGAAGATAAGGAAGCAAAACACACCCAAAATGTACTGCAATTGGAGAAAAAAATTAAAAGACAGGAGGAGAGCCTAAGGGAGCTTTGGGACAACATGAAACGAAACAACATACGAATAATAGGGGTGCCAGAACCACAGAAAGATGAACAAAGATTAGAAAACCTATTCGAAGAAATAATATAAGAAAACTTCCCTGAGGTGGGGAAGAAAAAAGTCACACAAGCCCAGAGAGTCCCAAACAAGGTGAACCCAAAAAGACCCACACCAAGACACATCATAATGACCATGGCAAATGTTCAGGACAAAGAGAGAATCTTTCAGGCTGCAAGACAGAGACGGAAAGTTACATACAAGGGATCTCCCATTAGATTATCCAATGATTTCTCAACAGAAACACATCAGGCCAGAAAAGAATGGACAGAAATTTACAAAGTGATGCAAAGCAAAGGACTGAATCCAAGAATACTCTATACAGCAAGGCTATCATTCAAACTTGAAGGGGAAATAAGAAGCTTCACAGACAAAAAAAAAAAGGCTAAGAGAGTTTATCACCACCAAGCCAGCAATGCAAGGAATGCTAAAGGGACTGGTATAAAAATAAGAAATAAAAAGCTCAGAAAGAAAACAGCCACACAAAAACAGAAATGGCTACAAACAAGTACCTTTCAATAATAACTTTAAACGTAAACGGACTAAATGCTCCAAACAAAAGACATCGAGTGGCTGAATGGATAAAAAAACATGACCCATACATCTGCTGTCTACAAGAAACCCACCTCATTAGAAGGGACTCACACAGACTGAAAGTTAAAGGATGGAAAAATATCTTTCAGGCAAATGGAAAGGAAAAGAAAGCTGGGGTAGCAATACTTATATCGGACAAAATAGACCTCAAAGTGAAGGCCATAACAAGAGATAAGGAAGGCCACTTCATAATACTAAAGGGATCAATACAACAAGAAGATATAACCCTGGTAAACATATATGCACCCAATGCAGGAGCACCCAAATTCATAAAAAAACTCCTGGAAGATATCAAAGGAGAGATCGACAACAATACAATCATAGTAGGGGACTTTAATACACCACTGACATCACTGGATAAGTCCTCTAGACAAACAATCAGCAAAGATACAGCAATCCTAAATGACTCACTAGATCAGATGGACTTAATAGACATCTTCAGAACACTTCACCCCAAAGCCAGGGAATATACATTCTACTCAAGTGCACATAAGACATATTCAAAAATAGACCATATGTTGGGTCACAAGCAAAGTATCCCCAAATTCAAGAAGATTGAAATCATAAAAAGCATCTTCGCAGACCACGATGGCATAATATTAGAAATAAACTACAATAAAAACAACCCAAAATACTCAAACACCTGGAAGCTGAATAGCATGCTATTAAATATTGATTGGGTTACCAATGAGATCAAAGAGGAAATTAAAAACATCCTGGAAACTAATGACAATGAAAACACAACAATCCAAAACCTATGGGACACAATGAAAGCAATCCTAAGAGGGAAGTTTATAGCTCTACAGGCCTATCTCAAAAAACAAGAAAAAATGGTAGTAAATCATCTAACTCTACAACTCAAAGAATTAGAAAGAGAGCAACAAGAAAACCCCAGAGTGAGCAGAAGGAAGGAGATAATAAAGATTAGAGCAGAAATGAATGACATAGAGACCAAAAAAACAATACAGAAAATCAATGAAACCAAGAGCTGGTTCTCTGAAAGGATAAACAAGATTGACAAACCTCTAGCCAGACTCACCAAGAAGCAAAGAGAGAGGACCCAAATAAACAAAATCAGAAACGATAGAGGCGAAATAACAACAGACCCCACAGAAATACAAATGATTGTTAAAAAATACTATGGACAGCTCTACTCCAACAAACTAGACAACATGGAGGAAATGGACAAATTCCTAGAAAAATACAACATTCCAAAACTCAATCAGGAAGAATCTAAAAATCTCAACAGGCCAATAACTATGGAAGAAATTGAAGCAGTCATCAAAAAGCTTCCAGCAAACAAAAGCCCAGGACCAGACGGCTTCACAGGGGAGTTTTACCAAACATTCAAGGAAGAACTGAAACCTATCCTCCTCAGACTACTACAAAAAATTCAAGAGGAAGGAACACTTCCAAGCTTATTCTATGAAGCCAGCATCACCCTAATACCAAAACCAGGTAAAGACAATACAATGAAAGAGAATTACAGGCCAATATCCCTCATGAACATAGATGCCAAAATCCTCAACAAAATCTTAGCAAATCGGATCCAGCAGTACATCAAGAAGATCATACACCATGACCAAGTAGGATTTATCTTGGGGATGCAAGGATGGTACAATATCTGCAAATCAATAAACGTGATACATCACATAAACAAATTGAAAGAAAAAAACCACATGGTCATATCAATTGATGCAGAAAAAGCATTTGACAAAATTCAACACCCATTTTTGATAAAAACTCTCAGTAAGGCGGGAGTAGAAGGACCATACCTCAACATAATAAAAGCCATATATGACAGGCCCACAGCCAACATCATACTCAATGGACAAAAACTAACACCATTTCCCCTAAGAACAGGAACAAGACAGGGATGCCCCCTCTCACCACTCCTGTTCAACATAGTACTGGAAGTGTTAGCCATTGCAATTAGGCAAGAAGAAGAAATAAAAGGCATCCAAATTGGAAAAGAGGAAGTAAAACTGTCGTTATTTGCAGATGACATGATATTATACATACAAAACCCTAGAGACTCCATCAAAAAGCTACTAGACATAATACATGAATTTGGCAATGTAGCAGGATACAAAATTAACCCCAAGAAATCTGAGGCATTTCTATGCACCAATAGTGAACTTTCAGAAAGAGAGATTATAAAAACAATCCCGTTTACCATCGCACCCAAAAAAATTAAGCTACCTAGGAATAAACTTAACTAAAGAGGTAAAAGACCTCTACTCAGAAAACTACAGGACGTTGAAAAAAGATATAGAGGAAGACATAAACAGATGGAAGAACATACCGTGCTCATGGATTGGTAGAATCAACATCATTAAAATGTCCATACTACCCAAAGCAATCTATAAATTCAACGCACTTCCCATTAAAATACCAACGGCATACTTCATAGATCTAGAACGAACTCTCCAAAAATTCATCTGGAATAAAAAAAGACCCCGAATAGCTGCAGCAATCCTGAGAAAGAACAAAGTAGGTGGGATCTCAATACCAGATATCAAGATGTATTACAAAGCCACTGTTCTCAAAACTGCCTGGTACTGGCACAAGAATAGGCATATAGATCAATGGAATAGAATAGAGAGCCCAGAAATCGGCCCGAACCAATATGCTCAATTAATATTTGACAAAGGAGGCAAGAACATACAATGGAGCCAAGATAGTCTCTTCAATAAATGGTGTTGGGAAAATTGGACAGATATATGCAAGAAAATGAAACTAGACCACCAACTTACACCATACACAAAAATAAACTCAAAATGGATAAAGGACTTAAATGTACGACAGGAAACCATAAAAATTCTGGAAGAATCCAAAGGCAACAAAATCTCAGACATATGCCGAAGCAATTTCTTCACTGATACAGCTCCTAGGGCACTTGAAACGAAAGAGAAAATGAACAAATGGGACTACATCAAAATAAAAAGCTGCTGCACAGCAAAAGAAACCATCAACAAAACAACGAGAAACACTGTGTGGGAAAACATATTTGCCAATGTCATATCTGATAAGGGCCTAATCTCCAAAATTTATAGGGAACTCATACAACTTAACAAAAGGAAGATAAACAATACAATCAAAAAATGGGCAAATATTATAACAAGGTTGACAGTAAATAATAAACAACAGAAAAGTAGGAGAGAATCAGAGTGATAAAACAAAGATAGACAGTATAATAAAAACAGGTGAAAAGTGCTTAAGTGGGAGTTCCCAGTTTTGTATTGAATATAGGGGTCAAGGTAGGACTCTTGAGAATATAAGATTTGAAATGAATATTGTAGGCAATGAGGAATTAGCCGATAGAAATGTATATGGTATAAAGGCCAGGAAAATGATCCAGAAAATATGAAAGGATTTGTAGTAAAAAGTAATAATTTCCACTTAGTACCCATTTTGCTCTCTGTTAGACATAAGCGGAGCAAGGAAAATTGCCGGAAGCTGGTCCATCCTTGCTGCTTGACACAGTCGCTGCAGGAAAGAAACATCTGCACAGCATATGTTTCAAGGGACCTGGCGTATATAGCATACTGTTCTTAATATGTTTGCTCCCCTTAGCGCTGTGTGTTTTAACCAAGGTCACCTCTCCGAGAAAGGTTGTTTCCCCAGGTAGGAATTTTTCCCTGAAGTCAGGGAGGGGATGCCTCTCCTAGAAAGGTTGTTTCCCCAGGTAGGGATTTTTCCCTGAAGTCAGGGAGGGGATGAAACTCCTTAACTAAGTGCCAGGCGGGTAGTTAATCACTTTAACTACAAACAATCACGCTTAAGCTACATAATCTTTACTCCCTGGAATGGAGATAAGAAACGCCCTAACCTTTGTAATAGAAATTGACAGGATTAAAATCAACTGGGATAAATACGGATGTAACAAGACAATAAACAGCAGAACTTCGCTGGAGATCCAGACCAGAACTTGGCTGGAGATCCTGGCTAGAGATCCTGGCTAGGTTGCTGATCAAAAAAAAAAAAAAAAATGGGCAAAGGACCTAAATAGACACCTTTCAAAAGAGGACATTCAGAAAGCCAAGAGTCATATGAAAACATGCTCAAAGTCACTAATCATCCGAGAGATGCAAATCAAAACAACAATGAGGTACCATCTCACACCTGTCAGACTGGCTATCATCAACAAATCAACAAACGACAAGTGCTGGAGAGGATGTGGAGAAAAAGGAACACTTGTGCACTGCTGGTGGGAATGCAGACTGGTGCAGCCACTATGGAAGACAGTATGGAGTTTCCTCAAAAAACTGAAAATGGAACTCCCATTTGACCCTGTGATCCCACTTCTAGGAATATATTCCAAGAAACCAGAAACACCAATCAGAAAGGATATATGCATCCCTATGTTCATAGCAGCACAATTCACCATAGCTAAGATCTGGAAACAGCCTAAGTGCCCATCAGTAGATGAATGGATTAGAAAACTGTGGTACATCTACACGATGGAATACTATGCTGCTCTAAAAAGGAAGGAACTCTTACCATTTGCAATGGCTTGGATGGAACTGGAGAGCATTATGCTAAGTGAAATAAGCCAGTCAATGAAGGAAAGATACCACATTATCTCACTCATTCATGGATAATAGAGACCATTATAAACTTTTGAACAATAATAGATACAGAGGCAGAGCTGCCTCAAATAGATTTAAATAATAATTAAAAAAAAAAAAGAGAGACTTGCAAAAATAGGAAAAAAAAAAAAGGCTTGGAATCACAATAAAGAAGAAGCTCTAACCCAATTGATTTTATTAGAGAATATATTAAGATTAGTCAGAAATAGAATGAATGAGTGAACTTAGCAGGAATGTATACAGGTATAAAAGGAAAACACACAGAATATATGTTCATATTCCTGTGATCACAAAAATAGGAAAAAAAAAAAAAGGCTTGGAATCACAATAAAGAAGAAGCTCTAACCCAATTGATTTTATTAGAGAATATATTAAGATTAGTCAGAAATAGAATGAATGAGTGAACTTAGCAGGAATGTATACAGGTATAAAAGGAAAACACACAGAATATATGTTCATATTCCTGTGATCACAAATGTGAAAGAAATTCAGAGTACAGTTAAGTCTGACGTTGTAAGCATAAGGTTCTGTCAACTTAGTAATAGGACCACCTTCTTACCAAAGATATGGAGAAAAAAACCCATGCAAATTGAGTATTAATAATCAGAGGTAAAGCCAAATGTACTATAACTTCCATCTTGAAATAAAATCTGGGAAATGTCTGGGAAGGATTTGTGTTAGATTAAGAATGAGGTTATGAGGCAAATATTTTTAGTTTAAAAGAGGCAATTTGGGCCAGTTTACTGGAATGTATCTGGATATGATGCATACCAGTTGTTTCTCCCATTAAAATTTGTCAAAACCAGAGTAGATAATGCCAGTTACCATCACTACTAGGAAAGAAAATGGGGACTTAGCCAGAGTGGCTCAGTTGGTTGAGTGTCATCCTGTGCTCCGAAAGGTTGCTGGTTCAGTTCCCAGACAGGGCACATACCTGGTGATGGGGCACGTAAGAAGGCAAAGGATCAATGTTTCTCTCTGTCTCTCAGCATGTCCTCGGGTGAGGATTAAAATAAATAAGTAAGTAAATAAATAAAATGTGTCACTTTTTTTTTTTTTTAAAGAAAGAACACTGGGGAGATGGTCTCCTGGTGACCCATTTGGGTAGTTTACTGCAGGAGATGGCTCATTGTGCTTTTACTTTATTATTTATTTATTCATTTATTTATTTATTTTCATTCTGCTTTTATATCCCAGAAGATTCTGAACCATATAGAACAGGGAAAGCAGAACAGAGAATAGTTTAATCACATTTAATCCTTACAACAATGTAAGATATATAGGGAAAATAATCTGTTACAAAGGAACCTAATGGTCAGAAAAAATGAGGACCTCAGTCACAAAGCATAGAGTTAAAAATATGAATTTATTTATTTTAATTCTGAAGTCTATGTTCACTACAAGCCTCACTTACATCAAAGTATCATCTACATTGCAGGAATGTTGTATGAATTAAATGAAACAGCAGTGCTTTAAAGCACTATTGTGAGCTAGTTTGAAAAATAAACCATAAATAGAAAAATGCATTTCTAGTTCTGAGGAGTATAAATACTTTATTAAACATACATATCCACTTTGCTGTTCATGTTATTATGCAACATGTAATAAGATACATACTTCAGAACTTATCCTATAGCAATAATAACTCCCTACTTCTTGCATAGCTAGGTAAATGATTATTTTTTACTTTCTGATTTTAATAATTAAGAAAATATAACAAAGGGGTATGGTTCTAGTCTAAATTTTTTTTGTCAAAGGCTTTCCAAGTTCACATACAAATATAGCAAAAAGATCCTGGATGCCCCACACCCTCTTTTTTTTTTTTTTTTTTTACACTATGTCAGTATTTTGTGTCTCAAATCAATACAATGAAAACTCATTTGAATATTACCAGACACATGGATTTTAAAAAACTTTTGTGGCATGGTAGCAATCTTAATCTAGAAAGGTGTTAAAAGCTATTGACACATCCTTACTTGTTACAGGAGACAAACTGTTCTTTTTGCAAAAAGACACACAGCATTCCTGCATACATTCATTTTTAAGATGTGGGCTATATAGGATGGTATTATTATTATTAATGGATACCATAACAATTTGTAAACCAACTTGTCACAATACTATACCTTCCTCTCCTTGAACAGGTTCTTCTAATAGCAACTCTGTCATACATTCCCAGTCTTTCAACAGTTCTTGAGAACTCTCCCACAAACTGTCCACCAAGTAGGCTGCATGTTCGTGCAACTAAAAACAACAAATCAAGTGTGACTGAAGAACATTTAATGAAGAAACTACTAATATTTGAGCTAATAAACCATTTTCTTCATAGTTAAAATGGCTTGTTCACAATGTTTCCAATGTATTCCACTATCAATGGAATGTATTATGTAGACTCAAATTAAAAAAAATTTATATAGTAGTAAATGACATCATTTATAGACAAGGAAAAAGAATATGATGAAGAGAATACCTGAAATTATAAACACTTTTCACTATTCTTGGATTGTCTCTTCTATTTTTAAAAATTTATTTATTAAAGGAAATCAATTACTTTCTCTGTGAATTGCATTTGAAACTTTGGTACCAGCCTAAATACTTACTTTATATCTTTGTCACCTTTGGTTAAGGTCAAAAGTTAAAGTTACTCCATCTCTCTTTTCTACTTTCATGTCCATTTAACTTAATGCACTCCACATTCCACTTCACCCTCCCCCCCATTTTTGCTGTTCGTTACTTTTGACAATTTTCTTGATATGTACCCACAATAAACAAACACCAAGTTTCTCATCTAACACTTCATACCAAACTCTCTCCCACTTGTTAGCCATTAAACCATGAAGATTACTCCAATAAAGCTCTTCAGGGAAGATAAGCAGAGAAGGTGTTTGCATTGTTCTTGTTTCTGCTACTTACAATTAACTTCTCCATCCTTGCATAAAAATTATTCCATCTTTGAGGCTCATATATCCAGCTAAACCACTTTGTAGATAAGTGTTTTCCAAGCGACAGATTGCAGCCCATTCATTGTCTGTTAAACTAATTTAATGCACTGAGACCAAAGTTTCAAAAATTGGAACAAAGTAGAAGAGTACATAGCACATCGAAAGATAAGTACTATTTTATATAACTCTTATTTCAGTTATATGTGCTCGTACTTGGTTTTCTCATGAGTAATGTCCCCAAAATGTAGAGCTTTTTAGATCTACTGGTTGTCTGATAGCTTGGCACATTTGGCATGAGTTGGTTTTCTTCCTCACATGCCAATTCCACTATTATTCTTAACTTCAATGTGCATTTTGATGATCAATTTAAAGTTCTGCTTCATTTGACCTTCACAATTCTATACTTCATTTCCACTGCATTTCAAATCTCACATTCTGGTTCTTTAAATGCCTCATGATACACACACACACACACACACACACACACACACACACACACGTCTCCTGATTAGATGGCAGTGATGGGTATACACTAGTATAACAGAATAAGTAAAGAGATTTTAACAAAGAATGTTTCTTGTGAAACATAGGAGATCATACAAGACAATTTTATGATCATGAATCAATTAGAAACACTTATGCAGCTGACAAGAATGCCATAGAGGAGAACTAGGAAATATATTTTAATGTTCTTGTAACACTTTAGTAAACAACAGTAAAAACAGGATACAGTAATACCATCTAAAAATAAAGCAGCAATACATGTTACAAATTATAACTTTAAATAAAAAACAAAACTGCATAAAACTACTGTACTTATGCCTTTTAATATATTAAAAAGAAAAAAAAGTCTTTGGGCTTTCAGAGATCTAAAACATTTTCCTCAATTAATAATTAACCTAGATCATCCTATTCCCTAAACTTTTCAGCAAATAATTTAAATAGTATTTGCATGTCTCATCCATATCAATTTTTGAATCTGTTGTTACTATTATACTATTAAAGTCAAATTTTCATACTGCATTGAATTGCTGCATAATACTTTGAATCCTGTTCCTCTAAATACTAAGGAGGCTAAGGGTATAGTTTGAAATGGTCTATCACAAGAATGATATTTACTGAGTATTTAATGTTTTATCTTAAATATTCACAATCGTTAAGTATTTTACCCACAACATATACTTGCTTTTAAAGAAAACAATGATTTAAACCCTTACTACAAAGTGTGGTTCCTTGACCAGAAGCATAAAAATCACCTAGGAGAGCTTGATAGAAATGCAGTACCTCAGACCCCACCCCAGAGCTACTGAATCAGAACTGGCATTTTAACAATACCCCAGGTAATTTGTATACATATTTAAAACACTGTTCTTAAACATATCCTTTACTCAAATGCAGCTCTCCAGCTAGCTTTGTTTCTGACTTTATTCTTGCTCTATTCATACCCAATTTACTTTAAACAAATTGTTAACTCCACTATTTTTCTGTTCCATTTTGCCCTAACCCCAACTCATTCAACTGACTCACTTATTTATCTGGAATTTTATTTTTCATATATGCTGACTGTCCCACTCTCTATTCCTACAGTTTCTCCAGCATTTTCAAATTTGAGCAGTTAATAAAACCTTTTAAGTTTCTTTTCTTCCAAGACATTCCAACACAAACCAAAAATACTTTATCCAAAGTAAAATTAACACATTGTGTACCGCATAGAAATCTCTAAGACATATGCCAGGGACCGCACGTTTTTGGGCAAACTGCACATTATTTAAATCATCATAATGCACTTTAGGTGTTGTTTTTCAATAATTATAACATTTTTATTTACAAAAACAATTAGAGTTCCTAGTACTTTTTTAACGTATGGTACTGCGTAAAACATTTTCCTCTATGAAGAGGGACCAAACAAAATTTACATAAGTATTTAGATTCGCTCCTTTTTCCATGGGCGTGAAAAACGAGAACACTCGTGAGTGGTCCTTAACAGATGGCGTGCGAAACACGAGAAAACTCCTGAGCAGTACGAAATCTGTTAAGAGTCCCAAATTTCTAGATTTTTTCCACTTTCTTTACCACTCTATTCCCACTCATTTCTAAGCCAAGTAGCTTATTCAGTCAGGTGCTCTTTAGGTTTAGCTTGTCATTCCCCAGTGTCATAATAGTAACAGAAAATACAATTGTAATAACAAAAAGCATGTTAGTGCACAAATCAAAGTTCACCTGTGCAAACACATTGATAGATAATATATTATGAATATTAATTACAAAATTATTTGGTAATACTGCTATTGAGCTTATAAAAGTAATATTACTCAAATATTTTTCTTTCTCACTAAATAATATAATTTCAAACAAGATAAAATAGTTTTAACCCTTGACAACTTTCACAAACTGTTTAAATAATTTAATTTAAAAATTACAGCCGAAACCGGTTTGGCTCAGTGGATAGAGCGTCGGCCTGTGGACTGAGGGGTCCCAGGTTCGATTCCGGTCAAGGGCATGTGCCTGGGTTGCGGGCACGTCCCTGGTGGGGGGTGTACAGGAGGCAGCTGATCGATG